>NC_088686.1:66552205-66855882 GCF_028017835.1 Emys orbicularis | reverse complement strand
GAACTCCTGCCTGCAGCACTCTGTGTTGAGGGTTTTTCTTTTGCCTTATTTATATAGGACATCCATTTATTTCTCATTTGTTTTGTTACACCAATAGCCTAAAATGAGTTGTATATCCAAAATCAATCCATCTGCATATACCCAGATAACTGCACTTGTCATGTTTCTACAGGATAGGCCTGTGAGACGCTGAGCATCATCAACTCCCCTTCACGTCAATGGGAGTTGAGGGATCAGCACCTTGTAGGATTGGGCCTTCAGTCACTCAGGAAAATGACATGCAGATTATTACTACTTAGATGATCATAATGCGCCACAGATGCTAGGATTTTTCCACATAGAATCATAGAATATCAGGGTTGGAAGGGACCTCAGGAGGTCATCTAGTCCAACCCCCTGCTCAAAGCAAGAACAATCCCCAGACAGATTTTTGCCCCAGATCCCTAAATAGCCCCCTCAACGATTGAACTCACAACCCTGGGTTTAGCAGGCCAATGTGCAAACCACTGAGCTATCCCTCCCCCCATTTTAGTCCAACCCCCTGCTCAAAGCAGGACCAATCCCCATGTGGAGGACGACCTGGTCCAAGACCATTAACACCATTTTTTCTCATTGATAACTTCTTTGTTTCTCAGCAAATTATTTTGCAAACACAGCAAAGTCACATTCCTTGCTGAGGCCTCCATGGCAAGAGTGGACTCTCTCAGTCAATCCATTATGAAATAAACTGAGATCAACCCAGAAGAATCAGAACATTTTTGTGTGTGTTGAAATAACTGTTCCCCCAACCCCACAATCACATATCTCAACAATGGCCAAATGGAAATGTTTGCCCTTGATTAGACCTCAAGGGTGCATCAATACAAAGATAAACTTGATGCCATTAACAGACTTAGCAAATAAAAGCATGGAAAGTTATCTAAGAAATGCAAAGTACTGTAAGATCAAACTGGATATGAGAAATGACCTATGCAGTCTCTGGGTATGATTGTAGTTTTATGCTACAGACGTTCTACGTGACTTGACAGTAAGACACAGGGAACCAAGTCCACGTTAATCTTTTATCACTGAAGTTGATAGCCAGACCTTCTCTTCCAGCAGGTAACATTGTGCAGACTCTTGTAGCTAGTCCTCCAATGTGGAGGCACTTTTCATCACCTCTTTTTTTGGAAATAAGATTGTGTGCCCAAATAAGCAAGGTTTGTACCAGATCTATGTAGAGTCTAATAATTGGATTATTGGGTTCAGTAAGCCCCAGAAATGCTAATTGTGGCTCAAGTAATGTTGTTGTTTTTTTGTTTTTTGAGGAATTTCCAAGGAGTTTTGAACAGCAGTTCACAATATAAAGTTGCCAACTTAGTGGAGAACAGGGCTGATTAGATACAGTGCCCAGTGCAGTTCTTTGGGAAACTTCTAAAGGGTCTGATTCAAAGCTCTTTGAAGCCAATTAAAATCTTTCTAATGACATGGATTGGGCCCTAAATGATGAAAAATAGGACCTTAGAATGTAAGTTCCTTCTTAGCCATAAAGTGATGCTATAATTATAAAACCATTGTGTCTCCAACAGGAATTTTATGCCTGATACCTGCCAGTGCTGTCTCTGTTTGCAATATGTAGTGTAGTTGTAGCCATGTCACTCCCAGGATATTAGAGAGACAAGGTGGGTGAGGTAATATCTTTTATTGAACCAATTTCTGTTGGTGAGAGAGACAAGCTTTCTATAAAGTTTTCAGAGAAGAATTCTGTGTGGCTCGAAAGCTTGTCTCTCTCACCAGCAGGAATTGGTCCAATAAAAGAGATTACCTTACCTGCCTTGTCTGTCCGAAATACACAGTCTTCTCTCTTTACTTATCTACTTGTCTGTCTCTCTCTTGTCTCCCTGAGCAGCTAAGAAATCCCCGAAGGGCCTTCTCCAACACCACACAGGTACTGCCAACATTCTCTACCCCTCCCAGTTGGGTGTCATACCTCCTCCCCACAGTACCTTGTGCTATAAGTTCTGTTTGTATCCTGATTGGTTCATGAGCCCCTTAGAGCACTGTGTATATTGGAATTACTCTCAAAGGCAGGGTGTGTACCAATCCTCACGGGAGCTGGAGGCATCTCTTTTACACCGCTAACTGGTTACTATGGACACAGTTGTCTTTATAAGCAGAAGATGCCACAAATCAGGTCAGCAACACCCTAACCAGGAGTTACAAATGTTACACTAAACTTAGAAATGAGACCATTGACCTTAAAAAGTTCCACTTGGTTCAGAGCACCACTGTGGGGGTGCTAGCCCAGTAAGGGCCATATGCAGGAATGTTTTGCCCCCCCCATATTAAAACATAATAAAAAGCTAATAGGTGGCCCCTTGAGCTGCCCCTAAAGCACTTGCTTAGTCTGCTTATGCCTAATGTTGGCTCTGGAGCACAGCAGTCCATTTACTCTGCCCCACAGACCATGGAGAGCATGTCACACGAATATCACACTCTCCTGAGTAATCTTACTCTTTAAAATCCTCCATGCCCCTGGAGTACAAGACGTCCAAGCAGAGGAGAGAGTCAGCAAGGGGGCATATGTCATTCTACTGCGTTAACCATTCCACCCAATGGACGGCTGCCCAATAAGGAGAGCTAACCAGGGCTTGCGTTTCTGATGCCTTTGTGTGTCAGGCAGGGCAGTTCTGTACCCTGTGTTGCTTTCTCTGACATGTTAAAACATGCTGTCCTAGGCACACCCATGGCAAATTAGAGAACTCCATGGATGTGTGTTGCTGAAGGCAGGAAAATGGAGCTGGGTGCTACACTAATAATGAACGTTGTGGATTCTGCTCGAGGGTCCAGCAGGGACAGGGGTTTAGTCATCGTGGCTGACAATAGATGAAAGCATACCAGAGGCTGAGCAGAGCAAAGGAAGGCTGTTGGGACAAAAACTGGATAATGGCATCTAGAAACAGCTCGTTATAAGGATCCTATAATAATAGATTTTGTATCTGTCATAAATACACAGACCTATAAAATATCTATATATTTATGCAAGTCTGTACACATGCACACATAACAAGCCCAGTGCATTGTTTTGAATATATGGGAGCAGTGAGCCCAGAATGGGAAACCCCCCTGTCACTCTACTGCTCAGCAAGGGCTCTTTTGCTGAGATATCCCTTTTGCGCTGTGGCTAAACGAAGTAGTGTTGAGTTGATGGTTGCTCCTGGGCTCTGCAGGCCCATAAACCTCACTGTAAAGCACCCCTGGGGATGTCACTTTGGGTACAGAGAAGAAAGAACGACAATACTTATATAGCAGAAATGCCTGAATATTTATCACACCGGGCCATGTGCTGAGGGAGGGCTTGAGGGCAGCTGCTGCCTTTCTACCCCCTCCCAGTTATCTGATTCTCAGCTGCCCTGTGTCAGGATTTGATCTAGATGTTTTCTTCCTCTTTCTGCTGACTGAAAGATCCTTTGTTTCCAGAGTGCTGCTTCTGAATCAGCCAGCTGGTAGAGAGGAGAAACACCACAGAGCAACAGATCTGTAGCATGTTTCATTCATCTGTGTATAGGGGCAGAGGATGTAGGAGGAGAGAGAAGGCGTATACAGACTGATACCCAATACAGAGGACAGGAGTAGGGGGCTGGAGGATCAATTTAAAAGATTGAGAGGCCCAAAACTCCACAGATGGGACCATTCCTAAAATGGCGAGGTGGGAAGGAGAGACCGACATCCAGCAGGTTATTTCTGACCGAGGGGAAATGCATGAATGAGTGAGACAGACTGATGAATAAGAGTTCAGCTTTGGGCCCTATGCACCAGCAATGGGTGCTCTGGCCAGGGAGATATTTACTAGAAGGGGAAAAGTGCATGGAAGTGCCTGTAATGCAGAGAGAGCAGTTTCACTGAGTCAGGCATGCTGTAGCTAGGATGAGAGAGATGGTCAGCACCAAAGGATTCATCTCAAGGGATTTGGATTGTAGACTTGTAGTGGAAGAGGTTGGAGAGGGTTGTACATAGCTTGTATGACGCAAACAGGACAGCAAAGTGCAAGGAGAAGGAACGATTCCTTCCAGTGCATCCTTACAAATGCTAGGGCATCACAAGGACTAGGTAGGAAGAACTCAAGGGGATGTTGCAGCAAGACAATTAGTGCGATTTGGTAGCAGTTACCGCAATATAGCGGGATGATTCCTGTGACAGTTGTATCAGCAAAGGGAGACACATTCTGTACAGGAGGGAGAGAGGAAGGGAGACAGCTGCAGGTGTTGCACCAAGGACTCGTATACAAGCAAGGAAATACAGATAGAAAATAAAAAAACCGTCTCCAGAAGACAGGGGGGAATTTACACACTGTTTTCTGGGGAAGAACTAATTTGATAGTTTACAAGGGCCAGGCCAAGCTATGGCTGGGCCAACAGTCATACTGGAGATCTGAAACAACCATTTTAGGATCAGCCTGATCCGACCCAACCCAGCAACTATTCTGTTACAACATAAGATCACAATGAGTGATGTCATCATGCTGTGATGCCAGCCTGCAACAGCTTGTTCTTCAGCAGGAGACCATTCCCGGAGTGCAACTGGAAGATGATGTCTGGGTGCAGGGGAATGCCAGCTTTATCAAGAACACACATGCCTTCATTGCACAGGTGTTGCAGTGGCAGTCCCCACACAGGAGGTTAATAGCCTTTTGCTGCTGTTTTCTGCAAGGTTGTAAATAGTCTAAGATTTGACTATTACATGTGTTCGTATTTAAAGTACCAAAGAATGTTTAGGGAAGCTCTGGATATATTCCCAAAGACACCGTCACCTTTGCACCCCTCCCTTCCTGAGCTGTACCCAATATAGCTTGGATGCAGTCCAGGCTCTGGGCCCTTGAGAGTGATGTAACCATTAGCAGTAGGCATCCTGGATTCATAAATCCTGCCAGATAAACTCGATTGCTTTTTGGATAGAATTATAACATTAAAGGGCAAAGGAAATGGAGTGGGTGTAAAGACAGCTACTGACTCCTGTTGCAACCTTTTATATCTGTCTCAGCTCCATCGTCCAGTCGGTAGCAACATTGGCTTACTGCCCAAGCAGCACACTTAGCCCCTCTCAACCGCAGGCTTTGCAAACAGAGCCCTATGGACACAGACACACAACCCTAGTTACAAACCTTATTTTCAATTTTGATTCTAAATCCAGAATGTATTATTGCTCCAGGACTCCTATCTCTCCCTGTTGTGCACTGTTTCCCCCCCTTCTTTCTTCCAAATAATCTCATAGTAAGTAATCTCCTTGCATACCTGCAATCATTATTACTTCTCAGAATATCTCCCCCCTCCCCGAGTTCCACATCCTTCTCTGTACAGATCATGCTGACTGCGATGAGCCAGGTTTCCCCCAGCTACAATATTTTATACCCTTCTGGGGCAATGTTCTCTTACTGATAGCATTGCGCTTAGTACCAATATCTTATCCTAGTCTAAAGTGTATCTATGGGTTCCCTTGACACCCATACCTCAGTTATATCATCTAGAATACAAACATGATTAGGGCTATCAATGCTGATGCCCAGAGCATGTGGTGATCACCAGGGACAGTCAGGAAAAAATGTCCCTCCCTGGAATCATATTGCAGACAGCTGCATTGTAGGTGTTTTATGCCTTTCTCTTAAGAATCGGGCCTGGAGACAGGATAAAGGAGTACATGGCACTATTGATCTGGTCTGGGATGGTGATGCCTATGTCAACATATCTTTTTTGCCTAATCTGGGAAGTAGTGCTTTGTGTCTAGAGAAGGGTTTCTCAAATTTCATTGCACTGCGACCCCCTTCTGACAACAAAAATTACTATACGACCCTGGGAATGGGGACTGAAGACCAAACCCCTCCACCCCAGGCAGGGGGGGCCAAAGTGGGAGCCTGAGTCCCCCCCCCCGGGTTGGGGGGGCGAAGACCAAGCTTGAGGGCTTCTGCCCTGGGTGGGTGGGAGCTGTAACCTGAGCCCCTCCACCCAGGGCTGAAACCCTCAGGTTTTGGCTCCAACTCTGGGCCGTGGGGCTCAGACTTTTGGCTTCAGCCCCAGGCCCCAGCAAGTCTAACACCAGCCCTGGTGACCCCATTAAAACAGGGTCACAACCCACTTTGGGGTCCCGACCCACAGTTTGAGAACCGCTGGTCTAGAGTGTTGGGAAAGACGTAAACATTCCAAGGAGCTGGGATCCTTTCTCGGAGGCAGCCGAATGGATTGAAGGTGAATAGAGTTGGCCTGCAATAAAAGACTTGTGGCACAGCCATGGTGGGCCCAGATCAGCTGGCTCAAGTTCACAGGACTTGGTCTGCAGGGCCATAAAATTGCAGTTTAGATGTTCGGGCTTGCGATCCCTTGGGTGGGTGGGGCATTAGATGCTTTTTCTAGTACTTAAGGCTTTTTGTTCCTGGCTCTTGTCCTTTTCCCTCTATCTCCTTACCCATTAGCTAGGGAGAGGGAATGGTAACACCTTTGCTTGGTACAGCATGATGTAGTTGTGACGGGTTGGATCACAGAAACCCCCTGGGAGCTGCCACCTGATGTGCCAAGACTACTTCTGCCCCTGCCTTCCCTGCCAGCTCGGGACCCCAGCACCTTGTCTTGCTGAGCCAGACACTCCCGTCTGCTCCAACACAGACCCAGGGTCTGAATTACTTGCCCCAAAGCTGCAGGTTTACCTGAAAGCAGCTAACAGAAGTGTTCCTGACTTTAACACTTAGATGCCCAACTTCCAATGGGGTCTAAACCCAAATAAATCCGTTTTACCCTGTATAAAGCTTATAACTCATAAATTATTCGCCCTCTATAACACTGATAGAGAGATATGCACAGCTGTTTGCTCCCCCAGGTATTAATACATACTCTGAGTTTATTAATAAGTAAAATGTGATTTTATTAAATACAGAAAGTAGGATTTAAGTGGTTCCAAGTAGTAACAGACAGAACAAAGTAAGTCACCAAGCAAAATAAAATAAAATGCGCAAATCTATGTCTAATCAAACCAAATAATCTCACCCTTAGAGATGCTTCAGTAAGTTTTTTCCTCAGACTGGACCCCTTCCAGGCCTGGGCACAATTCTTTCCCCTGGTACAGCTCTTGTTTGGCGCCTCTCTCCTCTTTGTTCTTTTCCTCCCCTTTATATATCTTTTGCATAAGGCGGGAATCCTTTGTCCCTCTCTAGGTTTCCACCCCCTCCTTCTCAATGGAAAGACACCAGGTTAAAGTAGGGTGACCAGATGTCCCGATTTTATAGGGACAGTCCCAATATTTGGGGCTTTGTCTTATATAGGTGCCTATTACCCCCAACCCCCTTCCCAATTTTTCATACTTACTATCTGATCACCCTAGGTTAAAGATGGATTCCAGTTCAGGTGACATGATCACATGTCACTGCAAGACTTCATTGCCCACTTGCCAGCACACACATATACAGGAAGACTTACAGGTAAAACACACCCATCTGCAGACAATTGTCCTCAAGATTCCAAACCACCATTAATGGCCCACACTTTGCATAATTACAATAGGCCCGCAGAGTTATATTTCATATTTCTAGTTTCAGATACAAGAGTGGTACATTTATACAAATAGGATGATCACACTCAGTAGATAATAAGCTTTGTAATGATACCTTACAAGAGACCTTTTGCATGAAGCATATTCCAGTTACATTATATTCACTCATTATCAAATTTTTATAAAATCATATAGACTGCAACGTCACAGTAGTTGGTTCAATTTTGCTGCTTTTGTTCTGTCTCACCATGTTCACTTGAATGTTTGGTTTTCACAGGCCCGCAAGGCAAAGCGGCAGATTGATTTCTGGGGGGGCTGGGGAGAATGGAGCGAGTGCAGTCGGAGCTGTGGTGGGGGCATCAGCTTTCGGCAGCGGCGTTGCTACTCGCAAAGGTGAGGGCTTTCTTCTTTTTATATTACCACGCTCTTTCTCCTCCCATAAGAGGCATCACCAGGTAGCTCAGGGTAGCTTTCTAATGTCTCTTGGTGAAATGAGCTGTCAATCACCTACCGAAGAAAGTTTGACCTCTCTTATTCCCTGCATGGAAACAAGGCTAAATCTGTTTTCTGGAAGGCATCTCTAATAAGCAGCTCTCCCCCAAAAGAGTTCATCTAGATGAAGTGGAATATAGTGTATATAAATAAGATGAAACTGGGAGGCAGAGTTTGGATCCAGAATGGGGCCAGATCCTCAGCAAGTGTAAATCCTCATTGCTCCATTAGCCTCAATAGAGCTTCACCAATTTACACCAGCCTAGGAGCTGACCTTAGGTTTCTTTTATTAGGGTTTGGAGTGTGGCTTCAAAGCTGAACAAGGCTAAAATTTGATTTTGGTGATGCCAAAATTGCATCAGCTTTTCTGTCAAAATTTCAGCCCAAATATCTTAAATCTTGAGAAACCAGCTGTTCCCACTGGATCCAGAAAATAGGCCTTTTCCAGTTTTCAGCCCTAGCCACAGCTAAAATTATGGTGGTGGGTTCAGATCCAGGGGAACAAATCCAAACTGATCCACATTCAAGGTGGATTGAGGGGGGTTCTTATCTGAGGTTACAGTTTGGGGCCATCTCTAATATATAATGGAGTCACAGTAAAAACTCTATTATATAGGAAGCTTTTCACATAGTTTTCGTTATAAACCTGATGGGGATTTTCCTCTAACTTTCTGAACAGGCTGGGCTCTCTTCAGTCTGACATGCCCATGCTAGAGGAGAATGGCGTCATTGGAAAGTTTGAGGTTAATTGGACAAGAAAAGTTGTGTTTGGGGCACAAGTTTGATATGGCAAAAGGGTGTCTTTCTGGCCAGGATTATGGTGCCCTGTGGGGGAAATGTGCACACCCCGGGCCTATCATTCTCCTGCGGGCTGAAAGCCGTGTCTGTGCTAAGATTTTTCAGACCAGAGCTGGTGGGAAATTTTCCATTGGAATGATTTTTGATGACACAATGTTAACAGTGCCTAAGATATGTCCACGTGACAGCTTCCTTTGGTGAGGCAGCACTTAATGGGAATCATGGGTGTGAAACTGATCTGGCCAGAAAAGGGAAATCCCTTCCTGCAAAAAAAAATTTACATTTTCGAAAAACATTTCATCCCAAATTGGGACAAAAAGTCAAAAACACTTCCCCCCCACCCCCTCCCCAGGAAGGGATTCCCAGAAAAATTCGGATTGTCCATCAGGAAAATTGAAACAACCTCTCTGCCAGAGAGGCTCTTGTCAATTTCATGTTCTGCTTCAGGGAGAAAGTAAAATTGACAAGAGCCTTCCAGGCAGGCTGTTGGCAACTGAGTGCCCAGGCGTTCCTGTTTCCCAGTGCTCAGCCTTCCTGCCACCTGCCCTACCTGGCTGTGTCTCTGGTGGGGAAGCTGAGCCGCCCTGGTTCTCTTCTCCCTGCTGCCTGGCTGCCAGAGAGAGGAGGTGGTGAGGCTAAGAGCCAGGAAGTCAGAGAACAGGGGCACTTGGCCTCTGGCAGCCTCAGTCAGATTCTCTTAGATTAAATCCTTCAGTTCTCCCCAAATGGAATTGTTCTGGAAATCCCTTCCTGTGAAGAATTTTGCATTTTTGATATCGGGACAATCCCCCCCCCCCCCCCCCAATATGACATTTTTCATAGGAGGGGATTTCTATTTTCTGGCCTCTATTTCAGACCCATGATTCCCAACAGGTGCTGCTCTACCAGCAGAAGCCATAAGGTGGCCATTGTTCAGGCACTGTTAACATTGTGTCATCTAACCTCTGAGCAGGGGTAGATGGTAACAATGACTGAACCTCCATGAGCAGGTATAGCTGCCCCCATTGATAATGATAGGTCTAAAAATCCTTCTGTAGACATAGCCAAAAAGAACACAAGCTGAAGTAGGCAGCCTCCCTTCTGCTCCCTTTGGCGGCTCAATCTCCTTTTAAAATAGGCTTTTTATAAGAGTTCTGATTGTTCTGCAATATTTCAAAAAAACAAAATCTCCAAGCATGCCTCTTCCCTTTGCTTCATGATCTGGCCTGTCTCGCTCTGTGATGACTCAGCATTCCTGGAGACCCGCCTTCCTGTGTCACAAGTGCTGAGATGATGGACCAAGAGAGAAGCAGGAGGGGTACAACCCATGGCAAATTAGCCACTGAGCCAATGGGCTGTGTCCAGAGTCCCCGGCCAATTTGGGGACCCCCTGGAAAAATGGGCACCCCCACGTCCCGACCCACTTCACCTGCCTGCCAGGTGGGCACAGGGGCTTGCCCCGCTCCCGCCAGGAAGTGGGGTCTGGATGTGGGGACTTGCCCTGCTCTGCCCACCTGGAGCTCCTGCTGGGGAGCTGGGGATGACCCCATGCCCGGACCCCACTCCCCGGCAGGAGTGCCAGGCGTGGGGGGCCAGGGCAGGGCAAGCCCCTGCACCCCGACCCCATTTCCCCAGCAGGAGGTCTGGGGGGTGGAGTTGGATAACTGCAGGGTGGAGAGAGGCCCCCACTTGCTCTGGCCCAGGGCCCCACAAATCCCTAATCCGCCTCTGGGTACAACAGATGGCTTTTTCAAATCCAATTTCTCCCTGGATATGAACTTGTTAGGCATTGAGCTGTATCCCTCTCATTTTGAAGAGTCAGATATAAAATCAGGGAAGATGGTTACCTCCCTTCCCTTTGGCCATTCTGTTCTTCCAGCTAATGAGTCCCATAACAGCAGGAATGTAAATGGCAGGGTAGTCTGAAGTGTGCGTGCACACTGACTTCATATCCATTGCCACCCCACCCACTCTTCCTGCTCACCCCCAGGTAGACATGCTGTATCACACAGGTGCTGTTAGAGACATCAAGCTTTGTGTTAATAAAAAGCCTGACAAAGAATAAAAGAAACTGCCTCCACTAATTGGTGGGGAAAAAACGTTGCCCCCAGAAAATTTAAAAACCACCCTGTGGCAATACATAGTGTATATACTACCTGTATCTATAACAAGATTACAGCAAGAGAATGTGCTGAAAGATGCCAGGTTCAGTATTGTAGGAAAGAAATAGGATATCTTAGGTTGTTAGCTCTTTGGGACAGGGAATGTGTCTTTGTGCTGCATGCTGTGTGCAAAGTGCTGATAAATTCACTGTGTTACCTGGGAGATTATTAATAAATAGCAATGGGGATGATATTTACAATCTCTTCAGAACTACTTCATGTTGTTTCTCTGTCTTTCAGGACAGATGGTGGGTCTAACTGTATTGGACCAACTCGAAACTATCGCTTGTGCAATATTCAGGTACAGTGCTCAGTACATTCTCTCCTTCCTGCTGCTTCCTCTCCCGGAAGAGCTTAATTTTCTTCAGAAGCCATGTGCTGAGTCCTCTCAGTGCCAATGGGATTCTTCTCCTCCCCAGGAGCACCAGAGCCAGTATTGCTGGTGAACACTGTTTGCTTGGGGACGCTCACAGGTGATTAGGCCCCAGGCTAGAAGTTGTGCCCTTGTGCAATAGATTCTGGGCACATACCAACTCTGTTTGGTGATTGCAGCATGTAGATATTAGTATAGTTACAATTATCTCACCCTCAGTTTTCTGAAAACCCCAGTGTCTGCTCACTACACTGAGAATTCCTTCTATTATCCAGAGCCTATTCAGAGGTTCCCAACACATACGGAGCATCAAGGTTGCATTTGAGAGACTATGGGGAGCAGAGAGAGCAGGAAGACAATATGAGAAAAGGTTTAGGGATCTGGGTCTGAATCCTTTGACTATGAGATGGGTCTGGTTTATTATGGACAACGCCATGGAAAGAAATCAGGGAGCACTCATACTGTTGATGTTCATGGTTATAACTTGGTAGCCATCCAAAGACCTTCTGTCTGGGAAGAAGCAGTTCCCTAATCACCTGCTTTAAGATGAGAATGAAGCTGGCCTGACCTGGAGACAGTGTAATGTGCTGTCATGTGTCAGAGCTGCATTCAGGAGTGACTTGGTCATTGACAGTCTGTGGGGAAGCTGTGAGGAACACACCCCAGTGAGATCCTTTCCTTTACCTCCCTCCTCCCTGTGAGAACGCTGTGCGATTGGGTTCTCTCTTCCCCCACAGAGCTGCCCTGAGGGCTCCAGAGACTTCCGAGCAGAGCAGTGTGCTGAGTTTGATGGGACAGAATTCCAAGGAAAGAGATACAAGTGGCTGCCTTATTATGGAGGTAATGGATACAAGGTTTTAAACTTGTTTGATTTGGGGGTATTTGACTTTGCCTGAAAGTAGGGGGTCTCTGTCTGGAAAGAGTCCTAAATGCATAGGTATCTGTCCGGAGGGGTCCTCTTCTGGAACAGCTATAGGTGTCTGTTGGAATGGATCATCTTCCAGAACAATTGCACAAGATCTCTGGCAAGGACTGCCTTTGAGGCACAGAAATCTATAGCTCCAGCAGCTGTTCAACACCTTTGATAATCAGGCAAAAGGTATCTCAGATTGGACCCCCCAAAAATAAAGCTCTTCACGTTAGTGAACGCTGCCAAAAATCTTGCTGCATGTGGTTTGCTCAAGGACACTCAGAGAACCAAGTTTAGAGGCAGGAATAGAAATCAGAAGTCCTAGCTCTCTGCTCTAACCACTGGACTCTGCTGTCTTCCATATTCACCCAGCCAGCTCTGAATTATTGGGTTTTTTAAAGTTTACCTGAAGAATTTCATTCTTTGTTGATATGTTACTGGTGTTCTTCTGTGTTAACATTTGTTCTCTCTGAAAAGCCTCATACTACATGGGAACGTATTCTGCAGGAACCAGTCATTAATGTTAATAGCAATCCACTCCTCAGGGCCTAATCCCACATTTCAGGTTCAGGCTCCTGGTGTGTTTGTAAGGGATTAACCATGTCACGTGACACCTGCTATTTTCTTCCCTTCCAGCTCCCAATAAATGCGAGTTAAACTGTATTCCCAAGGGAGAGAACTTCTACTACAGGCACAAGGAAGCAGTGGCTGATGGGACGCCCTGTGAGCCAGGCAAACGGGATGTTTGTGTCGAGGGAGTCTGCCAAGTAAGTCATCCTACCACCTCATCCCTTTTCTATGAGAGAGAGTGGGTGTATGTCAGTCTTCTTGGCATTTCCCTTTGTCCTATCCAGCCCTTCCCAAACGATGCCCTTGTTATCCAACAACACAGCAAATGCATTTGGTTTCTAGGGAACTGAAGGAAGAGTGGGGAGCATGTACATATATTTCTGTGGACTCTTGGGGAGAGTTAACCACCAGCCCAATCACCCACCCTTTCTACTGCACCTGGAGCTATCTAGTTTATCCCCCACCTAGTGATCAGTCTAGGCCCTGGCCTTTTCTTTCTTCATCCCACCCCATGCTTTGGTGTTGGTTTAAGCACATTAATGCCATTGTTTTCTGACAGGCTGTTGGCTGTGACAACATGCTCAATTCTGCCAAGAAGGAAGATAAGTGCCTGCAGTGTGGAGGGGATGGCAGGGCCTGTTACGACGTGAAGGGCACTTTTGATGTGCTCAGCCTCCCCAAAGGTACAGTAGTCTGGATTTTCTGGAAGGATGAACGGGAGAAGGACAGAGTAAGCCTGGCCTCATTTTGACCCGTTGCATGGAGCTGGTGGAGTTATCTGCTCTCTCTGTTTACTGGAGCCATTAGACCAGTGCACTCATCCAACCCACCCATACAGCAGGCTAGAGCTAGAAAACATAATGACCACCACTATGTGGGGGTCCCCTCCTATTTCCCACTGCAGCCCTAAGGTTCTCCCACTTCCCCCTCTCTTAGTCTCTTGTAGATGCCACAACTCTTCTAGACGAGAGAGGCTCCATTGAACTGTCCCTCAGAGCATGCCTGCTGGAAGTGCTCTTTGCAATGGAGCTGGTTACCCAAGGTCTGCAGAACCCCCCAAAGGAGTGGGAGATGGGGACCAGGACTTGGAACCTGGCTCTCCCACATTTGGCTGGCTCTGAACTACTTCAGCCTAATGATTGCACTGGGATGAATCTTTGTGCAGAGTTTCAATCTGATGCATTTTGAAATGTCCGAGATAGGAAACGCTGAAAATTAGGGTTTGTAATGGAAGCCCAAACAGGCCCCTAACTGTATTGTTTTCAGGGTGCGATGCTCTGATAACGCTGCTCTCAGATGTATTTTAGCCATGAAGTGAAACTACTCCATGGGTGAAACAAATCTGGGTGCAGCCATCCTAAAATCAATGAAGCTGCAACAGCTGGATTGAGTTCTTTCCAGTTATCTCATAACTCATCCATGCAGCCACTAGTGCAGCTGGGGACAGCTCCCACGCACATGGGCGAGCCTCTCACATCCTCCATCACTGTCTGTCAGTACCTTGACCAACTTCCTTCATTTTCTTCAGGTTACAATCAAATCTTCATCATTCCCATGGGAGCCACAAGCCTTCGCATTAAGGAAGTTATGCCCAGCAGGAACTTCCTGGGTAAGACAGACATTGTAATGAATGTATTACGACACCATAGAAATGGACTCAAGCCACAAAATTCTATTCTGACTTTCCAACACACCAGAGTTCAGGGGCATGTGGGGCAGAAGCTTGGGCCTGCCCCCTGCAAAGGGAGGAGCTGGGCACAAAGTTCAATTCTATATCCAGGTTCGGATATTGAACACCATTAGAGAACTAGGGGTGCTCAGACCTGGGACTCGGACTTGGCCTAGCACCACTACTGTGATTCTACATACGTGAGGATAAAAAGACCAAGCCCTATTTAAATCTTCTGCCTGGGACTTCTAAGAGTCTGACAAACATGGCAAAGTTTGGGTCGGGGTTTGTCTGTTTGCCACAAAGCTTGGTAAAGTCAAATCCAAACTTCTGCCACCCCTGCTTTAGGGATGGGCTCCCAGCACACAGGCGTCTTCTGGGCTGGCCAGTTCCCTGTGCATTAGGCCCTATCTTCCCCATGCTCTATGGATGGACTCCTGACATGCTCTTGTACAGTACAAACACGGCAGGGTTTTCATTACGGTGTCAAAATGTTCTCTGCCACATTGCAACACAAACACCTTTGCCTACCAAACAGAACATGCAATAATCAGGTGAGGAATGGAGAATACGGCAAGGGCTGCAATGGAATCTGTGGCAAAGAGTTGGACCCTGCAGTGAAAAAGGCTCACCGTGCAGAAAAGCAGAGAGCCTGAGCAAGGGAGCAGGGAGCATCAGTGGGGCTAGAATGTTGTCACAGGATAATGATTTCCTACAGGGACTTGATTTGACTTGGCATTTGTTGAAAACAAACACCGAAGGGAAACACACATGTTTATCTCCAATGCAGAAGGTACTGAACACAAGAGGGCATTCATTTCCCGTGAGTTACCATGTTTGATGCACCCATTGCCACTGTCTAATGGACACTGGTACGTTAGCCCAGGAGTTACTCTCGGCTTTTAGGAAGGTTGTGGTGCTTGTGTGAGGAAGCTGGGTTTCAAGTGGCTGAACTGAGGGCTTCGTGAGTTGCTGATGTCCTGTGAGATCCAGAGCAGAGCGTAAAGCCATGTTATATGGCATCTGGTTGAAGTGGTGTCAGCGTGTCATGTGAATAGTGGATCTTCCAACCCATTCATCCCCCACCTCCTCTCTTGTGCCCTGTGGCTTTGTCCAGCCATCAAGAATGTGCAGGGGGAATACTATCTGAATGGGCACTGGACGATTGACTTCAGCCGAGACCTGCATATCGCTAGCACAGTTGTGCACTACGATCGAGGCTCTGAAGGGGACCTGGCCCCTGAGCTGCTTCACTCCAGGGGTCCCACCACTGAGCCCTTAGTCATTGAGGTAAGCAGCTGTGTTTATCCTCTCTTAATATCATTGTGCTCTGGTTGTAGGTCTTGGGCTGCACATCACATTTTGCAGAGATGATGTGCTTGGTTTCTACAGGATAATGTCAGTAGATGACAGGGGAGGTGATACACCTGTACTGAGCCCAGTGAGCAGGGATATCACCAGGGCCAGCCTTATGATCTGTGAGGCCTTCCCCTGTAAGAAGGGGAACTATCAAGCCATATTCACACCACTGTCTGCTCTGGTCCTGTTACCAGAGAGGCAGTAGGAGGAGACCTGGTAGTGACTAGCTGTCTCTTCTTTCTGGTCAAGAAGCTAAAGAAGATAATAGGGGAAGCTCATGAATTAAAGATCTGGTATAGGATGGGGGCACCCAAGTAGCTATTCATTATGCTTGTGCGTAAGGCCAGCCCAGGATACCACCTGCTGCCTATTAGAGGATCAGCACAATCAACCAGCTCTGAGGAATATGCATGCTCTCTCTTCACTGGAAAGAGTGCTCCAAGTCTTAGAGTCTAAGATGTATTAGGGAGGAAACAAAGCACACAAAATAAATGGCCAATGAACAGAGGGGTGCAGGGAGCAGAAGGGGGAGTTTACCTTGCATGGATCCTAAGCTAAGGACGGGAAGAGCAGCCAGGAGAGAGAGAAAATACTGTTTTGTTTTCTGGCTCTTACTTCATTCTCTTTCCTTTGCAGCTCATCAGCCAGGAGCCAAACCAGGGGGTGCAGTATGAATACTACCTGCCCGTGCAAGGGTACAGCTCGGGCTACAGCTGGAGCTATGGCTCTTGGAGTGATTGCAGCTCTGAGTGCGGCGGAGGTAAGAGGGTTGGGGGCACCCTCACCAGCGGCAGACAGTACCCAATGCACAGCCAGTATCCGAAAAGGAGGACGCTACATACTGCCATCTGAAAAGCTGTCAGCGGCCCCATCCGCAGGGCTGTCCCACAGAGAGATTAAGGAGCATTGGCAGCTGCAGTAGGCTATGAAGGGTCTGTGAATTGGAGGCCAGGCTGGGGGTCACTGCAGGATTGTTCCCTACATTCTGTTCTTCAATGCTTTGTCCAGTCTAGTTTTCTATGTCCTGAGTGATGGTGCTCCCACTGCTTCCCTTGGGGACAGTTTTCCAGACCAATAGATCTCTCTGTCAAGGATTTCTTCCTGACAGGCAACCTAAGTTTTCTTTGGTTTAGCTTCAGCCCTTTACACATAGTTCTGTCCCCTCGAGCCACCCAAAACACGTCCTCACCAAGCCCATCTCCTTGCTGCTCCACCCCCACGTGACTTAACCTGCCACCTCTAGTGCCTCCATATGGAGCATCCATCCAGCAGAGAGGCTGCCAGAGCTCCCTGTGGTCACGCCATGTACACGTCAACACACTCATGGATTCTCAGTGAAAACCAGTTTCACAGTATGCTGAGCTCCTGCCTGCCCTTTCTCACCTTCTTTGCTGCAGTGACTTACCTCTCTTGCCCATAATATGAGTTCAAGGATGCCTCTGTAGAAGGTGACATCACCTCCCCTGCTGTTATAATCCTGGAATAGGGATGCAGAGTTGCCCCTTTCCCCAGGAGCTGATCCACTTTCATCCTGGCTTAGACCCAGCCTCATTGGGCTGACCCACAGCTCTGCTATTGTAACAAGTCCATGTGTTGCAGACAACGGACACAATTACTAGATAAATTATGGGGGGAGGGATAGCTCAGTGGTTTGAGCGTTGGCCTGCTAAACCCAGGGTTGTGAGTTCAATCCTTGAGGGGGCCATTTGGGGATTTAGTTGGGGATTGATCCTGCTTTGAGCAGGGGGTTGGACTAGATGATCTCCTGAGGTCCCTTCCAACCCTAATAATCTATGATTCTATGTCTGGCAGGGCACACCCCTCAGGAGCCAGGATTAGAATCCTGGTTCTTCAACTTCCAAAACACAGGGCACAGCTACCTGAGCTAAAGGAAAATTCCTTCCAGATCTCTCTTACCCTTCCAGTGGGCCCAGCCACTATCTAGGCTAGGTACTTCTATAGCCTCTTTCACCAGAGTATTTGAGCACCTCACAATCGTTCGTGTGTTTATCCTTCCAACACCACCCTGGAGTAGGGTAATACTAAGATCCACATTTTACAGTTGGGAAGCTGAGACACAGAGAGTCCATAGAGCATCAGGGAATTGAACCCAGGTCTCTCAAGTCCTAGGCTACTGCCCTAACCACTGGACAATTTATGGGAGAACAGGTTGTATAGAGAATCCTGGAGTTGCACCTGACCCAGTTCTCTCGGCAGCCTGCAGATGCTGTGAGGGCTCCAGACTACCTCAGAAATGTGCCATTCCCCAAACCATTGCATTTAAATCCCTTTTATGGATGGGCCACTTTGACCAGAATATTCTTTTCCTCTTCTCCTTTAGGTTACCAATCACGCCTGGTGTTCTGCACCATAGACAATGAAGCTTATCCAGACTATATGTGCAGGGACAAACCAAAGCCAGCCAATAACCGGACATGTGGTCTTCAAGCCTGTCCCCAGACAAAACGGTGAGACTTTCTCTTTCCACCTCTCTGGATTCTTCAACCCCTTTGTGAAGTATCTTGAGACCCAGGAAAAAGAATGCTGATTGCCTTCAGCTTCCTCCACTGCCGCCCCAGTCTGGAGCTGATGAAAGAAACATACACTTCACATGTCAGTGGAAACAGATGTCTCTAGAGCACCCAGGGGTAGGTGATACCTGAGCTGTGACTGGCAGAACAGTGGTCAATGGGACTTAGTGCCTTAGTCACTTTAGAAAGTGGGATATAGGCTGCTAAGTTACTTAGGCTATGTCTACACTACTGCAGTAAGTCGACCTACGCTACACAACTCCAACTATATGAATAACTTAGGTCTATACCGTGGGGGGTCGATGGGAGAAACTCTCCTGTCAACTTACCTTACTCTTCTCATTGGGGGTAGAGTACAGGGGTCAACTGGAGAGCGATCTGCTGTTGATTTGGTGGGTGGATCGATCTCAGGCCTTGGCTACACTTGCGAGTTACAGCGCAATAAAGCCGCCCCCAGCGCTGAAACTCACTCCCCGTCCACACTGGCAAGGCATTTGCAGCGCTGTATCTCCATGGCTGCAGCGCTGCATGTACTCCACCTCCCGAGAGGAATAACAGCTGCTGCAGAGTGGCTGAGACGCTGGTGCTCCAGTGTAAACGGGGAGTAACCTTATTACGCAGTGATTGACCTCCGGAAACTCCCCATAATCCTTTTAAGTGAAGCTTCCTCTCCTTGTTTTGTTGTGATGCCTCTCTTTGTTTTGTTGTGAACTCCGGCCCGGAACTGCTTATCAAAAAAACAAACACAGCTAGTGTTTGCTGTGAATGTGTAGAGGCAGGCAGGAGGGGTACCTTTGGAACGCCCACAGCTAATGTTTGCTTGAAGAGAGAGGCGGCGCGGGGGGGAGAGTAGGGTCCCTTTCAGCGAGTGGCTGCTTATCTGGTCTGTGAGGAAAAAAACAAACCGCTCTGTTTGCTTTCAGTGAGTGAGAGAGCGGTGGAGGAGGGAGGGGGGTCGGAACTTGCAAGGCAGGGTGCTTGTCCGCACTCCAAAAACCCACTCTCTCTCCCCCCATGCTCCCTGTCACACTCCACCCCACCCCCCTTTTGAAAAGCACGTTGCAGCCACTTGAATGCTGGGATAGCTGCCCATAATGCACCGCTCCCAATGCCGCTGCAAATGTGGCCACGACAGTGCGCTGGTAGCTGTCAGTGTGGACAGACTGCAGCGCTTTCCCTACTCAGCTGTACGAAGACAGGTTTAACTCACAGTGCTGTACAGCTGCAAGTGTAGCCAAGGCCTCAGAGCCTCAATCCAGCTGTAGTATAGATGTAGCCTTAGGCACTTTTGAAATGTTTTATCCAAGATGTGGGAATGGATTTCTGTGCCCATAAGGAATGGATCTACGTGGCCTGAGTCTGTGTCCAAAACCAGGGGCTCTCACTTTGCCTAGGTAGAGTTGCTGGAGATATTATCCTAGCCAAAGTGGGGGAAGGAGAAGGATTCACTTAGTGTTCATTCTTCCCTTCACTTAGAGCTGCAAATATAAGAGCGAGGGGAGTTAACCTGTTGCATTCCCCAGGTCCTGGCCCTTTCTGAGAGGGCTGAGCCCTGCAATCCTTCCTCCTATTGGGCTGTCAAGCTCCCCCTTCCATTGCACTTACAGTTGGCTGCCACATGACTCCAACTTGGGTATTCACAGCATGTACCATTTTATCACCCTGGGACACCCTGGTGTCACCTCTCTGCGTATCCAGTGGAATTAGTGTGAGGCCTGTTGGAGCCCCTGTGTTTTGAGGGCACCTGGAGACCTGGGAACATTTCTGCCTACACAATAAGCTGTAGCTCTAGAATTCTAAATATTGCTTAAAGTCCTTTAAAACCTTTGTTCTGTGTATAAAGGATATCTTACATCTATCTGCCGGGAGTGTGGAGCCACAGCGGAGCCTGGAGCTCTCAAATGAAGAGGTAACAAGAAGGAGATAGAGATTATAGAAAGCAGAGCTTCAGCTATTCTCTGCCCACTTCCCACCTAGAAAATCTAGTTGCTTGGTGAACTCCACTGGGTGTTTTCATCCTTGGTGACGGTCTAGGATGGTGCTTTGCTTTTGATTCTCACCCCCCACAAATGATGGTGGAGGGTCCTGGGTACTAGAAAAGGGGAAGCTTTGCTCAGACACTGGTGAGCCCTACTGATGATTTGCTCTTCTGATGTGACTGTTGGAGGGGACAGTTCTTTGTATCTTTCTGTTTCTGACCCTGAAATAAGCATTGCCATTTCCCTTGGGCAAGGCGGCTGCTTTTGAAGATTTTCCTCAATTTGTCAAGATGATAAACTCATAGAAAGAAACAGAAATGGGGTAGGACTGCAATGAATCAGATTATTTAATAACTAGTCAGAATGCCAAACTTCCTTTGTTGCAACCTCAAGTTTCCTCCGAAGCTCTTCTCACAACAGCATGTGCTCCAGTGCAGGCACAAAAGTGCCTGGATGCAGTGTTTACTGTGATGATATGGCTCTCCACATTGGCACCGGAAGCAAAAAAGAGAAAAATTGTCCTCCCAGCAGACCACTCTACTAATGGCTGAGTGGGACTTACCACCATGTTGCCCTCTACTGTCAATAGGGTTATCCTTAGGCATCTTCTTTCATAGCCTCAATCTCACAGGTCACCTCGGTTTACAGATGGCCTGTGATGAAAGAAGTGAGGCAGAAGATGCCTTGAGTACCAGTTGCAAAAGCCTCTGGGTGAATTTGGCCAACTATCATAAAGACCTTTTAACACAAGAGCGGCCATGCTGGGTCAGACCAAAAGTCCATCTAGCCCAGTATCCTGTCTTCCGACAGTGGCCAATGCCAGGTGCCCCAGAGGGAATGAACAGAACAGGTAATCATCAAGTGATCCATCCCCTGTCGCCCATTCCCAGCTTCTGGCAAACAAAGGCTAGGGACACCCTCCCTGCCCATCCTGGCTAATAGCCCTTGATGGACCTATCCTCCATGAACTTATCTAGTTCTTTTTTGAACCCTGTTATAGTCTTGGCCTTCACAACATCCTCTGGCAAGGAGTTCCACAGGTTGACTGTGCATTGTATGTGCGTTTCTTTTGTTTATTTTAAACCTGCTGCCTATTAAGCATATTATGCTGTGGCTTTATGGGAAAATGAAGAATTGGTTTTTTAACTCCACTATAGCATCTGCAACATCTTGATCAGTGAATTTGTTTTGTGTGGTTAGCAGCCTGATTAATCTGGGCAGTCTGTGCCTGGCTGCTGATTCTTGTTGTGAGGGAATTTCTAGTTATTTTGCAGATTTAGACTGAGTTATTTGCATTCGTGGCAGCACAAAATTATATCTTGTGGGGAACAAACACCACGTCTTCTTTGCTCAGATTTCATCCTGTGGCACTCATTGAGGTACTGGAGGTGTTGGGTGAATTTTTAACCACAGTCTGTGACTTAGCTCCATGTCCCTCCTGTTTGCTAAAGGTCATTTGGGAAGAAGTAGGTCCATTGTTGGTGGAAATTGTCATTGCCTCCTTTGAAGATCACAAGTTGCCATCTGCTTTGAAGGACACTTGCATATGCCCTTTGCAAAAGAAACCATTGCTTGACATTAACAATATGAGCAATTATTTAACCATTTTAATCTTCCCTCTTTTGGGTAAGATAACTGAAAAGGTTGCAACAAGATGCTCTCATAGTATCTAGGTGCCCCAGATCTCCTTGGCCCTTGTCAGTTTGGTTGCAGACTTGTGTACGGTACAGAAACACAACTTGATGGATAATGAATGATCAGGTGTCCACACTAATACTATTAGATCTATCAACTGCCTTAATTGCAGTTGACTGTGAGTTGTTTATGACTGGTCTACAGTTAGGGTGACCAGACAGCACGTGTAAAAAATCGGGACGGGGGTGGGGGGATAATAGGAGCCTATATAAGAGACACCCAAAAATCAGGACTGTCCCTATAAAATCAGGACATCTGGTAACCCTACCTACAGTCATAGGTAGGAATTGAGTGGCTGTGTTCCTTCCTGGCTGAGAGGACCCAGAGTTATATTGGGAAATTGCTCATTGACCTTGAAGGCATTCTTGTACAGGATTCTATTGTGTCGCTTCTCTTGCTCAGTAAATATATGGGACCCTTAGTGGAGTTAATGAGGAGGATGGGCTGAGGACTCAGTCTGGTTAAGATGAAGGTGATGATAACAGGCTGGGGGAACAAGTAGAAGGAGATGGCAAAAATTATATCTGCCCTCTTGACTAATCAGTGGAGCTATTTTAGCTGGAGCTCACTTGATTAACTGGAAGGTAGCTGACAGCAGGAAGTTCTCCATGAGCACCCCCTACCTCTGACTTTGGGCTCCACACACCACTGTGGTCCAAAATTATAGGCACCAACTCTGTGGGTGCTCTGGGGCTGGAGCACCCATGGAAAAAAAAATAGTGGGTGCTGAGCACCCATCGGCAAGCCCCTCCTCCCCCGGGGAGGCCCCCGGCGGGCCTCGCCAATCAGCTCCTCCCCATCCCCCCAGCACCTTCCTCCTGCTGCGATCAACTGTTTGGCGGTGTGCAGGAGGAGGAGCGGGGGGCAGGCAGAGGCAGGGGAGAAGGTGGAATGGGGTGGGAAGAGGTGGGGTGAAGGCGGGGCTGGGTGACGTCAGGGGAGATTTCCCCAGATGCTGGGGAGTGGAAGGGCCCAAACCCTTCCGGCTGCTGGGACACTGCTCTGCAGCATGGTGGGCTGGTTGCTGCCTGAAAGAGCCTGGCTGGGGAAGTGGCTGCCTGGGCTTGAGTGCCAGGGATCGGGGACGAGCGAGCTGGAGCCCCCCCCCCCCCCCGGCATGTTTCCAACTCACTCAGCTGCGGTCCCTGGCGGCTGAGCCTGGGCAGGGAACAGAAGCCGCCTCCCCAGCCAGGCTCTCTCAGGCAGCTGGCGGGAGGGGGTGACTTTAGAAGTGGCTCCCTTCTGCTCCCTGCCCAGACTCACTCCTGCCGGGGAGAGCAGCAGGACATGCTGGGGGTGCCAGGCACAGCGGGAGGACAGAGCGCCCCCTTCCTGCAGGTAACGTGGCAGGGAGAGCACAGTGGCCCAGGGCTGGGCACAGAGGGGTGGTTGTCCAGGGGGACACGTGACCTCCCCTTTAGATCATGCCTCCCAGTATGGGGAGGCACCAGTTGTCTATGGGGCGCCCTTTGGGGAGGGGATGGAATGGGGGCAGGAAGAGGCGGGCAGGGGTGGGGCCTTGGGGGAAGGAGTGGAGGGGGGGCAGGACCTGGGATGGAGCTGGGGTCGACCACCCCCTGGGAAATCAGGAAGTTAGTGCCTATGTCCAAAATAACCCCCTGTTGTCCTTCAAGGCATGCTGCAAGGCTCATCTGTGTTCCCAGGCATAGGGTTGGAGCATGGGTGGAAAGGGCTAGGGCAAGGGTTTTCAAACTTTCATAATGTGGACCTCATCCTAACAGTGGGATTATCTTGGGGAGCCCTCCCCTCCCAACTTGGTGGCAACTACTGCAACTGTTTACATGACAAAGTGTTTGTCTAATGAATATTTAGCCTTTTTTAATGCAAGTCAGCAGTTGGATATAAGGACCTAAGCCAGCACCATGTGACAAGGAAGCTGTCCACTGACCGCCAGCAAGGGGTCACCACCCACACTTTAAGAATTGGCTTTGAGACAGAATGGGGTTTTGGTTTGTCTCTATGCTGTAGCTTGTGGCTGGAGTTTAAGTGGTCGGGCTGATTGCATTGCTAGTCTTCTATTGTACAGTCCTGTATGTGATGTTTTCATGGATAGGGCCCTAGTGTGATGGAGAGATGCCTTTTGTCCCTCTTCCTTTTATAAATAAATAAAAGTGGTGCTCTAAGGGCATGGCTACGCTATGGGCACTACAGGGGCACAGCTGTAGACACTTCCTACATCGATGGACGTGGTTTTTCCATTGAGGTAGGTAATCCACCTCCCCGAGGGGTGGTAGCTAGGTCAAAGGAAGAATTCTTCCAGCGACCTAACCTCATGTACACTGGGGGTTAGGTCAGCTTAACTATGCCACTCAGTATGAATTGTT
This sequence comes from Emys orbicularis, assembly GCF_028017835.1. Taxonomy (NCBI): domain Eukaryota; kingdom Metazoa; phylum Chordata; order Testudines; family Emydidae; genus Emys; species Emys orbicularis. Next base: position 66,831,508 of record NC_088686.1, on the reverse strand, counting down.
CACACCCCTGAGTGACATAACTAGGTCAGTCTAAATTTTAACAGTAGACCAGACCTGAGAGGTCCCCACACAGTCAGAAAGCCAAGTGGGTTGCACTCACAGATTGGTTCCACAGCGCTGCCCCATTGCCCACCTATGCTATGCAGCAATTGTTCATGTTTAAACTCACCTGTAACTTTACTCCAGCTACATTTGAGTTTCTGCCTCTGGTAATGTAATGGTGATCAGTTCCACACAGACTGTTATGGTGAAACTCACTTAATATATGGTCAGCTTGTGTAGGCATCTGTTACTTTCATGGATGCCTCCTGGACATGCAGGTATTATGCACTCTGTCAAATTGCCACCTTCGCCAATTTTCTTGAGTGGAAGACAAAACTATGACCCTGTGACGTCCTGTCACGCTGTGATAGCCCTTTGTGGCTTCCTTTCTTTCTGTTGCTGATGTCACAACACAAAAAGAGATTTTTCCCTAACTGGTTGAACTGGGGATTTCAGGGTTAACCTTGGCCCTTTGGGCACCAACTGTGATACAGCAAGCCCTAAGTACAGAGACTTCCTTGCTAGCCCTCTTTGTTCATTGGTTCTGTGACGGCTTTCTGTTACCTACAGCTGGAAAACCGGGGAGTGGGGAGCCTGCTCAGCCACCTGCGGGGGAGGTACCCAAACTCGCTCAGTTTACTGCATGTCAAACAATGGACAAGGCTCCCCTGGGGTGGTGGATGATGCCAAGTGCATGGCCTTTGCGGAGCAGCCCCGCAGCACGCAGCCCTGCAACATGCGACAGTGTGCGACGTGGAGCACAGGGCCCTGGTCGGAGGTGAGTTCACACATTGAATGCAATGTACATATCTGACAACCACCCTCTGAGCTAGCACACCAGGGATTGAACCAGGGACCTTCAGAGCTAGAAGTATGAAATGCTACAGCTTGAGCTAAAGAGACAGGTTCTCCATCTAGGGCTGCAACCGACTTAGATCCTGTGCAGATTGGGCCGAGAAAGGGACTTGTAGAACATACTCTGTGTAGACGGAGGACAAAATCTGCCTTGGTCCTTGATCTACAAAGGCATTGCACTAAGCTGTATGTCTGGGCAGAGTTCAGCCCATACATGATATTGCGAGTTGGATTGTTGGCGCCTGGGTATATTTGTGTGTCCACAAGGGGGCACTCTTTGAACCACTTGCATGCAGGCCTGCCAATGAGGAGGACATTTGAAATCCTAGAAGCATAGAAAGGAGAGATGGAGGACACCTATTAAGTCCTGTCTAGTCGATCTTCAGTGCAGGGCTGAAATTTATTCTCCAGAACTTACATTCAGTACAGCCTGGCAACATTTGTATCGCTGTGTTGAGACATTGCATTGCCTGAAAAGGTACAGCACCATAGAATCATAGAATATTAGGGTTGTAAGGGACCTCAGGAGGTCATCTAGTCCAACCTCCTGCTCAAAGCAGGAACAACCCCAGCTAAATCATCCCAGCCAGGGCTTTGTCAAGCCGGGCCTTAGAAACCTCTAAGGATGGAGATTCAACCACCTCCCTAGGTAACCCATTCCAGTGCTTCACCACCCTACTAGTGAAATAGTTTTTTCATAATATCCAACCTAGACCTCCCCCACTGCAACTTGAGAACAATGCTCCTTGTTCTGTCATCTGACAAGACTGAGAACAGCCTTGCTCCATCCTCTTTGGAACCCCCCTTCAGGTAGTTGAAGGCTGCTATCAAATCCCCCCTCACTCTTCTCTTCTGCAGACTAAATAAGCCCAGTTCCTCTGCCTTTCCTCATAAGTCATGTGCCCCAGCCCCCTAATCGTTTTCATTGCCCTCCGCTGGACTCTCTCCAATATGTCCACATCCTTTCTGTAGTGGGGGGCGGGGGGCAAAACTGGACGCAGTACTCCAGATGTGGCCTCACCAGTGCTAAATAGAGGGGAATATCACTTCCCTCGATCTGCTGGCAATGATTCTACTAATGCAGCCCAATTAGCTGTTAGCCTTCTTGACAACAGGGGCACACTGTTGGCTCATATCCAGCTTCTCGTCCACTGTAATCCCCACGTCCTTTTCTGCAGAACTGCCGCTTAGCCAATCGATCCCCAGCCTGTAGCGGTGTATGGGATTCTTCCATCCTAAGTGCAGGACTCTGCATTTGTCCTTGTTGAACCTCATCAGATTTCTTTTGGCCCAATCCACCAATTTGTCTAGGCCACTCTGGACCCTATCCCTACCCTCCAGCGTATCTACTTCTCCCCCCAGCTTAGTGTCATCCACGAACTTGCTGAGGGTGCAATCCATCCCATCATCCAGATCATTAATGAAGATGTTGAACAATCTAATGTGACAGTGTGGCATAACATCATGGCGTTTCAATTCCTGAAACAGATTCGGGACTCTACATTTGTCCTGAAAGAGGCAAAAAATATATATAAATATGGAGACTGCTACAGATTCCAGAATGGTTTGGATACTAGGAATCATGACAGTGAAATTAAAAGAGGAACGTGGCATCGAAAAACACTAAAAATATATCAAATGTAATTTCTAGCATAGTGGTCGCAACACAGCCCCACCCTGTGAAAAAACAGAGAGTTCCTCTTCTCCCTCTGTCATCAGGAGAAACAGATTAGGAGCCAGAAGGTGGATCACTTGAGTGGGACAAGATCTTTGGGCCGGGGATCTGGACAATGCAAGAACCTATGCCCTCTTCCCTGCTCTGAAATCCTTACCACTAACATAATAACCTGTAGCTTGTGTGTATTAGGGTTACCATACGTCCGTATTTTCCTGGACATGTCCGGCTTTTTGGGCCTCAAATCCCCATCCGGGAGGAAATCCCCAAAAGCTGGACATGTCCGGGAAAATAGGGAGGGAGGGGCCGGCGGTGCTCGGCCGGGGGCCCGGGGGGCTGGGGCCGGGGCCGGCGGTGCTCGGCTGGGGGGCCGGGGCCGGCGGTGCTCGGCCGGGGGCCGGTGCCCCAGGGCCTGAGCCAAACCGGGCGGGAGACGCCGGGGCCAGAGCCTCTTGGCCTGGGCCGGCCGGCCGCCAGAGGGTGCCGCTCGGCCGGGGGGGCCGGACTGGGCCGCACCCCAGCCCCAGCTTACCTGCTGTCTCCCTGTTTCAGGCTTCCTGTGAACATTTGATTCGCGGGAAGCAGGGGAGGGGGAGGAGCAGGGGCGGAGCGTTCAGGGGAAGGGGCGGAGTTGGGGATGGGCTGGGGGCGGGGAAGGGGTGGAGTGGGGGCGTGGGCGGGGCCGGGGCCCCGTGGAGTGTCCTCCTTTTTTTTAAATTAAAATATGGTAACCCTAGTGTGTATCATTTTGCATCGGTAGATCTCAAAGCACTTTACAAAGAAGGTCAGTATTCTCATCGATGGGGAAACTGAGAGGTGAAGTGACTTGCCCAAGTCATCTAGCAAGCTAGTCGCAGAGTCAGGAATAGAGCCCAAGTCCCAGGCCAGTGCCCTGTCAGTCAGGCTACTCTGCCTCCTATACAGCCTAAGAACGATGGCATCCCAGTAACATAGGCTGCTTCTCCGATGGTTGTTCATACTGTACATTTTCAAAGCTGATGTCTATTTTGAAATTGGGGAGCAGAGCCGGAAACTTAGAGGTACCTGGCTGCATTCCCTATAACAATCAGGGTCCTTCTTGCAGTGCTCAGCTAGCTGTGGAGAGGGCGTTCAGACCCGGACTGTCACCTGCAGAACCGAGTTGGGCTCTCAGACTCAAGACTTTGCCTGCCTGACAGAGCCTAAACCACTCCTCAGCCAGCCCTGCAGCAAGGAGAATTGCATCCAGAAAATTGGTTGGCACATTGGAGCCTGGGGCCTGGTGAGTGTCGTATCCTCATGGTGCTCACTTCATCAATTAACTTGTACTCCTGCAGTGTTTCTCACATATTGCACTGTGAGTGAATCGGTCCACATGTTGGTTGTTGAGGCCAGAAGCACATACTCCTTCGTTATCAGCTCCATGGCTCACTGTCACAGCTTGTGTCTGCTCCAAAAACAAGCCCTCGGGGGGGATTAACGTTTCAGTGACTGTGGCAGCATGCAGCCGATACACTGAAACAATCCACTCCTGTTGCTTCATTATTCCCATTTCTGTGACACCACTATCAACATCACAGCTACCCATTTGAATGTGACAGACGGAGTATGAGGTAGGCTCCATCTCTATTGGGCTGGACATCATGTTTGGTGAATTGAAGTATGTTTCTGAAAGGGTTCAGGGTAACCCAGTTTAAACAGAGGGTCGTCTGCCTAAAATTTAGGTAGAGGGCCAAACTGTGTTTAGCCTGACTTGTGGTCAGGATCAACACCAAAGCTAGTAGGAATTTTGCCCCATCTGTGCTAGCTGAGTTAGCATGAACTGGCTTAAAAGATGCTAAGCGCAGTTCCTGGCACCATGTAGATGGGGTCTTAACAAGGCTAGGTGAGCCCTTACGCCTTAATCTGGTTCTGTCTGATGCATAGGAGTCCAACCAAATGAGGGAATGGGCACTTGGTTTGGGTGCCTAATTTTGAAAATGATGTCCTGTATCTGATTAAAGGCGAGAAGTTTCTTGCTGGGGCAGATGTTTTTACACAGATACTTACTCCCCATTCCCTGACTTCCTTGCCTTCATTCCTGGCTGCTGCCAATCCCTCCCTGCCACCCCCACCTTACTTCCTAGCAAAGGTGGCAATGCCAGTCAGCTATGCTACCAGAACCATCAAACCTGGTTGCTCCGTTGTCAGCCCCATTGTAATTTGGTACCTGGTCCCAGGGAAGGGGGACTTTAGGACTGTGCCTAGCACGGCTGTTGGACCCCAGTAACAGTCAAATTGCTCCTAGGCATGTTCAACACTTCCATGTTGGTCATGCCATCATTCAGCAGGCTGCCATGGGCTATGCTCTGGCATGTTTTGCCAGCTGCTAACCATGTTCCTGGTCAGCATGCCAGGCTCATGGGGTTACTGTGTTCTGTCTTCCTGCTCTCTCTCCTCATCTTTCTGCCCAAGTGTTCGAAGAGCTGCGACTCAGGCATCCGAACACGCCAGGTCATCTGTGCTGATGGTGATTCCAAATTCTACCCCCCTGAGACGTGCAAGGCCAGCCAGCCACAGACCCCCGCTGTGCTGGGAAGCTGCAACATTCAGCCCTGCTATCTGCCACAGCGTAAGTGACATTACTAGACATCTGGATTTTCCTAGGATGCTCCTGCTTTTGAATAAAAATTCCCAGTATCCCATGCCAGCAGGGCTGATTGTTTCGAGGCCTCTGCCCCTTGCCTGCCCATTCGTGCAGCTTTCATAGAGCAGCTAGTTTGCTCCATCTTCCCGCAGTGCCTGGAGTGGGGTTCCTGCTACCTGTGCTGTCTGAAACATGTTCATCAGGCATGTGAGCAACACCAGTGCCTGTCCCTTTTGAGACTGATGCTTTTAATTCCTGTATTTCCCTTACCTGTCTGATGGCCTCTGTCTTGGCTGACACTGAGGATTGCATCAGGGACCACCAGAACTAAAAGTGTGAGTCTCTGCAGCTTGGGCATGGATCTGTAGCCTGGGGCTGTAACAGTCTCATCTTCTGTGGATCAGGTATAGACGGGGGCACCCAACACGCTGACCAGGGTGTTGTTACAAACACTAGTTCCCCATACTTCTCCCTCCAGCCATATAGGGGAATCAAACCAAATGTACCAAAACCTGTCCTAATGGGTCTATCACCACAGAACTAGGGGTATTGCTTTGATGTTCCATCCAGTCCAAGCTGTCCTTCAGCATGGATGCTCTGAGCAAACAAAACTCCTCATTGGCTTCAGGAGCTTTGAGGTCCCCTATTGGCCATATTAATGCTATGGTTCCACCCCCAAAGCCATAGGACCCACACTCCTGATTGGTTCATTTATCAAGTCTTGGCTTCAAGCAACAGCAGCCTAAAAATGGGCCCCAGAATTAGTTACCTGAAGTCTCACATGACAGAGCAGACAGTGTTTCACCATTGCTTAGCAGTGCTAACCATAGGCATATTTGTTAATCCGTCTTACTGTCTCACTATCCCCTGTTGGGCAATTAATTTTTGGCACACTGTGAGAGATGGATTCTGTTGTCCAGAGTTAGGATATTGACCCTCCTGGCCTGAAAGCTAAAGGCTGCAGAGATGCTGCTGCCCACAGCTGTGTCATGGCAGATCCACAATTTGACATGTTTCAACATGTCATCTGGTTACTTGGCTAGGGTCTTTCTCTCCCTCTTCTTGCCTTATAGGAATGTGCCAGTGGATTATGCAGGTTGACAGAGAATGATGCTAAGCTCCTCCCACACTGGGTCCCCCCAGGAGTTGGAATAATTCTGGGGACACTTTATCCCAATCTGAATATTTCTTCTCCTGTCCAATCCCATGGCACAGGTGAATACAGACACATGTATTCACTAGTCCAACCCACTGCCTATATTCTGTCATTTGTCCATCTCTTTGCAGAGGTTCCCAGTATGCAGGACACCACAGGCTATGACATCAGCCGAGAGTACTTGCTGACCCGCTACTACCCAGACAGTGGCACAACAGGTTTGGAGGTCTTATGTTTTCTTTTATGATGTCCTCTTCACTGTTTTCTTTATTTCCTTTCTTTATGTTGTTTCCATGAGCTGCCAGGAATCCTAGGGTGAGGAACAATTTACAGATCCTTTTACATCTATATTGAGTTGTATCTAGATACAAATTCACAAAGGAACGTATATATGTATGCATAAATCCTAGACTTTGATATGGGCGGCATTAGGCTTAGGGTAAATGGCAGTCATGTCTAAGAGGGTGCCAGGAGAATAATAAGTTTACTATGGTCCCTTGCCAGCAGGCCAGTCCCAAACCTTTTTTCACCACCTGCAGACTTTCTCCCCATCTCATCTCTAGAAGAGTTCCCCGGTTTCCACTCAGTTTTGTGCTGCAGGCATCTTTAGTTTTCAAGTCTGTCCCAGAATCTTGCATTGACAGCTCCAGTGCCTAATTTTGAACCACTACTGCAGCTGATACAAAAGATATATGGGAACTAAAGACACCCAGAGAATCTGAGAGAACAGGGAACCCCCATTTGGAGGAGGAAGTGAAACAGGTGGGGGGCATCTCAGGTGTGTTAGTGAGCTGGGTGGGTAGGTAGAAGAAACGGAGTAGCCAGCAAGTGATTTGAGGTGACTGATGCCATATTCATTCTTCACTAAGGTCATCATTCCTTCAAAGGCCAGTCCCTGTGTATTGAGAAACCTGCTAAACACTTGCCCTCAGTCACTTTATAATAGGAATATTTGAGGGGCAAAACTGCCCATATGATGTAGCTAACAGTGTCACCTGGACTAGTGGGAGGACAGGAAGAATATTGTTAGAGACCATTTCTTAAGGGTAATAGGTCATCTGGTAGCACAGTAATCTTAAGGAACCAGAATTCATTGTGAATGGGAACCAAAGCTTCAGTCAGGAAGTTTCCTGTGACTTTCTCCCAGGTGAAAAATGTACGTTAACAAGTCTGGCCTCAGAGTCGGACTGGTAGAGGACTCCTTTCATCTATCAATGTGCTTTGAACAGAGGCAGAGGAAACAGAGACTGGATTTTGATGCCCACCTGAAATGGGCTGCATGCATTAAGGATTTTTCTTTTCAGTTTATAGCAATGAAAGAACAATCCAAGGTAGCGCCACACACCACCAGCTCCAGCCCAGTGAAGATCATAGCTCCAACTTCTTGCCTCTTCGTTGGGAATCCCACTCAAGCTCTTCAGGATCCCGGCAGTTCGGCTCCCATCAGGATATTGCCACAGGGACTGGCCCTCGGGACTGCAGCCAGAGCCCTCATGGCTGCTGCTCAGATGGTCACACTCCGGCTTCTGGCCCCTTTGGGCAAGGCTGCCCCTTCAGCACATGCCATCAGAGCAGGTTGGATGAAACAGTGGGGTTTGGGCTGGTGGAACCACCCTCTATGACTGAGTTGATGTTTACAGACTGAATTTGTTGGGTCAGGGTTCCAAATAAGAAAGATTTTGTTAAAACCCTTTATCTTTTCCCTGCAGGTATGGATGCTGCCCTGATGGAATATCAGCTGCTCAGGGCCCCAACAATGTGGGTTGCACACAATATTACAGTGATGTTTATGTGAGCAGAAACAGGCCCGCTGCAGCCTCCCCAACGGTAAGTGCCAGAACTCTCTAGAACCTTTTGCTAATAATATTGAGATCTGGTTGAAATAGCCCATTGTCTTCAGGGTTTGGCTCTGGCCCTGGAGACTGAGGTTTTTGGCTCCTGTTCTGCTCTTCCTTTATGTCTCCTGACAATAACTCTGGGGAACTGATAGAGGGAGGATGCTAGACGCCCACTAAGCCAACATTCCTATCTGCTGCCGCTCAGTGAGCCCCAGTGGAATTCCTTCGTGACATGAGTCCGGGTGGTGGAGTGGCAGCTGCAGCTTGTCCTGCCAGGGTGACGAGTGGAGCACCCTCGTTTGGGGAAGGGACTCAATATTCCTTATTGTAGGACACTGAACCAAACTTCCTCTCTCAAGGCAACCGGAAATCGTCAGCACTGCATGCGGAGAGGGAAGTATTTGATTGTTGTGCCTGTGTTTGATGTATGGTTCCTGCCATTCTGAGGCTACCTTGGATGTGATTTTTTTTTCTGAGAATATAAGTTGATACGTCTTTGCAGTGGGAGATGCTAGGTTCCGGAACTGTGTAGAGTCATTTTGGGCTAACAAGGTGATTCGTGGTCCAGAACAGATTAGTGGGGCATGCCAAAATGCAAATAGGGGCTGGATGGCTTAGGAGATATAGAGAGTTTCACACTTCAAAGGAGCCCATTTTAACCTAGCCTAAGTGAATAATGACTACCATACCATTACCATACGCTGTAGAAGTAGCCGCCCAGTAACGTTAACCTTTGAATTCCTTTCACTAAGGCAAGCCAAGCTTTGTCCCAGCAGAACCCGTCTGATGAGTGTCGAGGTTCTTTGTATGGCTGCTGCTATGACAACATTGCTTCAGCTTCGGGACCTCAAGGGGAAGGATGCCTCAACAGACCCAGCCAACGTAAGTGATGTTTTGGCTTCCTGCTTTAGAAATGTGCCTCCCCTGAAAGGAAAATCCTACAGAATGTAATAGAAAATGTGAAGCTTTGTATAGGGTTTTTCACCTATCCTGTAAAATGTAATAAAAATAATCTCCCTGCAATAGGATTCTGTATGATGGTTGGAAAAAAAAATTAGAGAAATTCCTATTAACCCCTATTAATTTCCTATAGAATCCTATTGATTTCATCTCTGTTGGAGTCTATAGGACTTCCTCATAAGGGCCACTCTGCAGGCCAGGACTCACTCATGCATCCCTGCTTGCATTGATCCCCCGTCATTTGCCTTGATCCATGACAAGCTAGGAATCATCCTATTATCAGTGGGCCATATCCCCCCCCAAAACAAGCCTATTGACCCCAGTATGGTTTCAGGGCTATAACTAGGGGTCAAACATGTCACTTAGGGCTTCAATTGAGGATTTTAAGCCACAGCTCTGAGTAGGGGGCACTGCAGAGCCATGGTGCCCCAGGAGGAGCTCCAGGGAAATTGTCACTCAGTTTTGTTCCTTTAGCTCAGAGAGAGTGCCGTGTGCCCCATTCTAGGATAGAGCTGTTCGATCCCGCAGGACACCAGCTGTACTTGGCAGAGTAGTGTCAGGAGTGTGCTATTACATCACCTTCCCCAACCCCCTTCTCAGAGCACAGGGACAGCCACTGGGAGCAATTCTGCCCAGCTACCCCCGGGAAGGGACAACTTCTCGCTCACTCCTCCACACCCCTACAGTGGCCACTCGTAATCTGGGCTGTAGCATCTGAAGCTGCTTCTCTGATGCATCATGGCTCTAGGAGTCAGAACAGTGCCTGTGAGCCAGCAGAAAGCCCAAGGTTCATAGGGCCACAGGGTTACATTTATTCTTCTGTCCTAGCATGTGGGGTCCAGAGCACCTTGTGTTACCCTAGGTTTTGTGACCAGTTCTGGTTCCAAGCCTCGGGCTGGATGACCTTGGAATGACACCCTCCCTCCCTCCCCAGTCCTATAGCAGGAACCCCAGAGTGCAAGAATAACTCACAATTGTGTAACATTGTGCTGGGCTATAAAACCTAAATGAAGACCAGCAGCCCCTGGGAGGTAGATGGTGTTATCTCCATTTTACACATAAGGAACTGAGACACAGAGAGGTGAGAGTGTCTTGCTCAAGGGCAGAGTTAGGAACAGAACCCCAATCTCCTACTGCCTAGCTGGGTGTGCTACCCATGAGATCATTCTCCCTCCATGGACAGCAGCCTTGGGTAGCATGGTGATGAAGCTATCGGGGCTATGTGCTCAATAGAAAGGAGATTCCAGGAGTCAACTCTCACAATCAGGTCTCTTTCTTTTCTGCTGTTTGTTGGTAGCTTATCCTGTCAAGTGTCTGCTGCCCAGTGCCCAGGGCCCCTGCACAGACTGGACCACTCGCTGGTACTTTGTAACTGCTGTTGGCAAGTGCAACCGGTTCTGGTATGGTGGTTGCCATGGTAACACAAACAACTTTGCCTCAGAGGAGGAGTGCATGAGGGCCTGCCAAGGCTCCATGGGAACAAGCAGTGTGGGGCACCAGCACCACAGGGGGACTTTGCACATCCACTCTGGCTCCCATCCACGAGAGGGAGAAGCCCAAGGACACCCGCAGCCATCTGCAAGAGGAACTGAGAGTCATAGCCGAGGAGGAGGAACACGAGGGTCCTTTCACGTTGCCCAACCTGGGCCTGATAGCCATACAGCATGGCAGGGCACAGGGCTGCACCACAGGGAGAATGGCTGGAGAAGGACCATGAATGTGGATATACTGCCAGAGTCTTCACAGAGGAATGGCACATTGGTTAGCCAGCGCTTGGGCTCTCATCACTCTGCAGCTCCTGGGGAAAGGAGGACGGACCAATCAAGCCAGCTGCATGGGAGAGGGGAAACAATGGTGTCTGGGCACTTGGAGAGGCAGCTAACTGTCAATGGGCAGGTGGTGCAGCATGAACATGAGCAGTGGCGGAGTCCCTCTGAAGCAGACACTCCTGGGGAGGATGGACTTGGGCATCGAACCTCACCAGGTTCCACCTTGCAGCGAAGCTTGTACAGGTGACGCTTTTATACTACCCCACTGTGATACCGAAGCACCGAGTGCCATCTTCTACAGGGGGAAATGTTTTCCAATCCACAACTAACTCACTCTCCTGAAATGTCCCACTACAGATTACTTACAATAGTGTCCCTGTGGAAAGCCAGCTGTCCATGCGATGGGGATGTCTAATACCCACTTTACCTCTTCTGGGGCCCAGTCCTGCACATCTCATACAGCCATTGACTTGAGTGGAAGTATTGGGTGTGTAAGGAATGCAGGATTTGGCCCTTAATCTCCATCCTTTATATCTAGTGGGCACTTTACAGGGATCGTTGTTGGCCAGCTCTGGCTCCCATTTAAAACAACAGGAGTTGTACTTACTTACACCAGGGTTCAATTTGGCCCTGTGTGTGATTTCAAGACTTTATTTTGGCATGGTAAAGGAGCAGCAGTAGGTTAATACTAGAGATGGATCCAGATCCAGCTGATGAACACCCCACAGATCAAAGGCATTTGGATTTCAGGATTTGGTTCAATTGTAAGTCTAGAGAAAACACTAGCTTGGTGTCTCCGGGAACCTGGATTCAGATTTGTTTTAGTTCTCCCAGACTAAGGGGTTTTAATGGTCTCTGCCTCTACCTCATCAATTGGCTGTCCACAGCATTCAACTTGTCAAGATCCGTCTTCTCCCCCCTAGGAGAGGTCTAGCCCTGGATTGCTGAGTGCAGGCTCTCAAGCCTCTAGTCTCTAACAGAGCTATATATAACAGACCTCTGGGTTACCTTAGCTCACTATTGTGCAACTCCCATCCTGTCCTGAAGGGCTACCTTACGGGTATGTCTACACTGGAGCTAGAGGCATGATTTCCAATTTGGGTAGACATACCTGCATTAGCTCTGGTTGAGCCAGTGTGCTAAAAATAGAAGAGTAGAAAACATCAGTGAGAGGGCATAGCTGTCTGAGTATGTACCTATGATTTCAGACAGGATCATACATGGGCGGCGAGTCCCTCCTGCCACTGTGGCTACACTTCTCTGTTTAGCACACACGCTCAATCAGAACTAACGTGGGTATATCTACTGAAGCTGGAGATTACGCCTCCAGCTTCAGTGTAGATATACCCTTAGAGAAACCAGAGAAAGGGTGGGGGAGCAAGAGATGGACACAGGGAGTGAAATCATCTCTATGTCTGTCAGAGTCATCCTGGAAGGAGCTGAGTCCTCTGTAGTGGAGGCAGCCTTGGGACAGACCATTCATCTTCTCTGCAAGGCTGGTTCTTCTCCCTTCCCCAGAATTGAGTGGCAGAAAGATGGGAAGCCACTATCATCTGACAGGTAAGTCTGGTCCCATGTTGCAATTCCTGTTCCGACATCATCATCCCCTCCCCCTCCCCCATTACAGTTCGCAGAATCTTTTTTCTAGAACAGTCTCAAAAAACAAAATCACTAGGTAAACTGGAAAAGCCTCTCCTAACTGAACCCCACTACTAAGTGATACCAGAAAGGCCTAGGCATAGCAATAACAAATAGGCTGTTAATTGTTCGATGTGGTGCAGCTGAACACTTACATATTATCAGGTAGAAAAGGATTATCACATTGCCAACTTTCAGCAACAACACCCAATTCACAAGTGGTTACACAAGTGAGTTTTGAGTGCAAAGTCCTTTTCAGTGTTGTTGGAAGACGGTAGAGTTGCCCAGGAAGTGCATCAATAGCCAACCATGTATACCTTGGAGTGCCTCAATGCTGTCAGATTGCGGCTCATCCCATTTAAAATTTAACCGTTTAGAGAAACCCTTCTTAAATCTCAGCTTTACCGGGTTTTCTGGGAGGTCTCCTGCGGTAGTTTGTTGCCCAGTAGTCACTTTCTATTGTAAAAACTAAGGTGGGAATATTGAACAGTTCCCAGTCTTGTTTTACAGTGAAGGGCCACAAACTATGGCTGAAAGGGCAGCTCGGCACTTCAGGGGAGGGGACAATTTAAAACAGTCACTGTGTCTCCTCCCTCCCTTTTGTTTCCCCATCTCAGCTTCCTCTTTTGACCTCTGTCTCCCCTCCTCTCACCCATTCAATAGCCTGGGGAGTTTTGTATTCCAGTGATGAGGACTCAGCCATTCACCACAGGGAGGTCATTGCAGTTGTGACATAAACAGGCCCAATTGGCCCATCAGAATGTGGCTTTGGACAATCAGCATCCACAGCCAGGTTCTCGTACGTAACTGCATGTGTTCCATCTGTAGGCATGCCTACCAGTCTGACAGTTCCTTGGTGATAAGCCGTGTCAGAGCTGAGGATGCTGGGATGTACACATGCATAACTTCAAATGGGAAGATGGAGAGCAGACAGATTCAGCTAAGGATCAAAGGTGACTTATCTTCCATTTAAAACCAGAATATTAATTCTTTTCTGTCCCTTTTTAAGAGTCATTGGTAACAGGAACAATTAAAGTCAGTTGCAGAGGCAACTTGTAATGGAACTTCGAGTAGACGCAGCTGTGTATTCTGCTTAGGTATGTGTATGTCCAGTGCACTGGCATTGGAGAACTTTGCCTAGCAATACTCCTAGGAACTGCACTCGCCCCCTGCTGTCTTAGCCCCTCCTCTCGCCATATAAGGGCAGCACCAACCCAACCCCCTCAGTTTCTTCTCATGACCCGTGGCTAGATTTGGAGCTCCATCATCACTTGATAATTGCCTGTTCTGTTCATTCCCTCTGAAGCACCTGGCATTGGCCACTGTCGGAAGACAGGATACTGGACTAGATGGACCATTGGTCTGACCCAGTATGGCCATTCTTATGTTCTTATGTTGTGTTTTTCACCTCGCGGTCTTGGTCTGAGAGACTTTTTCTTGTACGTAGTAGTTAGTAGTACCTTAAGTTAAGTTTAGTGTTAGTATAATAATAATTGGAGTAGTTGGCTGCCCTCACCAGGGTTCAAGCATTGTCCATCATGTGGGAGGGCCATTTTACAGATGATTTTAAAGAACATCAGGACTTCCTGAGGCATGTGGCCACTACCCTGGGTATCCAGGCAGAATTTCTGCAGGAGAATACGTATAAGCTGCTGGATATTCTCCTGTCATCAGTTCCAGGGAGAGTAAGCATCCCAATAAACGAGGCTCTTCTGAAGCCTGCCAATGCACTCTGTTGCCTCCCACAGTGAAGCATTTGGAGAAGCAGGACTTTATTCCTATGCAGGATTCTGAGGGTTTCCACTCCCACCTGGCCCCTAACTCTCTGGTGGTAACTGAAGCGAATGACAGTGCACGGTAGGGGAGGTATAAGTCTATCCCTAAGAACAAAGAGTCCAAGAGGATGGACTAATGGGAAGGAAGATTTATCTCCCCTCTTCCCTGCAAATGCGCATCGCGGACTAGCAGGCATTGCTCTCTAAATATGACTTTGTCAATTGGTTGTCCGTGTCTGTGTTCAAGGACAAGTTGCCAGAACCCTCCAGGGAAGAGTTTGTGGTACTCATTGTGGAAGGCCGTATAGTGGCCAAGACCTTGTTGCAGTCAGCTCTGGATGTGGTAGATGCTATGACCAGAATTATGGCATCAGCTGTGACTACGAGGGCCTCAGGGCTGCAGAATTCAGTCATTGAGACCGATGTGCAGCAGACCATTGAGGAATTACCATTTGATGGACGGGTTTTGTTTTCAGAAAAAACTGACAAAACCCTGCGCTCTTTTAAAGGCTCCTGAGCTGCTTTATATTCTTTGGGAGCTTGTACTCTTGCCATGAAGAGATGCCACTGTAGCGGGCAGCAGCAGCAATACCACCCACAGCATTTTTTCAGACAATCCTTCCTTCGTTTAAGGCAGCAGGACTATTCCCAGAAGGGTCGTAGAATCCTCTGGTTCTGGGTTTAACCAGATGGCTCCCCTTGTGCTGCACCCCTGCCCCGGCATCCAGCAAGCACCCATTTTGACTCCTATGTCCAGGACAGCAATCTAGTGGTGTCCTCTTCTTCCCCATCCCTTCTGTTTGGGACAGGCTGGTGCGTTTTTACGGTGCTTGGGACTCAATTACTATAGAGAACTGGGTCCAAAGCACTGTCAGATCATGTTATGCCATCCAGTTCTTCCCCATCCATGTTCCCCCTCCCCTCTCACAAGATACTGCTCCTTGAGCAGGTTCAGTATCTAATGGCTCTGGGGGCCGTAGAGGAGGTTCCCTTGCATCATCGGGGGCACAGTATTTCCTGGATCCCAAGCCTAAGGGAGGGGTGAAACCTATCCTCGACCTCTGTGACCTCAACAAATACAAAGCTGGCTTATATGCAGAATATCTTGGAGTACATGTTACACCTTCAATCTTAAGGTCTGGCACTTATTTCATTGAGAGTCCACCTGGCAGCAATTCCAGCATTTCATCCACCCATCCATGGGAAGTCAGTGTTTTCAAACTCCATGGCAGTGAGGTTCTTGAAAGGAGTCACTCATCTCCATCTGCTGGTTAAAGAGCCAATTCCTTTGTGGGACCTTAATACTGTCTTAGAGACTTTTATGGGGCCTCCATTCGAATCTCTAGCAACTTCTTCTTTCCCCCTTCCGTGTCAGCAAACTGCCTTCTTTGTGGTGATGTCTGCAAGGAGGGTGGCTGGGTTACAGGCTTTAATGGTGGAGCTCCCTTACACACAATTTTTGGAAGACAAAGGAACCCTGCAGCCACACCCTAAGTTTTTATCCAAAGTGGTTTCCCAGTTTCATTTGAAACAAGCTATATACTTACCAGTGTTCATTCCTAGCCACATTCCACCCCAGAGGAACATCTTCACACACTGGGTGCCAGGTGATGTTTAGCTTTTTATCTGGATAGGACCAAAGCTTTCTGCTCCTCATCTCATTTGTTTGTGTCACATGCAGACCGCATGAAGGGTCAAGTGGTCTCTTTACAAACAATCTCCAGGTTCTAACTTCCTGTATCATGACAGCATGCAAAGTAGCCCAAGCTACACCACCTCAAAGGGTGCAAGCTCATTCCATGAGAGCCCAGGCAACATGGACAGCATTCCTAAGTGCCATTCCAAGATTGGACAGTTGCAGGGCTGCCACTTGATCCTCTGTGCATACTTTTACAAACCGCTCTGGCATTACTGCTGCACCCAGATCAGATGCAAACATTGGGAAGGCAATTTTGCAGTCCTTGTGTAAACAGACTCCAAGCCCCACCTCCTATGAGTACTGCTTGCAAGTCACCTGAGTAGAATGCACAGCTGCATCTGCTCCAAGAAAAGAAAAGAAAAAAAAGGTTACCTACCTGTAACATTGTTCTTGGAGGTGTGATGCAGATATGTATTGTATGCCCCACCCTTTGTTCCCTCTGCATTGGAGACTGTACTTCTGATGTTCAGTGCAAAAGAACAGAGGGGGCTGGGACAGTGCTGCCCTTATATGGCCTGGGGATGGGGTATGGCTGCAGGGTGTGTGCCCCACCCCTACAGGTACTACTAGGCAAAATTCTCTGGCTCCAGTGCACTGGGTGTGTTCACACATCTAATTAGAATACATGGCTGTAACATGTCTATAAGAACAACAGTTACAGGTAGGTAGCAGTTTTTTTTCCTCCACTGCAGTGTCTTGCTACCTTCTTCCATGGCAGTGGCCACAACCTGCTGAGAGCTAGCCATAATCCCAGCAATATGTTTCCTCAGCACAGTGACTGCTGAGTGTTAGCCCTGACACCAGCAGTGAGAAATGCTGCAGTGCCAATCATAACTGGAGCAGTGACTTGCCCAATGCCAGTCACAGCTCCAGCTGGACAAGCTGCCTCAGTACATTTTCATCCTGGAGGGCCATCTTCTCTCCCCTAACATTTTACTGGGTGCAGAGAGGGCTCTAAAGAAGGGGAATCCTGCAGGCCTTGGTCTGAAATCGCTGTCATGGCTGCCTGTCCTACACCACGTCATGTTATATGCTCTGCTGGGACAGACAACTCCACTGGGAGATGCTGGAGTTTTGCCGAGAATGGGCCTCCTGGATAGTGAATTATTTACTATGCTTTTTTTAAAAAGTGCATTATAAAAAAAATGACTATTTTAATA
The DNA here is from genome assembly GCF_028017835.1 of Emys orbicularis. Lineage (NCBI taxonomy): Eukaryota > Metazoa > Chordata > Testudines > Emydidae > Emys > Emys orbicularis. The sequence continues at coordinate 66,814,336 of NC_088686.1, read as the reverse complement.
AAAGAAGGCTAAGCAGCCTCCTCTCACCTCTCCAGAGTGTGCCCTCATGCCTCTGCAGGGGGATGGGAAATATCTGGCTTCTCTCTGCCATTCTTTTGTGGTAATGGCAAAAGGCTTCTGTACCTAAGAGATACTACTGCATGCCCATTGATGGAGGAAAGGAAGGAGTCTAATATCCACTGCCTGCATGGTTGTAGCTCCCATTAATAGGAATCGCAGGCTTACAGCACTCATCAATCAGAGAACAGATGCTTTAACTCTCCCAAGTTCACAGCAACTCTACGCAAGAGGTCACAGTGGATGGATTGTATTATTCATGTATAGCATTTTATTTTGAATAGAGGACCGTGGATCTCCTCTGACAGAGGGTATTAGAGGTCGGCTCCTTCATGGTTTGAATCACCAACACAGAGATCTCACCAGAGGAGTTAATACTGTACAGTCACCTGCTTCGTCTGTACACCAGCCGCTCATGTACAGGTAAGGCCAGCAACCGTCCTCTGGCATGCCCAAGTGACATCCACCTGGTATCCAGATGGGGAAGATCAGGGTGAGAGGTGCCTTCTTGCTTTGTGGGGCGATGGGAGGTGGTGGTTAGGAGTGTTGGATGGGTGGAAGTGGAGTTTAGCAAAGGTCCCAGTCACACTACTATGAGAGCGACAAACTGTTCCATTCATAACAACCATGTTCCTGGCTGGGCGGTACCTGGTGGCTGGCAGTAGAGAAGGGTTTAAATGACAGAACACCTGGAGCTGTGCTGGCTAACAACTGAATTCATTGCCATAAGGAAAGAAAACAAAACAGGACTATTTTAAACAAGCACAAACTGGACCCATTGAATAAAAAAGCCCAGCACCACAGCTCCAACACAGTCCCACTCGTCTAGAGTCTTGTAAAAACAAACTGTCTTGTGATCCTTCTAGTCCTGCCTAGTTCCCAATGGCTGAGCTGGGCGTTAGGCAAGAACAGCTGTTTACGTGGTACTTGGATACTTCTGGGTCCTGCTGTAAATAGAGAAGGGGGGCAACTTTTTATTCACCTTAACCACACAATTTTGGTGACTCAGATAAAATGGGACCAGTACCTGAGCTTTCCCTGCTTTCAAGTTTGCAGATCCAAACCCCAATCACTGAGGTCTGCTAAACCCTATAAAACCCTCAGCCCAACTCTGGCTGCAAGCAGGAGGCAGAAGGTGAAGGTGTTAAACTTTTCTGAAGCTCAAGAAGGATTTGGTTTGAATTTTGAGTAAAGGATGGGGGTTGGTGTTTTCCCTTTACTCTAGCCTAGTTTGTCCATCCCAATAGAATAAAACAGGGCTGATTTAGTCCCATCTGAAATGATGTTTGGCTGCATCACCTGATCTTTATGCAGACTGAAGAGACAAATATGTTCCTGTCACAGGACCCCAGACAGTACAGGAGAGTAGGGCTTGATGCAGACATTCCCTAGGAGATGAGGTTCTATGGCTGGTGCTATGTAGAACTGGTTATCAGAGTGTAATAATTATTCCTGTCTGCCTTTAAATCTATGAATGTATTCAGTTGTGTGTGGTGGGCAGGCACTTGAAGGTGAAGCTCGTTTAGTTCCCTGATCAGCAGTGCCTAACATCACTCAGAGTGACCTCTTGAGCTGACTAAAGCCTGATGAAAGCTGACATTTTTTCAGCCAAAGGAATGCTTAGGAGGATGTGGATGTAGGTCTGTAGTCTCCCAAGCTTTAATGTGGAGACAATCCATTTCAGCAAGTCACACTCAGCCTCAGTTTAACTAGGAGCCAGCTATTTTTTTCCAGAGGAGGAGCGGGTTGGGAGCATCAAGATTCTGAGGAGAATGCAGAGGTCCTCATTCCCTCCCCAGGGGGACAAACAAAGCATGTAATACAACAAAGCTGGATTGATTTGCAAATACTGAACTAGGCAGTCGCTGTATCTCTCTGCTTGTGGGGGTCTGTATTGCAGATTAATAATGGATAAGAATGATCCTTCGGTGGTGGATGCCAACATTGGGGAGCGAGTCAGACTGCCCTGCGGAGTAAAAGCCTCACCTGCTTTAACCATTGAGTGGCAGAAGGATGGGCAGCCTGTCTCCTCTTCCAGGTGAGTTCATGTGGCTGTGTTGTCATCACAGGCAGCCCTTGCGCGTGCCAACGCTGGGGCTCCTGGAGGATAATGCATTCTCTACCCGAGAGAATCAAGGCCCTAATGATGGAGGCAGGCCTTGCACTGGTTTATAACGATTATGCCATCCAATCAGGGAATAGAAACAATATCATGTGATTTTAGGTGGCATGGCCCACAGTTTAAACTGTGAACATCATTCTCAAGTGAACAGCTGTGGTGAATAATTCACCAGTGATCCAGAGGCTGAAATTTATTCATTACCACATGTTGTCATTTGATCAACCAAATTAGTAAATAAATAAATTAAATCACATTCTGTGAAGAATTCATAGAGAAAGGGGATAAATTCACCTGGTAAGTACAAGGTATTAGAACATTTAAGGGGAACGTCAAGAGTTACTGGGGTCACCTTGTAGTAGTTTTCCCCCAGAGGGTGGATCTGAGCATTCTCTGAAGATCACAGCACTAGGATATATTTTTGTGTAGTGGCTGAGGGATTTGGTGGCACAGTTCCCCTTATTGCTAATTGGTGTCGCAGCCCACTTAAATCTTTGTGTTGCTGCTGAATGTTTGCCCAGAGGATGTCAGCAGAAAAGTTGCTTAAGACCTCACCTGCAGAGCTGCTGCTAACACTATGACCGCACACTCCCTCTCCCTTCCCAAAACTCAGGGGAATTTGTGGCTTTTGTCCCCAGGCACAGGCAGCAGTCAGATGGTGCCCTGGTGATCAATCGTGTTGGCTCTGAAGATGCTGGCTTCTTCACCTGCATCGCTTCGAACGGCCGTGACCAGGATCAACGGCAGGTCCAGCTTCGGACTCTAGGTATCAAAAGGAGGAAAAGGCCCCACTGTATTTTTAGATTATTAAAAGAAGGGAGTGGGAAAGAGTGTAGAGTGCCCCAGCTGAAGTCATGGATTAGGCCTCTATAGACCCTACCATGTGTTACAGTCATGTCACATTCAGGACTAGGCTAGGAGAAAGGGGTAGTTATATTGACTGCTTCCCCAATGGCCATAAAGTCCATATGTGACTAGAGTAGCTGTAGCTATGGTGTGTAATTATGCTGCTGCAGAGTTCTGAGAAGAGCTGCTGACTGTAGGTTCACAGCTGTACCCTAGTGGTTCATTGAAAGGATGGTAGTGTGGACAAGATTTCAGCAGGGGTGCAGAAGAGAAATCAAGGGGATTCCCCTTCTCCACCCCGTCCCACAGGCTAGTGCCCAGCCGGAGGAACAAAGCTGGCTGAGGGCTCAGGAGCCTGCCCAAGTGTTGGTTGAGCATTTAGAGCAGGGGTCGGCAACGTTCGGCACGCGGCTCGCCAGGGTAAGCACCCTGGCGGGCCGGGCCAGTTTTATTTACCAGCTGACGCGGCAGTTTCGGCCGATCGCGGCCCCCACTGGCTGCGGTTCGCCGTCCCGGGCCAATGGGGGCGGCGGGAAGCGGCGCGGGCGAGCGATGTGCTGGCTGCGGCTTCTCGCCGCCCCCCATTGGCCCGGGATGGCGAACCGCGGCCAGTGGGGGCCGCGATCGGCCGAACCTGCCGCGTCAGCAGGTAAATAAAACTGGCCCGGCCCGCCAGTGTGCTTACCCTGGCGAGCCGCGTGCCGAACGTTGCCGACCCCTGATTTAGAGGCACAGTGGAAAGACTTTTCTTATGAAGGAATGATCCTACCATCAGTGGCAGTATAGAAGGGTCTTCCTGCTATTGATGATCTTCCCCCTGCCCAGGAGAGCTGAGGATCACAGGTCTGCTGCCAAGCCTCACTGTGTCTGAGGGAGAAAATGCCCAGCTCCAGTGCATGGTGGTAGGCAACAATGTGAACGTAAGATGGTCAAGGTGAGCAGTACAACCCTTGGTAACAGCATTTCCTGTCCCTCTTTCCTCCCTGAACGGTGTCATTTATCCCCCACTCTAGGCATGGTCCAGAATCAACATGAAATATTAACACAGGGCAGCCAACCAGGCTCTCAGAGCCTCCTGCAATATCTCATACCCCTGTGATTAATCCTTCCCCAAAAGCAGGACAGGACAGGACAGGTGCATCCTGCAACACATCCGGGCTCTGGTGAGCCATGGAAGAAAGCAGATTCTAGAGCTAAGGACCCCTTGCAGAGAAGTTCAGATCCTGGCTAGACTGGAAGATGCTATGATGGATAATAGTGACGTTTACCTCAGCAAAAAGTAGAGGCTGAAGAATTGAGAGAGAGCTTTTGTCTAACACTTTAATGTCCAGCAAGTCTCCTAGCTCCACTGGAAGGAGCCATTCCATGCCCCATCTTCTTCCATTCGTGCCCCCTCACCCCTGCCAATTATGGGCAGGGAAGAATTAAAGATCAATTAAAACAGGAAAAACATTCCCCCCCACACTTTTTTTCCCCTACTTTACAAGGTGTATTTGATAAAATAAATTTTTGTGTATTTTTTCTGCTTAAAAACCAGTATCATTGTGCTGGCGTTCTTGGTGGAGGACCCAGAGAAGTGGCTTGGCAATGATCTTGGTCCTTAATTGAAGGGACAGGGCTGTTGAATCTATAACAAAGATTTTCTTCCATGCGCGTTAGGTATTTGAATTAACAAAACAAGAAACACAGTGTTAAAGTCTGAATAAAACTCACCCTTTTCAGTGAATCAGGTTTCATTTAGTTTGTAACTGAGTTCATAACTCTACTATTCTCCAGTTCTGTATAGCATATTCCAGGAGAAACAGCTTAGCCAATATCTGGCTTTCTACTGTAGAAAACAAGCAGAGTCTTTTAGATCTTCTTGACCATTCTTCCACCCCCTTTACCGGCCACCTTTAAGGCCAGCTGCCTGGGTCTCATGGTCAGAAGGGGCCTTGAGAAGAGTATGAGATAGCGAGCATGAGGTATGAGTATGAGGTAGCCCAGCTGATCACTGCTAGCCAACCACTCAATGCCCTTTGAGACTGGAGAGAAGCAGAGGTTTTACAGAGCACGCTGTTCTCTCCCTCACTTTGGTTGATTCAGGCTTTAAATATACCCATAATTATAGGGCCCCTGGCGTGGCAGAAGTGTTTACCTTGATTTGCTATCTTAGCCTTTCAAAAGAAGAGATTACAGGGACTGTCATTCACCTGAAAAATTAGTCAGTTCAAGTGCCAAAGGAAGCTTAGGCCCTCAAACTCTTATTGTAGTAACTGGCAGAATGGGCTTCCCACTACAGGAATGGAGTTCCAATGCGAGCAGATGGTCACCGCATCCACCTGTCACAGGACGGAAGCCTGATTATAAACAACGCTCGGGCCAGTGACGACGGATCCTACACATGCAATGCCTACAGAGGGAGCAACTCTGTCAGTGCCAGCACCGAGGTGAAAGTGATCAAGAGCAGGCCTGAAGGTGAGCAAGGACCAGTTCTTCCCCAAAACATCACCAGGCCTTGGGTGGTTGCTGTCTAGATTCATTAATACATTATTTTTTTTACTTTGAAAGAGACTGATTAGAATAGTTTGAGTACATTCGAAAAAGCTATTTGTTCACTTGCCGTTGCAGCCCTCCGATCAGGGTTCTGTGCCAGCCCATCACCCACCTCTCCCTCCCCTAACTGCTCTCACGGGGGGGGGGGGGGGGGGGAATGCAGCAGGACTGTGGGTTCTGTTCCAAACTCTGCCACCAGTTTTCTATGTAACGCTGAACTCGCATCAGTTCCCCCAGCTGTGAAATAAGGATGATTAATTTCAGGAGGGAACTGGGGGGCTTAAATCATTAATGCCAAAATGTTCAACTTAGGCAACCAGAAGTTGGCTCCTAAATTCATATTCAGGCACCTATAAATGACATGCCTGATTTTCAGGAGGTGCTGAGCACCCACAACTCCCTGTGCTTCTGGTGGGAGCGGCAGGTGCTCAGCAAACCAAGCCACCGACTTTAGTATCTAATTTAGGATTTCAAGAGCCCAACTGAACAGTTTTGGAAGGTATCAAAGACTTGTTTACACAGTCAGCATGGGGAAGGCAGGAACATGCTCTCTCCTAGGTGCTTAAAGACAAATAAAATCCTGACTCTAGGTCCTGGCAGATCAACTGAGCTTTGGCTAATTATGCATTTAGAAATATAAATATGTTTGTCAGAAATTATGCTATTAATGTGAGGCACTAAACAGGCACTGATGCTCTCTCCCTGCCATTTGTTTTGCTGCAGCTGTGGACCTGACCAGCGAGTGTGTTGACCAGCCACACCTTGCCAACTGTGATCTGATCTTGCAGGCCCAGCTCTGCACTAATGAGTATTACTCCAGCTTCTGCTGTGCCAGCTGTTCTCAGTACCAACCCCAGGACAACCCTGTTCGCCACCAGGGATGAGAATCAGCTCTAGCCCAGCTCCCAAGAGAAGGCAGCCTAGGACGATTACTGGACAGGAACAGGGACTTTGTCCTTTTTATTCCCAAAACAATCTAGGAGCCTCGCTCTGCTCATAACTCAGGTGGGCTGTTTTGCCAATATATGAATGCTACTCAGTGTAATTGTTCAGAGGCAGCAGAAGCTCCACTGTCCCAAACACATCACAGCCCCTTGTTTTTACACCCGCTTTGCTGTAACAGCACCTGCCTTCATTCACAGAAGAAATGCTAAGAACCAAAGAATCCTGTTAGGCTTCTCTAAAGTAACAGGCAGTGTGAAAGAGAGGGGGAGAGAGACTTCATGCAAGCAAGAGAAAGCTTTCCTAAAAACAAAATCTGTGAGCCATTTGGAGAAAGACAACCACCATCCAGCTAATGCCCTGAACAGTGAGGCTGCATAGACAGGGTGGTGGAATGTTTCTATCTAAAAGCCTGTGGGCACCAAAGGGGGACAGAATATATTGCATGTAAACATGGTGTTCCAATCCCATGACAGCCTCCAATATTTCTCTAAGGCTATTTCTTTCATCCTAACACACTTTACTAGGCACAGGTCATTTCAGTCTCCACTGAAATATGGCCAGTTTTGGGAAGAAATATATTACTTAACTGCTCACAGCAACAGGGGCATTTCAGGTGGGCCAAGTCCCTGTGCTTTAACCATCCCTGCACTTAGAAAAGCAGGGTCCTGGTTTTTATAATTCATCCAACAACACAGCACTATGCTGGGGCTTAGTGCAAAGACTACTGACTCACCAGTGCTTTAGAGCTCTGTCCTTGCTTAACTGCCAAGAGACTACATGTCCTTTAGGACTCCACCCTCTCAGAGCTGTGGAGGAAGTCATTCCATCAGTGTAGTACTACACGTAAGGAATGCCACATACAGTGTAAATAAAACAGAAGTATTCATCATTCTGTGACCAACAAAGGGTGACACCATCAAATGTATACACAGGACTGTGAAAGAAAACTCTGAGGTGCCTTGCTCAAGCCAAAACAGGGTAACAGAATTATTGCCTCCTATGCTAGTGTATTATGTTTAAAGCTTCCTCTAGAGAGTTACTGGCTTATACAGCACCATCTCCTTGTTCCAATGTGCCTGCTGTAACTTGAGTGAGTTGGTCAGCTACACCACTACACAGTATATTCCAGCATGTGTAGAGGCCCAACCTACTCAGTGTTACTCAACCTTTGGTATTTCCTCTTTGATTCTATGTTGGGCCCTGAGGCACTGCTATTCCCTCCCATCCAGCTGTCCATACTCTGTGCTGCGGAGACCATTTTATTAGCATAAAACTGGATTTTGGTCAGTTCAATTGTCTATGTGGGTTGTAGCGAATGTGTGCTGGGTACATGCTGAGGTCTAAACTAGTCAATTAACCTAATAATCCATAATTTGCTAGGAAAGAGTCTATTTTCTACTCTTTAACAAGGTTGAGCAAAATTTTACTGTAGTGTATCACCTTTTCTCCTCCTATGCAGGGTACTAAGCAAAATTAGCCTCCTTTCCTATAACAGGACTTTCTTTGCTCCTGTATAAGGCAGCACTGAAGTCTGCATTCTGTTCTGTGACATTAGGCAAATCCCAACTCTTCTCTGCCTCAGTTTCTCCATTAGTGAAATAGGGATACCACCTGCCACACAGGAGTGCTAAGCACTTTAATTCACTCAAGTCTGTAAAGCACTTTGCTGGTTTGCAGTCAACAAGAAAGCATGTGGAGAAATATAAATTAGTGAAATTCAGTTCCTAAAGCTCTCAATATTAAGATTCCTCTCTGATGGCTGCGCATGTGCTCTACAGCGCCCCAGCAGCAGGAGGAGAATAGCACTAGAGGCTAGCCCCGCTCCGTCTGATTTCATTGCAATGCCCTGAAGCAAACGTATAAAGAAAAGTGAATGAAACACAGTTATAGTGATAGAACTTGATCACCACACTTCCCACAGGCTCAGTTGAGGAGGATTTAACAGTGTAACAATTTCTATAGTCTAGTGTTTAAAACATGTTAGCAAGAGTCAACCTTTGGTTAAGTTATACAATTTTGTAGCACTCATGTAAGTGGTCAGCTCCTGCAGCACAGGATTGGTGATAAGTTCCACTTGAAGTAAAGGCCTTTTTTCTGGTTAAAGCAGCTGATGTCACTGCATCTAGTTTTGATGAAGTGGAGTCAGTTACATTAAGTTGATCATACTATCTCTTCACTGTATAAAGATGGATGATGGTCAGTTTCAGTATAGATATTTGGAAGCAGCTGTCCAGATTTGATTTTTCAAATACAGTTTTATACTCTAGCTATTTTCAAATGGATTCCTAAATACATCTGTTACTTCACACTGTTTTAAAAAGACATACAACCACCTTACAAAATGAAGGAAGATGTCCTTTCCCCTACCCCTTTTATTCTCTATTTGAGAAGTATGAGATTTAATTGTATAGTAACCAAACTAGCAGGTTGTTTACTTTTTTGGGCTGTCTCTAGAAATCATGAAGTAAAATATGTTCACTGTTCAGGGAAGAATGTTAGTGGACCGTAGGAAGATCATATTCTGCTTGGACTGACATCAAATGGTAGGTGTAGCTGTATGGGACAAATCTGAATGTTGTATTCCCCTTGATTGTGGATATCTACAAGCAGAATGAAAAGTTACACGTATGATAGCATTTGTATTTGATGTTGCAGAAAAAGCTGTCACACTGTTTGAGGAATGGTATGCTCATGGTATTAGACAACGCAAGGGGCAGAGTTAATGTTGCACGTCCAATCTTAACCTCAGCATTGCCTGACTTGAGTGCTTAGCCATGCAACTTTAAAATAACACGATAAACAGACTTAGCAAGTGCTTTTTTTTTTTTTTTTTTTAAAGAGAAAAAGCGAAGTCTTGAGGAACATGGCCTAGAGCTAGGGTGGGTCTTACCCCAGGGACACACCAGGTTGTAGCAGTCACAGAAAGTACCAATTTATTTCAGTGGGGAAACAAAAGCGCAAATTCCCTTTACCTGGCTTTAGTGTTTGAGACTAAACTTCTCTTATCATTCAAGGTACAAAATTATTGGATTCAGCAGAATGATGGACTTTTTAGAAAGGGAAATATGAGCCACTGTTGTGGCTTGTTTCATACTTAGCTTTCCCGGTGCAGAGAGGCTATGCACATTCACCAACTCTCTTATTGCATCACCACTCACCTTAATAGCATAGGCAGCAGCTTACAGATTTGTGGAATATAAAGAACCTCAGAAAAAAATGGAGACTAGTAAGAGCAGAGATTGATTGCCTTCTCCAAGGGCTGCCAGGATCTTCATGCCTTTACATTGGTTAAGAGAAAAACCATCTTCTCTTTCCCATTCTGTTAATGGCACAGCAAGACTAATAATTGGGACATAACTGCCATGGAACAGAAGGGTGTCATCACTGCTGAGTCCACACCATGGAAGCAAATAAGAGCTTAAAACATTTACTCTATGTGAATCCGTGATGCAAATCAAGGATCTCACCAGGCAGTGAAAAATACTATGAGTCTGATTTTCAAAATACTCAAAACTTCAAATGAAGTAAATGAGAACCTTGGGTGCCCAGCACATTTAAAAATCTGGTCCAAGAGCTCTAGGTAACCACTTTTAATAGTATGTAGAAAATATGAGAAAAGGAATTTTGCTGTTGAAAGAATGAATATTTTGTTTGGCTTCTAAGCCTATCAGGCAAGTAAGGGTATGAACTGAGTGCATACGATACAAAGAAAGTGTGCAGAGGGAGAAAGTATGAAAACAAGGAAAACTTTGCAAAATGTAACTGTTTCTACCACCAACATTTATTTCTGTTAAAGCAGATTATAAATCATCATCAGTACAAATATATAACTTACTTTTGCTTGTAAGGCCAAAGTTTAAAAGTAAAGTTAAAACGAGATGGATTTCACAAGTCACCAGAGGCAGAACTTGGAACAGCTGCAGCCCTAATCACAAGGTTTCACAAACAAACAAAAGTTGAAAAACAAATCTATTGAACAAACCCAAAATGGGTTCCTGGGTAGCCCCAGATTGTAGATATGGTTACAGTAAATCACAGTAGTGTTAAAATTGATAGAATTAAGACAAGGGAACTGCAGCAATACATGAAAGAAAATATACATACTATAGAATATTTAGTTTGATTCCATTAAAAAAGACAACAGAATTTCCCCATGGTTTTCAAACCATGGCAATACTGTTCTTTAATTTTTTTTATTTAAAACTACTCTATAGTGACTTTATTGGTCATGACTCATGATTGTTGTTGCAATATGCCACTTACAAATGAACGGATACAAGAACAAGCTAGGGACCCATCTCCTCCCTCCCCTCATATTACTTACAATAAGAATCAGTGATAAATCAATCTTATGTACAATTTCTTACATCCCACCCCTTTTTACCTTTGGCAAGATTACTTACAACTCATACAGCTTTTAATAGCCAGAACTATTTAAAATATTCTAAATGCATAAAAAATAAAGATTTTGGCTTTATTTTATTCTTTATATATATAATATTCGCTCTGTTACTCAAAATGGAAGCTCAACTTTTTCCACAAACAGCTTTTGCTGGGCAGTTGACAACTCCACCCTCTCCTAGTACATCCGACAACTCCTTTCCCCACCTTAGAAAACTTTGCTTCCTCTTTGCTCCAGTGGAACATTCACGATTCACAGAAAATTAGAAAGATCCTAAAGACAAAGGTAGATCATTTGATTTTCATCATGCGAGATCTCTTGATGTTCCAGCAAATGGGCTTCAGGGCCCAACCCCCACCTCTGATCTGTTACATTTCCTCTGCCATTTAGTTTTCCAAGGGGGAGGGAGTGCAGAAAGGGGTGTTTCCATGATTCCTTTTTAATAACTGCATAACAGGTTCATCGTAGGTTTCTCCTCCCCATGACTGCTCCCTCTTCATTTGTAGGGACCTTTTGGGTTTATCAAAATGTACTGATTAGAAATAGTCCTCTGCTCCCTCCATCCTAGCACACAATACACCCGAGCCACAGGACTGTTTAAAGTTCAATCTCAAACGTCTTCTGTAAATCACTTGAGAAGGGGTTAGTTGGAGATGGGTTAGTGCGCTGCTTTGACTTGCTTTCTAGTGCTGCCCACTGTGCTTCAAATGGATCTACCTGGTGGGCAGATGCAGGAGGCTGTAACTGCTTGTCCTCAGTGGCCCATTTGCCACTGTCAACTCCATTGAAAGCTGCGGAGCCATTGTGCTGAGCAGGAGATTTGAAGAAGGGGCTGGCAGTAGCATTGTTGGTTTCATACTGGGGGAATGTCTGCTGTTTGACAAGACTAGGTGACTGATGGGGATGGGATGCTGGAGTGTGACTTGCAGTTCCAAAAACATTGGCTACCATCTGAGAAGGAGTGATTCCAACCACAGGCACACTGGGAGCAGAAAAGGTCATTCCATTTGCTACAGCATATGGCTGAGCAGGCATAAATGCTGGCTGCATTGGCGGTACCACACCAACTGGCACTGGCTGAGGTGCAACAAAGGTGTTCCCTGGAAAAGGTGTTGCTGGCTTGGAAGCTGCAAGGGGAGGCTGTACTAACGGCTGTGGGGCCGCTGGTGGTGGCTGCTGGGCTCTGACAGTCTTTGATACCTCTTCCAACCAGCGGTCTGCCTCTGAGGGAGTGCGTCTGTGAGTCATCTGGAAGAGACTTGGTGAAGTCGCACCTGAGGAGGTGCTCCATTCAGTACCTGGAAAGGAAAACATGGTGAAGTCATTAAAACGTCAGTTTGCCAGCTACATTCACCTCCTTACCAAAGCTAGTCAAAGGGTTCCAAAGATGTGTACTCAAACGCAGCCCCAGGCTCTCAACCCCCACAGCTTGTGAGGATGCTGCAATCTCTGCAAGCACATTTTTGTACCCAACTGGCCACGTATGCTGCTCTACTATGTTCAACTCAAGTGGAAACTGACCTCTTCAGGAACTGGAAAGTAGGCCCTGGGCAAACTGAAAGGCTTGGGGGTGGTGGGAGCGGGGAGGAGAAGAATTCTCTTGTGCCAGAAGAGATTTTATCTAATAAATTTGCCACTAGCACTCCCATCACCTCCATTCAGGAGGGGACACTGGCAGCACCAAAGCATCCTTTTACAGTAGAGATCTGATGTTGGTTATCCAACGCAGCAGAGAGAAGGAAGGTGAGAGGCAAGCAGGAAAACGTAGCACTACCTTCCCTTACTACTTGCTCCTACTTTGGTATAGGAAATGGCAATTTAAGACTTCCCTGTTCAGAGCCGAATAGCTTTTGAACATGCCAGTCAGGCCTGGTGGACTCTTAGGCCTTGTCTACACTACAAAGTTTTGTCAGCAAAGATTATGCTGCTTTAATTAAAACCGCTATTGCATGTCCACACTAGTTCCTTGTGTTGGCTGAGTGCATCCACACCAGCAGCTCTTGCATTGACACAGAGAGCAGTGCACTGTGGGTAGCTATCCCACTGTGCAACTGGCCACAGGGTGTGTTGGGAAGGGTTTGCAATGCCTCATGGGACAGGTATAGGGTTACCATACATCCGGATTTTCCCGGACATGTCCAGCTTTTTGGTCCTCAAATCCCCGTCCGGGAGGAATTTCCAAAAAGCCGAACATGTCCGGGAAAATAGGGAGGCATGGTAAGGGGACCCCGAGTGCGAGTGGCTGCAGCAAAACTTACAACTCCCGCGATCTGCCGAGGCACAGAGGCGGCGGGTGGCATCTGAGCACACAGCCGCCTCCTCCCCGGGCTCCAACTTTCCCGGCTCCCGCCGCTCTCCACCGCGGCGGGGGCCGAAGCAACTTCCCCAGCGCAGCAGAAGCCGGAGCCTGGGGGGCGGGAGGAAGGAGGGGGAATGCAGGGTGCTCAGGGGAGGGGGCGGAGTTGGGGTGGGGACTTTGGGGAAGGGGTTGGAATGGGGGTGTGGAAGGGGCGGAGTTGGGGCGGGGCCCCCGTGGAAGGGGCGGAGTTGGGGCGGGGCCGGGGTCCCCATGGAGTGTCCTCTTTTTTCAGTGTTGAAATATGGTAACCCTAGGCAGGTACAGCATCACACGATGCAGGTTTCTCAATCCCATCATTCCAGGGGCATCCTTCTAGATTGCCAGCCGCTTTTCACCTGAAGTGTGTGGGGGGGGAAGGAGAGGAGAATGGTGTGTCTGGGGTGGGGAAGACAGCAGGCTGACAGACCTATCCTGAGGCAGGGGGAGGGGGACACCCCCCACGTCAGCCCCCGACTCTGCTCAGCACAGCAGTCTCTTCCGAAGTAGCCCATTCTGCCTGCCTGCCTATGGTTCTATGATTCCCGCCGAGTTCTCCCACAGCCTCCTCAGCTGCCAGGAGCAGCATCTAGCTGTGAGCTCTCTGTGCTGAGGAATGTCAAAGCAGCACAGCAGTCCCTCCCTCCCCACCCCCAGCAGCAGTCTGCCTGCCCCAGTGTTCCTAGTGCAGGACAGAACAGGGGCATTCCAATGATTTGCTCTTTGTTTCCCAAACGGAGCGGCAGGGCACGCTCAGCAGTCAGATACTTCCCCTTTGAAATGGGGGTTGGGGGGGAGGGTGCACGCCTGCAGGGCAGCAAAACAGTGAGCAAAGCGGTCATGGTAGGCATTGTAGGATACTGGTGGAAGCCAGTTATGTCAACAAAACAAACAACAGTGTCTGCACTGATGCTTTGTCACTTTAACTTTGCCACAAAAAGCCCTGTGCCTCTCGTCAAGGTGGTTTTGTTTTGTCAGCAAAACAGCAGCATTTTGCTGCCAAAAGTAGCTCTGCAGTGCGTACACCTCCCATTTTGTCAGCAAAAGGCAGCTTTTACCGACAAAACTTTGTAGTGTAGACAAGGCCTTAGAATTCAAGCTGTAGCAGCTATGGTGGTAGCAACAGTATCTTTGGTTTTTTTACTTAATTAGCAGGATCACAAAATCTCTTTCCTCTACTTCTTATTCTTTATCTTGTCCCTCATTTCCCAAAACTATTTAAGTGATTGTGAATAGTGCTAGATTGGAAGCCTTGGAGACTAAAGTCCTATTAATCAACAGAACATGTAGATAACGGGCAACTATATGAGTTCTCTCGACTGCCTATTAGCCCTGAGCTGGGAGGAACCATCCCAGTTGGGTAAAGATGGTAGTTCTGTCGCATAGCCAATTCAAGCCTTGGTCTTTCTACTTACAATCCACAAGGGTGCGGATAACCTGCCTACTAGAAATCCTGGCCACTCAGACCGACCACCAATTGCACACAGGGCCAAGGTTTTTAGATGTCAAGAAAACTTTAGCATTATAACTGAGGCCAGATTGGAATCTGTGACCTAGCGACAAAATGCTCTGTCCCCCAGTGACTACGACTGAACTTGTAACAAATTCCATTATCTAGTGGAGGGCTCTCGGGGGGAGGGGTTGTTGTTTGAATATCCTTGCCCTGATGGATTTTAGGATTTTTACAGGAGGTTGGATCTGATGGGACTAGGAACACTTTAGGGCTCCTCCTAAGGTACTCATTTTCCATTACCTAAATGTGGGACTGCAAATGTATTTTTAAAATAGTAGACAAGATACACACTCTTTGTATTGCATATATACACTAAAACCTTTGGGATGTGTATTTAACAATTTGCAACATTCAATAAAATAGTTAAACTGTACTTACTATGACACCCTTGTTTTGTTCTTCCTTCTCTCCCTTCCTTCATCTCCACTCTTCCCTTACTCTTTTCCCACATAATTCAGTCTGTTAACCTCTGTCTAATTTTTCTGCAATGTTCAATTCTCAATATTTCAGTTTATTTTCCCTGGCAGTTCAACTTTTAACTCATTTCTCAACACAGTTTAGATTCCATATAATTTCTCCCTTCTCAAGTTCCCCTGGTCCCCTTCTTCCTCTCCCCATGCCAACTTTCCAACCATGAAGGAAAGGGGAACCAGAAAGGCAAGGAGGCAGTACTATAGTTCAAATGCTGCTTAGTGTTTTGCTGAAATAGAAGAGAATGTCTGTGAACAATGAGTTATTAACTGTCTAATCCCTAAAATCAGGCAAAGAGACAAAGCTCTCTGACTTTGGCCGAAATAAGTGGAGACACGGTATCCACAGATCAGGAGTCTACTGCTGTCATTACACATGAGCTCCGTTGGTGTGCAGGGCCTGGATTCAAGGATCTGTGGTTAATCTATCGCTGGATGTGATGCTAAACAGTTGAAAACATTTGAGTGGCAAAATTAAACCCTTAGCTGCCTGGGAAGCTATCAGAGCTGGAGTTTAGGGCCTGTCTATTAGGAAAGTTCTACAGGTAAAACAACCCTCCAATCCCATGTAGACAAATTTACTCTGATATAAAGATGGCTTTTTCATTTAGCTTAAACCCATTCCCAAGTAACGCAAACTATCAAAAAGTCACTGGAACAGGAGTGCCCACGTGTGGGGTAGTTATACTGGTATAGCTATATTGGTTTAAATTCACACCATAGCTTATACTAAAAAAACCTTTCCCATGTATACAAGGTCGTGGCTACGTCGAGGGCCAGATCAACTGCTCAGGGGCAGCTTTAGTTTCCAAAAGGGTCAGATCATGACCACTAAAGACTGTCAGCACCAAATAAAAACTCCCCTTATTAGCGCCAATAAAAAAAGGTATTTTAGGTATAGAAACAACACAGAATTTTCTTTGCTCTAAATTTCCATGACTTGCCTTTTTGGCAACTTAAGAAAATCATCAGGTGCTAAGACAAAACTCACAGTACAACTTATAATCCCATAACCATCCAGTTCATGGCTTCCCTCTACCATTTCGGAAAAAACCTACTTCCAGCTATTGTCACTGTCCCTTCCACTCCTTCAATGAGACAAATTTGTAGCTGTCCCAGGGACTCAATCATACTTTTGAACCTAAGTTCTCAAAACAACTCAGAGGACCTATACCCAATCTTACCAGAGAATGTGGCTGCAGCTCCAGTATTAGCAGCAGGAGCATGAGCCCAAGGATTGGTTTCACGAACTGGCATAGCTGTGGGTGCTACAGCAGCTTGGGATGGTTTAACAGCAAGCACACAGAAGGCAGAGGCAGTGCCATTAACTAAAATGGGAGCAGACAACATCATTGCAGTTAATTCATGCAAGGCGTGCAGGTGATTAGAGGAAAGGGCCTTGTCATTCCTGCCAAACATATACCACTTTTACAAACACACATGACAAAAGCTTGTGTAAATTAGCTCAGCGTGGAATAGTGACTAATTTACAGCCCATTCAAACTTTATAAAGCCAGTTATTTTAATTGTACCAAATCAACTGTTAGCTACACAGTTGGACTGTGGATTTTCTAAAATCCTATCAGTAAATAAGAAGCTAGTTTTATGAATAAAGCTGTTTCAAACTGGCTGAAATAAAAGCAGGTATGCAGAGAGAATCAGAATGAAAGTCAACAGAACACTCAAATGCAACTGATTTTGTTTTCTCTGTGCTTTAAAAAAGATGAAGTTCTCCCATAATAATATTCGATTCTATTCACATGATTTCATATATACTAAAAATCAGTAACACAATTATATAACTCCCACTCATCACACCTCATGTTAAAATGTCTCCATGTTTTAGAACAAATTGAGATTTGGTGTCATATGCATGCTTCATTTGTGATCTCCAGTTTGAGGGGCCCTCTGCATCAGACTTGCATACACTGGCACCACATTTAAAACCACACTGCAATTCAGTAGCCAGAATAGTAAGGTAGCCATTGTCTCTCTCTCCCTCCAACCCCTGGACATAATACAATTTTGGGGATGGTGTATGTATCTTTTTTGGGAGATTAAAAACAAAACAGAGGAAACAGCTATATGCACATGAGATTAATAAAGCAAAATGTGTCTTCAAACAGCAGATGATATAATGGTTGTGCAAGAGGAAATCTGAGACATTACGGTGATGGCATGCTACTGGAAAGCAACATTACATAAATACAAGCATCATCCAGCATGTCCATGCAAGCTTAAAAGTTACAAACCTTGAAAGGCAGGAGACTGTGGTGCAACTACTGTGATTGGTTTTGTCATAGGAGCAGAGGAGAAGGGGTCCTCTGACGGTGTGCTGAAAGCATTAGTAATCTGGGAGCACAGGGAGCTAATGCTGTCCACTTCCCCTTCCATCTCAGGGACTGAAAATTAAACACAGATCATTACTCATGGAAAGTTAAGGGATACAGAAAAGATGAAGTAAATATTAAAGCAGTTAAACATGTGCCCAAGTTCCTTATCTCACAAGATATTCCTTCTGTTGACTTGGATAGCCTTATATGTAGATTGGGTTTACCACCCTCTCAATCCATGGTGAAGACTTGGCAGTAGAAATACAAAGCCATATCCAGCGTATTTGGGGAGTTTTATCCTTGAGAGAAAGTGGAGTATTTGGTTTCCAGTTTTGAAGTGAGTTTCTCACAGCCTCTCCCCTGGTTGATAGGACAGGCCATCCATTTTTAACATGTAATTGTATCAAGTTTTGTTCCCAGGAAGTTCAGAAAATAAGTTCTTACACAGCTTTGTTACAGACATAAGACAGTTGTACACTATATTGTCTTACGCAACATATCAATGGCTCACAAGGCATCTGATTCAAGATGTAAAATGGATGTTACTATTCAAATGATATGCTTCAAACTGCAGGACAGCTGCTCACAGGGGCTAATAAGATGTAGCAGTAGGTGTAGTTGCCATTCAGGAAATGATCACATATTTTGCCCTCTAAAAGGTATTTTGTGGGACGGGCTTTTCTGAAAGTGAAGCTGCAAGGAACACCACTGACAATTCCTTACTTGTATCGGTTTACAGCTGTGACAGTTAAAAGCCAGGAAATACAAAGTGAGGTTGACACTTTCTCAAACTGCAGAGGCATTGCATCTCATGTGGTATAATTCAGTATCATCATTTGTTATGGGCCCATTTGATGCATAATGGGCACTCACTTTGATTACACACACATCCTTACTACTCCGCCAGCTTAAATTTTGTATATTTCTTTAATAAAACCATGACAGTTAAGCTTTTATATGTCTATTCCATAACTAGACTTGACCACATTTCCCCGTGTCAGTACGTGTGTGGAAAAAGTGAGAGGTATTTTTGGCAAATGGTGCTGAAATGTCAGATTTTCCAGATATTCCTACTCGTATTGCTCTCCAAAAGTGCCTCTGGATATCAGCCCCACACCCTTCAGCAGTACATGGAAGCAATGGAAGCAAAACAACAGGAGTGCAGAGATTACAAGTGACATGAAAAATTCAGGAAGACTGGGCAAAAGCGAATGGAGTGTACGCCACTTAAATGGGACATGCTTAATCAAGACAGTACTTTATCGGGACACCTCCCACAGAACCCATTTAACCGGATACTGAATGGAAAGGACAACTGCAAAAATGGGACAGTAATAGAATAAATTCTTAACATGAATGTATTTAGCTAGTACTAAGTTGTTCATTACCAGATGTTAAACAGATGTGAAACTATTTGGCAACTTCTGCTTGAACATTAGAGCTTAAAGATGAAAAGATTAAGAACGAATGAAGACATGTAAATACTGCCTGTTATTTTTGCCGTTATTCAGTATTTTTTCCCCCCTTAACTTTAAGGTTTCAGATCTTTAAAATGGGGCTATCAGAATATAAGACATGCAGCAGGATATCCTACTTACTGGGATTCTAGTGTGTGTATATATATATTTTATTAATATATTGCATAATCATCACTACTTACATTTGTATTGGGATGATTTAGTGCGAAAGCTTCAAAGTTTTCTAGACATGGCACCACACACTACTGAAATACAGCCACTTTGCACCACTTAATACTAAACAAAGTTGTTTTAGTTGGGGAGGCAAAAGCAGCTCATTTAACTGTTCTGAAGAAGAATTTAGGGAGGCAGAATTTGACAGGGACCTCTAGGATAACACTTGTGAAAAAGGTCACAGGATCTTTAATGATCACAAGAGGTCAAGACTTTAGTGTTTTACATCTCAAAAGCCATTATTAGTACAGAGCCCCCTAGCATCACACTTGGCTTTGGTTTAATGACAGAGGGAAGAGCGCCATCTACTAATTCACCAACACCTCTTCCTGAGCTTTTCTTGGAAGTCTCAAACACCAAGAACAAGTCAGTTTACCTTCTGCTGATGATTTACATATGAAACCCTAATCCCTTCCCTGTCAACATAGTTCTTCTGAGCTGTGACACTTTTGTTAGTGGCAGGCCATCTGAAGTGAAGTGGAAAGAAAGAACTGGTACATTCAACAGCACTCAGCAAGTTAACTTCATGGTTAAAACCAGGAGGTAAGAGGCATGCAGGGAAAGGAAGCTTTTGACTTCTGCACTTGCAAAGGACAATGTTACGGTATAGGGGTTCTCAACCTTTTTCTTTCTGAGCCCCCCCATGCTATAAAAACTCCACGGGCCACCTGTGTCACAACCACTGTTTTTCTGCATATAAAGGCCAGGGCTGGCGTTAAGGGGTAGCAAGCAGGGCAACTGCCTGGGGCCCCATGCTGCAGGGGCCCCCTGCAAAGCTACAATGCTCAGGCTTCAGCTTCAGCCCCATGCAGTGGGACTTCGGCATTCTGCCCTGAGCCTCAGTGAGTCTAATGCTGGCCTTGCTTGGCGGACCCCCTGAAACCTGCTCGTGGCCCCTGGACCCCTGGTTGAGAACCACTGTGGTAGAACACAGTCTTGCTTTTACCTGAGTTCTTCATGGGGAAGTCGGTCTTTCTTTGCACTGTTGAAGGCAGCTCATTTATTCGCAACGACAGCTGGCGTTTAAAGGGGGACATCTTTTGGCTAAGGGCAGGGAAACCTCGGAAAGAGCCTTGCCTGGCAAGTTGCTCTATAGGGGCATGCCTTCGAGGGATAGCATGGGGATGGTTCATCTCTTTATCTAGAGAGGCAGTGATGTCAGCAGTGGGAGAGGCTGGGGAGCCAGGAGATGGGGCAGTATTGCTGGGTGTAGCACTGGGAGCTGCTGTTGTTTTCACTTCTGTTTCAGCTGTGAAAAGAAACAGGACATAAGTTTAGGAAAGTGAAGCACTGCTAAACACTTTTCCTGGGTCAGAAGTATTGGTGTGTTTTCAGAGGATAAACTTGCTGTAATTATAGTTAAAACTGCCTTTGTTGATCAAAGTGTTAATATTACAACAGAAAAATCAGTTCTCTACAGCTGTTCGTTTCACCATTGGCAACTGTTTGCAAACACCTGTATCTAACACTAAGTAAGACCATGCAGGTGCTGTGTAAAATGTATATTCCTTTTTAGCTGCTTGGTGGTGGTATGTCAGGTGTTCCTAAACCAATAGCAATTCAGTTTTACTTGTGGCTCAAAAAACCCCCAACCAAACACAAAAACTTGTGAGATTAAAAATACAGCCCCATACTTATTTTGTAAATTTGTGCAAAATTGTGAGGTGAACAGCATATGGACAGAATTGTTAGTGTTACTTTTATTCAATTAAATCACTAAAAAGTTTACATGTCCCAGAAAGCCAAAGTCTCTGGTTTATCTCAGAACACGATGAAGAGACAGATTGTATTTACCTTTCCAGACAGAGCAGCTGCCAGTCACTAGTTACATTTACACCAAATGCTGCTCAAAGTAAGAGCAAAGATGCTTAATTATTAGTTATGTCACTTGAAACCTACTTCCTGGTGATGCAGTGGACCAAGCTTAGTTTTGGACATGTAGAGGTCTAAGCCCAGATTAGGTCACGAGTGAATGCACTTACAAACTAATGTCCACATATCAGATTGACAATACTATATCACTACAACAACAATTCCTGCCTAGGAGGCACCCTTTACTAGAATACTAGATGTGCTACAACTCATAATTGATATGGTATAAAAATGCACCTCTCTAGCTGTGGAATAAGTCATTCATTTTTAGGAGAATTAATCACTATTTAAGTAGAGAAACCAATGCGCACAGAACCCTCCCAACTGTAGAGTGCTGCTGCTTTCCAAGCATCTCTTAAAAAAGTGAATTTCGTCCAAGAGACATCAACAGAACAAACAGAGATCTGAAAGACAAACATTACTCTGGAGATTTCCAAAGTGGTAGGTATTAAAAGAAGGAACTTACTGGGCTGTCCCGCCCCCTTCAATTCCTATTAGCCACAACTAGTCAGGATGCTGCTCACTTAACTGAAAAAACTTTAATAAGTCTTCCTTGAAAAAGATTTCACACCTTAGAGACAGTATTTTCTGTGATTCATGCCCTGGAGTTGCATTGACTTGAGTTAAAGCTTCATTTAGTAAAGTTTTAAAATTAATGTATCGGGAATAATGGGTGGCTGATGAAGACTACAAGATATATCAAGATTAAGGTTTAGCAAGATCAGAGTGGAAGTATGAAACTTGTTATGGGAGTTTTTATTAGAGATAACATTCTACTGAATTGTCAAATAAACTATGGAGAATACTACTTTTTGTATTATTACTAGGCTACTAGAAAATACAGAAGGCCCCAACTCATTTAATAGCTTATTTATTTGACAAAAAAATTGGGGTCTGAAGATGGAGCCACCTTTACACAAACCCTAAAACATCCTAGAATCTTTAACATCCTTACTTCAGATCCCTCATTCTGACTGTGCAACTCTGTATAACCCCATTATCACTTATTCATCTGACTAATGAAGAAAAGGTGACAAATGCAACTGACTCAAAGGATACCTTTACATCTCCAATATTTTCTCTTTGGGTATAAAGCCATCAGTTTTCCAGTAAACTGGACAGTGCCATCAAAATCAGAAAGATATATATATTTTTGGTGTAAAGCCAGAGTTTAAAACTCTTATAAAATCCAGCAATTTTTGATTTTATCCTTACTGTTTTTTTTTTTTTTTTTTTTTAAAGCTTTTTAAAAGTTCCTGGACCATTTTTATTGTAAATCCCTTTATCCTGGGACCTACCATCTTCTCTCTACAAGACACCTTTTAACCTACCTGCTAAAAAAACAAACACAAAGTAGAAGCTTTTTCTAGTTGCATTCACACATGGATCAGTGCTTTGTGATTTTCTAGGGGGCATGTAGGGAAGTGAAGGCAGCTGGGATCATATTTCATATCTTTACGCTGACATTAAATGTTCAGCGAATGACAAGCGTGCTGCACCATGTGATTAGCCTTGTTTTGCCCAGAACTGTAGGATTTTGTGAGGAAGTTAATCCTTTATTCTCTGCATAGACTATGAGTCACACTTGTACAGATTGTCCATGGTAAGCAAAAAAAAAAAAAAATCACACAACTTGCAGTCCTTTACCTTTAGCATCCTGTATCTGTCTCATTATTTCCTCTCTTTCTGCCTGTTCAGTAGCTGTAGTGACTCTGAATGATCCCTCTCTTGTGAATGTGGTTCTGCTGGCATCAAAGGTGGCAGTCACTCCACACTCCTTCTCTCGTTTCTGCTTTCGCTCCAGGCATGCTGCAAACGCACAGCCCACAGCATGACTCAACCGTTCCCCCTGTACAAGAAGACATTTCATCATATAGGAACTGGCACAAATATACATACATGTGTTTCATGTATTACTCAGGGATTAGATTCTTCTTGGGGAAGGCAACTTATTAAGAAGCCTTAGATAACTGCTAGGCCTAGTCATACTGCATGGGTTTAAATTAACCCTTTCTGTACAAAGACTCACTTCTGTTACTACACAAACATTGCTGGAAAAGTGTAAGAAATTTCCAGATATGCGATTTAGTTCAACTGCTACTAAGATACTAGTGGAATAATTTGCCTTTGGGTTCAACTGTGCTCAGAGGAACTCTGTAAAGCCATTTTTTGGAGTAGCAAGCACTCAAGACCAAAAGGTTGTCACTGTTATTACAGAGGTAGAAATTTTTCAGAGGGCCCTGACTCACAAATCTTGAGTACTTGTTCCTGTAATGACTCTGATTGCAGGCCTAAACTAGTACTTAAGAGGCAGACTTTTTGAAAAATGGCTGTCTGTAATATTCAAGATTAAGATTTACAATGGTTCCATAACGACCCCAGCTGTACTAAACAAAGAACAAGGCTACTGTGATACAAAAGGGAGCTTCCCCACATCTTATCCCCCTATTTAGAAAATGAGAGGCCAGGAAGGGAGGTTCATCACAACAGCAGTTAAATGCGAAGAATCTTCATGACTCAGTCTAGTCTGACCTTGGCTGGCCTGGGTGTAGGCACACAAAGTGATTTTATTATTGTATAAAAAGCTTTCAAGCCTTCTAAAAGATAACTCCAATATTACTGCTGATGTCTGGAATTAAAAACAAACAAACAAACAAACAAACAAACAAACAAACAAACAAACAAACAAACAAACAAACAAACAAACAAACAAACAAACAAACAAACAAACAAACAAACAAACAAACAAACAAACTTACTGTCCTATAAGTAGTGACAGAAGTAACTGGCTTCCCAATCTCCTTTTAATATTTAAAAGCCAAAAGATGATCACAATTTATGCAGTTTAATTTTAATTCTGAGGATTAGAATGACACTGCCTTCTATGTGTGTTTGCACACAAGAGGCCTCAAAACACTATCACCAGGTCTATATTTAATTACCCTCTATAGATTTTTTACCTCAGAGACTGTCATTTCTATTTCAGTTTTCAGCTGTATACATTTTCAGATACAAGTATCTTCTGTCTTTATTTTTAAATGTGTAGTTCTGTTCTGACTGCCTTCCATTTATACACCGTGCTGGGTACCATCTCTCTCCATAAGATGACTAGGCTACCACAAATCGGGGAGCAAACAATTCAAACAAAGAATTAGAGTTGCAACCATTCAAATAGTTATACAATACTTTGGTTTAGGGTAAAAACCCTTTGGAGCATATTCTCTAGGTAAATTTAAGTTTTATTACATATAGATTTCAAAAATCTGCAGGGTGCTTCCTGCTTCTAGCCACAGCAGAAGCTAAATCAGACCCATTCACACCCAACTTACTGTGTCCTTTACAGCCATGAAGCAGTGGCATATCCAGCGCCGGGTAGTGCCATCTCGGCAGATATAAGAAAATGCCCTGTCAAAATTCCGGTCCGGAGCACAGAAAGAAACCTTCTCTATTGTCTGATCAACTATAAGATCCTAAAGGAAACCCCCACCCCAAAAAAAAAAAAAAAAAAAAACAAGAGTGTAAAGAGGTGCTTACTTAAAAAAACAAGTCATTTTCCATGTTACCTACCTAAATCTCAGGGAGACATGATTCTCCTTACTGTACGTTTTATTTAACTCCCTTGCTGCATTTTTGGAAGCTTGCTCGTAAGATACAATGATCTGGAACTTCAGATGCACTGTAATCTGGATTGATCAATATACATTTCTTTATGCATTAATCCAGGGGTCGACAACCTTTCAGAAGTGGTGTGCCGAGTCTTCATTTATTCACTCTAATTTAAAGTTTCGCGTGCCAGTAATACATTTTAACATTTTTAGAAGGTCTCTTTCTATAAGTCTATAATATATAACTGAACTATTGTTGTATGTAAAATAAAGGTAGGTTTTTAAAATGTTTAAGAAGCTTCATTTAAAATTAAATTAAAATGCAGAGCCCCCCGGACTGGTGGCCAGGACCCCGGCAATACACTGAAAATCAGCTTGCGTGCTGCGTTCGGCACACGTGCCATAGGTTGCCTACCCCTGCATTAATTTCTCATGTATCTCTATTAGTACATAAAGGGCATCAGGGTCAGGAGAACTCTGCATGTACTATGTGGATAGAAATGATTAGGAAAATGTGCTTTCCTGGCAGATGAAACAAAAACAGGATTCCAGGCTCACATTAACTGCTATGTTTAGTCAGATGAGCACAGGACACACTGCAAAATAAGACAATAAAAATATGCATTTCAAATGGTTCACTGAAAATTTCAGTTTATTTTCACTAAGTAATGAATAATTAAACTGGTCACGTGCATGTAGGCCTCTCTTTCAGAGACCTGTACTTGTCCAAAAAAGAATAGGGCTACCAAAGATTAGAGGCATTTTGATACAATGTAAAAATCTAAGTCTCACCTTAGTTTTCTCATCTACAACTCTGAGTCCATCTGCCGAAACCCACAGGACTGCCTTAACTGCCTTCTTTCCAGTCTTTCAAGGGAAGAAAAGAGAAAAACACAGTATTACAGCGATGTTATCAGATTGTACACCCACTTCCGCTTTCCAAGAACCACAATAGTAAGTGCAGATGAAGTCCAAGTTCAGTAGAGATGCCCAAAGCCAGATACTCAAATCAAACTGCAAAACATTTAGAGAACCAAGCCAAAGCCAGTCTTTCAGAAACACAATGCAAATGAGGGGGGACAGGGGAAGGGAAAGGAATAGAACAAGTGAAGTTAAAGACAGGTTAATACATTCATTTATAGGCAAAGAATTCAAGATTGAATTGTTCACCCATTTTAAAAGGTCAACCAAGAAAATTAAAAAGTCAGATAACACTAATGCATAAGGAGTTACACCACAGGTAGCTTCTATAGCACAAGTTTAAACAATGTAAGAATTCTTACCTGATCTTTCCACCACCCTAGCCCTCTGCCCCAATAATCGTGCAGCAGAATCACGGCATCATCTTAAATCATAGTATTAGAATCACCTGCAAAATGTTATTAGTGCTATGCACCTTTAATGCATAATACTTGCACTTAGCATGAACGCTAAATATGTTTTTCAGCTACTAGCTATGCACTAAACGTGCAGTGACACAAGGCAAGTAGGATATACCTTTATTAAAATGTTTAATATGTCTAGAGAGCAATGTGTTACAAGATGAAAAGGTTAATATTTGTTATGGAGCACTTTGGCAAGCATCCAAAATTTGACTGTGGGAGCTTCTACCTGCTGTGAGTGGAAAACAACAGATACATGTGAAGCTGAGAGGAAGAACCTGAAAAGCTAAAAGTGCCATTTATTTTTTGGATATTAAATTGTTTCATTTAAGAGAAAATTGCAAAATATTGCATAACACCCATCATCAGATAAAACAATTTTTAAAGAATGACATCTCATATTAGAGATGGAGCAGTTTTTCAGTTTAGTTAAAAACACCATTTTGCTGGTTGTTGTGCAGAAATGCAGCTAGAAAAAAAATTCTTTTCCAAAGTATTGCATTTTCCTACTCATGACTGCAAAAAGTATCTATACTTCAGGTTTTCATGCCTGCCTATCTATCCTTTTCACATCTAGGCCCGATGAACAATTTCCCTTCTCCCTGGTTTGTTTTATACACTAGGCTTCCATCACACCACAACGGTCCGTACTATAAACGGCCGTCTCGGTGAGACCTTTGGGTATCACCCCTCAGGCCACAGTGTGGATGAATGAGTGATCTCTGGTGGCCTTCCTGTGTAAGAACTGCGGTTTTTAAAATGGTTCCTCTATATGGCTACATCACTCATTTCCACGAGTTACTTATCCCCATACACAAAGCACTGGAGCACTGCTGAAGTCAATGATTCATCCCAATTTAAAGCCAATGAATGTTCCATTTATGCAATACTGATTTTAGAATTACAGTGTATGGATAGGATATTTTATTGTGTGCTGGAGTGGTAAACCTTCACTGGTATCACAGTGGTTAGATTATCAGAGGAAAGATGAAGGGGTGGGATAGAGGACTTTGCAGTTTGTTGTAACTGCAACTGACTGTCCTGATTTCTGAATCAGTGAGATACAGGGGAAGACCAGCACATTAAGATAAACACTGATAATGGTACCTGGAACTGAATTGTAAGGAAGATTCATTTAAAGGAGGACTTTAGGGAAGAAAGCTATAGAACAGTTTTAGAATATACGTTATTAGCCAGGCTGAACAAACAGAAAATATTGCAATATATAAATAAAGTGATTTCTAAAATTTTGTTTTAGAAGGCAGTAAATACGGGATAGCCACACTCTTTGGGCCTGTGCTCCCAGCTCTCAATCAACAACTTCCATAACTTCAAAATTCTTCACAAATCTAGATGTGTCTCCTTTGACTTGTTTTAGAACAGGTGCCAGTTTCTTTTAAACCATCCATAATGTTAATCGATATCTTTGTTTCAGCAAATATAGAAGTCAGGAAAAAACAAGGTCTGTGATGAAGCTGGGTGAGAAGAATAAAGAAAACATAACTTTCTCCAAATAGTAAACACAACCTCATTCCAGGAGAGTAAAGCTTCAGGGAAGGGTCTTTTCAAGAACGACTAAAGAAGCAAAACTTGTTACAACTGTTTTTAGAAAACAAACTCAGCCATGTGCTTCTAGAAGCAAGCATTGATCCCAAGCAAAGTATATCCTCATCCTTTACTCACATATTGCCAAATCCCAATTTAATGAAGCCATGAAACTCTACCACAGATTTCTCAGAGTGAAGAGACTGGAAGATGAGAATATGTATGCCACTTCTTGCACAGTGCAAACCCAAGTTTGCCAGCATAGGACTGTCAACTCCTAAATCAAGGATTGAAACTTTCCTACCAGAGCCTACCTTTAAGACTTGCTTCAAAAACAAATTCACAGAATTCTTACTATAGTCCTTGCAGTCTGTATTCCAAATGTAGAGAGACAGACTGCAGTCTCATAGCACAAGATGTTTGTTTTGCTATTTTTTATACTGAGTTGAAAATTCTTCCAGAGGTCATTGCACTCTTATTCTATCACCTGGGTCTAGAATTAGGTAAATAGTGAAGCCCGATTATTAGAAGACTTCCACAAGGAACTCCCATTTTCGCTGGAGATCCTTGATAGTCTCTAAATTAAATGGGAAAGCTCTGGTTATCCTTTTTGCACAGTCCCAGATCCTTTAAAATTCAGCAAGTGACATTTTCCTTTTCTATCCCCTTAGAAGTGTGGAATTTCTACAGCTCTTCCATCTGCTGAATCCTTAGCCTAACCTTCCCAGCTTGGTTCAGGATACTAAACTGTGTGAAGGGAATGCTGACAGCCTGACAAGACACAAAGTGCAAAGAACAACTCCCATAATCAGTGGAGCAAAGTGAGAGGATTGTGCCAATGGTCAGAATGGAGATATGGGTATCTGTACATATGGTACTTACTGTGTTAGCAATATATGGGGCTGCCAAGACATACAATGCATGAAGTATTGACTCCACCATGACAGAAGACATCCCATTCACCAGGCTATGTAGATTAAGTTGTGCCAGAGACCCCAGTGTATTACATCAAGTATAATCAACAGTGTGAGTGAGCAAAAGCCAAAAGTTATAGGTGCTGAAAGTATCAGACACACAAATGAACAAGATATGCTGGACCAAAATAGTCTCAACCTATGTTATTAGGGAACTCCATCTTGATCTCCACCAAGGATATATGCAGAGACTTCAGCAGCCCCTCAACTCCACACAGGTAGCTTTTGGATTACTGTATATCAATGCTGTTAAAGTACAGGCTTCATAGCAATGCTAAATCAGATCTGCTCTAATTCAGTCTGGAATCAGCAGGAACATCTTACTTCTGAACATAACCGTATGACGAGTTTCTAATCTGTGCCAATGTGATAGCCACCATCTTGATCACTATTGGAGGACTGAACCGGGGACCTCCAGAGCTAAAAGCATGAGTCTACAAGATGAGAGCTATAAGAGATTTGCATTCTCTGTGGACCGGGCACAGAGGGGATGCATGACACACACTGACCAGTGGGTTACATCAATGCCTAAAAATGGACATCAGTAAGTAGAAGAAAGCAGCAGACTGAAGTTCAAGTTCTTTCCTAAAGAATAGTGTTTCTCATGGCAGTTAAGATGTTAAAATTAATAGGCAATGAGGAATTACTAAGTCACATGTCTATATGCAAGTTTTGTGACATTAAAAGCTTTAAAACAGCAAAGTAAAACAATCCTGACCACTATGCATCTAGCTGACCGCTGAGACTCATACTGCAAAATAAAATATTTCATTTTTAAATACAAGTTTCTAGCCAGTTAGATTAAGACAGATTTCTGAATGTCAGCCAGTTAGCACTACCTTAGACTAGAATAGCAGCTCAGGCTACATCCAACACTTGGAGCTGGGGGCGTGACACTCAGGGTAGCACTCATTGAGCTAGCACACTACAAATAGTAGTATAGCCATGGCACCAGAGGCAGCGGTGAGCAGTAGCATGGGCTAGCCACTCTGAATACAAACCCATCTGGACCCCACAGATTTGTCCATAGTGTGGCTAGCCCATGCTTCTGCTCACCACTGCCTGTGGTGCCATGGCTACACTACTATTTTTAGCATGCTAGCTCGATGAGAGTTAGTGCATGTCTACTCGAACCAGGAATCGCACTCCTAGCTCCAAGTGTAGATGTAGCTTAAGGGTATAACTACACTGCAGTTAGACACATGTGGCTGACCTGTGCCAGCTGTCTCGGGCTCGCGGGGCTAGGGCTAAGGGGCTGTTTAATTGCAGTACAGATGTTTGGGCTTGGGCTGTCAGGATCCTTCCACCTCACAGGGTCCTAGAGCCCTGGCTCCAGCCCAAGCCCAAACATCTACACTACAATTAAACAGCCCCTTCCTGAGCCAGTTGGATAGGTCAGCCGCAGGCTTTTAATTGCAGTGTAGACATACCTTAAGAGGTATGAGCTGTTTCCATTCATTTTGTTGCTGTGTCAACTCTGAAGTCTGAACCCTATACAAAAATACACAGATAAATTTATAATTTCTATGTATATATACACACACAGAGAGAGACTTAAGAATGGCCATGCTGGGTCAGACCAAAGGTCCATCTAGCCCAGCATCCTGTCTTCCAACGTGGCCAATGCCAGGTGCCCCAGAGGGAATGAACAGAACAGGTAATCATCAAGAGATCCATCCCGTCGCCCATTCCCAGCTTTTGGCAAACACAGGCATATGCCCCTGACATACGCATGCCTACACTTTACACATAAATACATGTGGTATACATGTGCTGACCATCTCACCTGAGCTTACTCATCACAACTCCACCGCAGACAAGTTTTATTTTTAAAAAACTGCACCCTTCCATCTAAAAAGGCAGGACATAAATTTGTGTGTTGCACAGGGCTCAGAAAATGAAGCTTTAGGAACTTTTAATGACCTTAAAATAGAATTTTCATACTTAATTTTATGATTTTAAGATGTACTACCTTGGAACCTTTCAAAGTTAGCCACAAGTGATATCCCCCATTAGAAGCACAAGCCTGGACGGTTGAAAGATAGATCTATTCATATGTCACTGGTCCAGGTCTGATTTCTTATCACATCAGGCAAGTGTTTTGCTTAGTTTAAAAAAAAAAAAAAAAAAAACTTGTGGTAGTTTTAAGCTCCTAGAAGCTTTGGAACACCTGAATTAGTTTCAGTGGAAGCTGATCAGTAGGGAACGTACAGATGAAGTAGCCAAAGGTGCATGTTAAACACACTTTATTACATATATTCCTGGTAAAAGCTATACTTTGTTATATGAAAGATAGATTTCCCCCCCTAGATTTGCATGATGACTTCAATGTCAATTTAGGCAGTTAACGTATCAATTTCTTAAATGATACCACCACTAGTGGTTAGGATAACTGTTTTTAAATGCTGATTGAAAGCTTAACGGACTGAAAGGGAACCAAATCTTTTTCTTTTTGGAAATTGCAAAAAAACAAAGAGCAAGATGAGAAAAACTGTAGCAAAATACTCAGAAAAAGGAGTTGCTGAGTCTTATGAGTTCAAGTATTTAGTAAGCTCTCTTTCCTGAAAGTGTGTGCAAGATATTGTTCTTTAAGAGTTGCTGTGTGTAATTTATGTTCCTGTACCCAATCACATCTCTACTTTTGTATTATTTAGCATGACACTGGATAGGAATGCCAATATATAGTAAAGAGAAAGCAGACATCTCATTTAATGTGATAACTTTGTGGTTTCTCCCTTCGCCATTAGGTAAGAAACATTTTTAATTCTAAGCTGTAAACAGCACAAACTTCCAGTCAAAGTGTTGTAGCTGTTTTAGGCAGAGTCTTTTCTAAACATTGCTTTTACAACAGAGCAATCTAATTAGATCTGTCCTATCTGACAAATCTCCCAAATATGAGACATGGGCCTTGAGTCAAAGCCTCTCACTTCATTATTTATACCCATCACAGCAGAATGTGCGTTTCCCAGCTTATAGGAAGAAATATGGATGGAGATGTAGCTGTTTCTCTATGTGGTGTGTACTGTAAAGACTGTTACTTACCTCTAGTGTAACTGTTCTTCGAGACGTGATACAGAGGTGTATTCTTTGTAGAGAGGTAGGCGTGTGCGTGTGCGCCCAGCAGCCAGAGAATCTGGCCTAGCAGTACCCGTATGGTTGTACTCATGGCTGTAGCTCCTCCCCCAGTTATATGAGGGGGGAGGAGCCCCAGCCTCACTCAGTTCCTTCACACCAAAGGTCAAGCGCATAGACTCAGATGCGGAAGGGACAGAGGGAGGATTGTGGAATACCCTTCTGCATCACATCTCGAAGAACAGTTATAATACAGATAAGTAACTTTTTTCTTCTTTGAGCAGATGCAGCCACGTATTCCATGTAGGTGACACAAACAGTACTCACAGGAGATGTGGCTTGGAGTCTATTTAAGCAAGGATTGCAGAACTGCCTTCCCAAAATTTGTCTCTGCTCTGGATGCTGCGGTAGTGGCATAATGGTTCAGAAACATACGTACAGCTGACCAAATGGCAGCCCTGCAGACGTCCAATATTAAAACAGCATTTAAGAATGCCATCAACATAGCCTGAGCTCTCCCAGAATGAGGTTGCACCTTTCGTGGATGTGTTGTCAGACCTATTTCATAAGCTGTCTTGATACAGGAAGTTATCCACCTAGAAATCACCTGCGAAGAGACTGCTTGTCCCTTCATTCAGTCTGCATACAACACAGACATGGAGAATCATGAAGAGGTTTAGTCCTGTCCAGGTAAAAGGCTAGGCATTGCCTGACACCAGCATGTGAAGACACTGCTCTGCCAGGGTTGAATGTGGCTGAGGAAAGAACAAAGGTAAGCACACCACTTGGTTAAAATTAATTGAAAAACCACTTTAGATAAAATCTTAGTGCGTGGCCACAAGGTCACTTTGTCTTTGGAGAGCTGCGTGTAAGGAGGCTCTGCCATCAAAGCCTACAACTCTCACACTCTCCTTGCAGATGTTATTGCTACCAGAAATGCAATATTTTGGCACAAGGAGAGAAAAAAAGATGCCAGAGGCTTGAATGGCAGTCCCATCAGAGCCACTAAGACTCTATTAAGGGCACACAAAGGAATTTCTCTCTCACTGGTGGGTGGAGATGAGATACTCCTTTCAAGAACCTTGTTACCATAATATTCAAAAATATCAACTGCCCCTGGAAACACCAAAATCGCTGCCAGATGTGCCCTCAACTGGGCTTCTGAGACCACTCATGACTCAGGGAAAACATTTGCTAAGTCAATCCGCAAATTACTTGACCTGGGGTAAAGGATCAATCGGCCACCAGAGTAACGTTCTTTCCGATGCAAAACTGCCAGAGCAAGTTCATCTCCTGATACAGAACACTTGTGTGCTCCTCCTTATCTGTTCACATAATACCGACAATACCACCACGATGTGAGTATGTGAACCACTGAGCCCTTAGTGTGACCTTGGAAAGTGTGACAGGCATTGAAGCTCCAGTATGTTGATATGCAGTGAAGCTTCCTATTCTGACCACAGGCCCTGAATTTTCAGCGACCCCAGATGTGCT
This sequence comes from Emys orbicularis, assembly GCF_028017835.1. Lineage (NCBI taxonomy): Eukaryota > Metazoa > Chordata > Testudines > Emydidae > Emys > Emys orbicularis. The sequence goes on along the minus strand of NC_088686.1, from coordinate 66,781,146 downwards.
CCCCAGCTTCTTAAGGAACTGTCATTGACAATAATCCTAGTCAGTGGGGGCCAAGCAAGAAGAACGCCCTGGCATACATTTCCCTGAACCTCCATCACCATAAGGCATCCCGGATCGGTAGAGGAAGTTGGACAAGTCTGTCAAGGGATGATGGGTCAGATCGACTGACTTCAGCTGCATTTGGTGGGGGCAAAGATGCAATCTGGCAAAATGGATCATTTGTGTGCACAGTCATGTGACCCAGCAGCCTCAGGCATACTCAAGCTGTGATAGAGAGTTGAGCTCCAGACAAAGGCGACGAATCATCTGAAAACGTCTCAGACTACTAGAATCTATTAGGGCCCCAAGGAACTAGATTTTTTGAATGATGATCAATGCTGACTTCCTGTTTAGGGTGAGGCCCAAGCAATCGAGTAAGTGTACTGAGATATACACGTAAGAGAGGACCTCTTCCCTAGACTTGCCTCTCAGTAACCAATCGTCCAGATATGGAAGATATGAATTTCTTTTTTCCTGAGGTACACAGTCACAACCATACAGTGGGTAAAGATCCGGGGAACTGAGTTTGGTGTATTGATAGTGCTGGTTCGACACAACAAACCATAGGAATCTCCTGTGGCTCGGGAAAAATCGCTACGTGGAAATAAGTATCTTGATGGTCCAGGGCAGCAAGCCAGTCATTGTGATTTAATATGAGGCCAGTTTTTAGGGTGACCATCCATGTACCTGATATATTTGTTAAGATCGCAGGTCTCACCCCTTCCTTGGACTTGGGAACCAGAAAGTACCAGGAATAAAAGCCCCAACCCTGTTGCTGCAGAGGAACCTATGCCATAGCTCCCAAATCTAGCAGAGACTGAACCTACTCCAGGAGCAGTGTCTCACAAGAGAGGTCCCTGAAAAGGGATGGGAAGGAGGGAGGGGAGAAAGGATGGAAAGGAACTAGATGGCATAAGCAATATCAGATCAAGTTAGGACCCAGCCGTCCATGGTAATCAAGTCCCAAACATCGTAAAAACGAGCCATCTTGCCCCCAAACGGAGGACAGGAATGTAAAAATCATGACTAGATCACCGCCCTGGATACCCAAGACAAAATTGGTGCTTAGTAGATGCCAGAGGATGGGGACGGGGACAAGTCAACAGACTGAAACCAGAACCAAAAGGCATTTGCCTCCAGGACATATGACCCTTTACAGGGTAGTCCTGCTGCCTTGTGGAGAAAGACTGCCCAATGAAGTGCAGTGAGTGGTGCTGCTGGTGACTGCCATAATAGCGCCTCTGCACCACCAGAGTATACCAGGGGTCATAGTAGATCACAAGCTAAATATGAGTGAATAGTGTAACACCGTTGCAAAAAAAGCAAACATTCCACGATGTATTAGCAGGAGTGTTGTAAGCAAGCCACGAGAAGCAGTTCTTCCACTCTGCTCCATGTTGATTAGGCCTCAACTGGAGTATTGTGTCCAGTTCCATTTCAGGAAAGATGTGGACACATTGGAGAAAGTCCAGAGAAGAGCAACAAAAATTATTAAAAGTCTAGAAAACATTACCTATGAGGAAAGATGGAAAAAAATTGGGTTTGTTTAGTCTGGGGAAGAGAAGACAGAGGGTACATGATTAACAGTCCTTGAGTACTTAAAACAGGGGTGGGCAAACTTTTTGTCCCAAGGGCCACATCTGGGAATAGAAATTGTATAGCGGCCATGAATGCTCACAAAATTGGGTTGGGGTGCGGGAGGCGGTGAGGGCTCTGATTGGGGGTGCGTGCTCCAGGGTGGGGCCAGAAATGAGGAGTTCAGGGTGCGGGAGGGGGCTCCGGGCTGGGGTGGGGGAATGGGGTGCGGGGAGGGGGTGAGGGCTCTGGGGTGGGGCTGGGGATGAGGCATTTGAAGTGTAGGAGGGTGTTCTGGGCTGGGATCAAGGGGTTCAGAGGGCAGGAGGGGGCTCAGGGCTGGGGCAGGGGCTCAGGGGTGCAGGCTCCGGCGGTGCTTACCTCAAGCGGCTACCGGAAGCAGCGGCATGTCCCTTCTCCTCCGGCTCCTATGCGGAGGCGCGGCCAGGCAGCTCTGCATGCTGCCTCGTCCACAGGCACCGTCCCTGCAACTCCCATTGGAACGGTGTCATTGGAGCGCGTAGGAGTCGGAGGGGGGCCATGCCGCTGCTTCTGGGAGCCGTGTGGAGTGGCCCCTGACCCTGCGCCCTGGCTGGAGTGCCTGAGTGGGGCAAGTCCCAGACCCTACTCCCCAGAAGGAGCTCAAGGGCCGGCTTAAAATGGCTGGCAGGCCAGATTCGGCCCGGGGACCATAGTTTGCCCAGCCCTGACTTAAAAGGTTGTTATAAAGAGGAGGGAGAAAAATTGTTCTTGTTAACCTCTGAGGATAGGACAAGAAGCAATGGGCTTAAATTGCAGCAAGGGCGGTTTAGGTTGGACATTAGGAAAAAATTCCTATCAGGGTGGTTAAGCATGGGAATAAATTTCCTACAACGATGTGGAATCTTCATCATTGTAGATTTTAAAGAGCAGGTTAAGCAAAAACCTGTCAAGGATGGGGTCTAGATCAGGGGTCGGCAACCTTTCAGAAGTGGTGTGCCGAGTCTTCATTTATTCACTCTAATTTAAGGTTTCGCGTGCCACTAATACATTTTAACGTTTTTAGAAGGTCACTTTCTATAAGTCTATAATATATAACTAAACTATTGTTGTATGTAAAGTAAATAAGGTTTTTAAAATGATTAAGAATACTAAACACTTCATTTAAAATTAAATTAAAATGCAGAGCCCCCCGGACCGGTGACCAGGACCCTGGCAGTGTGAGTGCCACTGAAAATCAGCTTGCGTGCCGCCTTTGGCACGCGTGCCATAGGTTGCCTACCCCTGGTCTAGATAATACTTAATCCTGCCATGAGTGCTGGGGACTAGACTAGATGACCTCTTGAGGTCCCTTCCAGTCCTACGATTCTATGATCCCTAAAGAATGCAGTGAGACTCGCGGGGCAAGCAGACAGACAACAGTTCTCTTGCCAATGAGGTATCAGCACAGCCAGTACTGAATATGTGTCACCCACCCCTGGTGCTGGGGAAGTCATTGGTACACAGGTCAGCAGCAGTACAGAAGCAGAAGGCGGGATTTCCTATGGACACAACGTTGGTGCTGAGGAGTGTACCAGTGCCAACAAGGTCCTCGGTGCTGGGCCTGGCACTGGCCTCAATTCTATAGGCTGCAGCGTTGATGTATGCTGTGTCTCTACGACACGACCAGATGGTGTCAACGAGACAGTGGAGGCTGTGGCCTCAAAAAAGTGCTGGACGAGTGCAGAGTTTGGAACAGACAGGCAGAGTAAATCTGCAGCCACCTGGTATGCCACCAGCATGGAGACAGTCAGTGTCGGCATTGATGTCGTCAGTACCAGATTCAACGGACACTAAAGCTGGAACCGGAATCAACTATATGGGTTCTCGGTGGTCTCAGCCTGGTACCAAGGAGTATTTGGCGGACCTGCTCAGACCTGTGTGCTGAAAGTGGTATGGTGCTGGTCTGCACCCTTTTTAGAAAAGAAGGAAACTCCACAAGGCCTGAGATGGTCCTGATTAGTTTTATGGGACTTCTTCCTCAGCACCTGCAGAGGGTGAACGGCTCCTCCATCTCTTGGGAGAGGCGAGCACTGGAAAGCGGAGCGCCTCAATCACCCAGTCCGAAGGTGACCACCGATCAGATGTGGCCCTCAGTGCCAAAACAGGACTTACAGCCTGCTTGAGAAAGTTCTGCTTCATGCTTAAGTCTCTGGCATGACTTGGGTTCTTTTGGTAAACAACTTACAAATGGAGCATCACTCCTTAGCGTGTCCCTCACCTAAACCCAGCAAGCAATTCGTATAGGGATCACTATTCAGCATCCCCCTCCCCTCAACAGGCAGTGCTTGAACACTGGTGAGGGCGTCACGCAGGGCAATAAGTATCCTAACTCATTAACTTCACTAACACTATCTATAGTATTACTGACTATATACACGAATAGAAACAAAACACTCAGAAAATTAGGAGGTAGGAAACGTGAGGTGACTACCACACAGAGCTCTGACTCCAGCCATGGGTGGTGAGAAGGAACTGGGGAAGGGGAGCGGCTGGGGCAGCATAGCCTCATAACTATGGGAGTGACTACAGCTACAAGGCACAAGTGCCACCCCTATAGGTACTGCTGGGCGAGATTCTCTGGCTCCAGTGCCCTGGAATACAGGATGCACCTATTCAAAAAACTTTAGTTTTCTCCAAAAGTCTACTGAAATTAATTCTGCTTTTACTCCCCAGGGTGGAAGAAACTTCTGATCAGAGAATCTGCCATAAAAGCTTTTCCTCTTTAAGCAGTAAATGTAATAAAAACGTTTTAAAATTCAAACCACTAACAGGTTTTTAAGCTAAGCTTACATAGAATCATAGAATCATAGACTTTAAGGTCAGAAGGGACCATTATGATCATCTAGTCTGACCTCCTGCACAACGCAGGCCACAGAATCTCACCCACCCACTCCTGTATCAAACCTATGTCTGAGCCATTGAGGTCTTCAAATCATGGTTTAAAGACTTCAGGGTGCAGAGAATCTTCCAGCAAGTGACCCGTGCCCCACGCTGCAGATAGGCGAAAAACGCCCAGGGCCTCTACCAATCTGGCCTGGAGGAAAATTCCTTCCCGACCCCAAATATGGCGATCAGCTAAACCCTGAGTATGTGGGCAAGACTCACCAGCCAGACACCCAGGAAAGAATTCTCTGTAGTATCTCAGATCCCACCCCATCTAGTGTCCCATCACAGGCCATTGGGCATATTTACCGACAATAGTCAAACGCCAATTAATTGCCAAAATTAGGCTATCCCATTATACCATCCCCTCCATAAACTTATCAAGCTTAGTCTTGAAGCCAGATATGTCTTTTGACCCCACTACTCCCCTTGGAAGGCTGTTCCAGAACTTCACTCCTCTGATGGTTAGAAACCTTTGTCTAATTTCAAGTCTAAACTTCCTGATGGCCAGTTTATATCCATTTGTTCTTGTGTCCAAATTGGTACTGAACTTAAATAATTCCTCTCCCTCCCTGGTATTTATTCCTCTGATATATTTAGAGAGAGCAATCATATCTCCCCTCAGCCTTCTCTTAGTTAGGCTAAACAAGCTAAGCTCTTTGAGCCTCCTTTCATAAGACAGGTTTTCCATTCCTCAGATCCTCCCAGTAGCCCTTCTCTGTACCTGTTCCAGTTTGAATCCATCCTTTTTAAACATGGGACACCAGACCTGCACACAGTATTCCAGATGAGGTCTCACCAGTGCCTTGTATAACAGTACTAACACCTCTTTATCTCTACTGGAAATACCTCGCCTGATGTATCCCAAGACCGCATTAGCTTTTTTCACAGCCATATCACATTGGCGGCTCATAGTCATCCTGTGATCAACCAATACTCCAAGGTCCTTCTCCTCCCGTTACTTCCAACTGATGCGTCCCCAGCTAATAACAATAATTCTTGTTATTAATCCCTAAATGCATGACCTTGCACTTTTCACTATTAAATTTCATCCTATTACTATTACTCCAGTTTACAAGGTCATCCAGATCTTCCTGTATGATATCCAAGTCCTTCTCTGTATTGGCAATACCTCCCCGCTTTGTGTCATCCGCAAACTTTATTAGCACACTCCCACTTTTTGTGCCAAGGTCAGTAATAAATTTTACAAGATATTTCAAAATCAAATCCTCTTATTTGTCCTGTATAAATTAAAGCAAAGTTAAAACCTTTTAAAATGGTTTAACATAGCTGCTGTTCCCCATGTACAAGGAAGGCACAGATTACTGATGTACTAAAGGAATGCAATTTGATTTGTTAGAGGATTACAATCTTTGCCCTATAAGAATGTGTGCCCACGCAAAATACACCTCTACCTCGATATAACGCTGTCTTCAGGAGCCAAAAAATCTTACTGCGTTGGTGAAACCGCGTTATATTGAACTTGCTTTGATCCACCAGAGTGCGCAGCTCTCCCCCCGCCCGCCCTCCCCCCCCCCGAGCACCGCTTTACCGCGTTATATCCGAATTCGTGTTATATCGGGTCGCGTTATGTCGAGGTAGCGGTGTAACTTTTGGTACAGTACACCAACATGGAGAATTTATATTTATTTGCGCGCGCACACACACACACACACACACACACTCAGACTAAGAGGTTGCTTTTCTGAGTAGCATTGCACTGAAACGAAATATCGCAGACAGCAGGTTTCTGAGTCTCACAGTGTTATACATTATCTTAACTTCAGTAAGAAAAATATATAAACAAAACCTAAGTTTTTGCCCCATCCTCATATGGCCTTAAATTAATTTGGTTCTCAGGAAAGGGAGGTGTAATATGGATAGCACTGTGCCTACCAGTATTTTTTCCCTACACTATCAAAAGCTGCAGTTCAGGACAGAATATGGTCAACTTTACAATGATTTCAGGATGTGGACAAACTTCTAATACATCAGTCTGTCTTCCATATGATCTAGTCCAAATCTGAGCTCAGGAGGCCAGAGGGGAAGTATTAACAGCATTACCAATCTAGTGCTGCGGTTTTGTCAGGGAGACCAAACCATTTAAAAACTGGAATTTTGCATACCATCAGCCTGTCATTAGATTGTTATTTTGGGCTGCCGTTTACCCAGATTCTTTTCTTGACAAGTGTCATTCCAGGTCATCTCAGTCAGAAGTAGATACATTCTGAAATGGATTGCTGTGGCTTCTATAACACTCTGATCCATGACAGTGCTATACCAGGGATGTAACTCCTTATAGTGCAAGCACAAATGAGGCATTAAACTTACTTTTCCAAAGAAGCCTTTGAAGAACTTCCTTTCCTGGAGGAACAGGGGGGACAAGTCGAGTGCTATTACTGTAGGTAGCTAAAGTGTCCCAGAGTTTCAAACCAACAAGTACATACAAGAGTTGGGAAATGGAGGGAAAGTAAGGGGTGTTTAGAGTTAGCCATAGAGAATGCGACAGGCAAATGTGAAAAATCCCATGAAAATGCAGGTAAACAGGTTTTACATGGAATGCTAAAAAGATCAGAAGCTACAGCCCCAAAACTGGTGAAAAGAGGGAAATGAGAACTGAACTGAACCTGAGACCCAATTCCATGCAAAGTGGTTATTTTGTTTGCAGCAGTCTTCCTGTTTAGTTCTCTTTATAAGGTTATAAATCAAACTTGGCAGCAGGTGTGGAGATTAAACAATCCAGATTCTGTAGTTTAAGACCACTGAGAAATGTAAATTTTTAATTTTTATCACAGCTAAGAGTTTGCTTTACATGAAAATGAGGATTCCCAAGACAAATATTTGCAAACTGGAGAAACATCTAAAATTGCCGGAATAGCACACAGTTAAATACAGAGACACACTTTTGGGACCCCATTTCCACTATAAACCAGTTTTTGGAATTTAGAACTCAGCCATAAAAAACTTGCTCTGGACTGAAAGTTCTGAAGGTCTGCTTCTGTGTGCTCTCTCAATTTCCTCGGAAAGCAAAGGAATTTTTGCTGGTTTTGAAGTTGGTTTCTTTTTTATTGTAAATGCCAAGAAGTTCACTTGTTTCAGAAGCCTGTTTTTTAAATTGAAGGTGTTCAAGCTAAACAAAGAATTAAGCTTGACAAGTACTCTACAATATGGAACATTTTTGGTGCCCACCCTTCTCTCGCACTTCCCTATGTCCTGGGGGCCCCATGCCCCCTACCAGGAATCTTGAAGATCCTCTTTATCTGTGCTTTAACTGTCCCACTTTCAAGATGAGTTTCCTCACAACACTCATTTTGAAGCCTTCCAATGTTACCTCTTTACACAAAAGAGGAACACTAGGTATTCACTGTACTTCCCAGACCCTCAGGATGAACAAGGCATCTCTGAAGTATATCCAACAGAAGTCAGCTCACAGAGGGAAGGTGATTCAGTGAAATAATTGAACGTAAGTGCTCTACATAGCTTCACACCATGGGTTTGATTTTGGTGGTGGGGATGTTAAACAAAAATGGACAAGTTAATTGGGTAAGATGTGCAAATTTCAAGTGTATTTGCCATGCAATTTCATTCATTCATATTTTACTGGCTTCACCTTTGGTGCCAAAGTCTAACAAGAGACTAAACACTCAGATACATCTGAGGTAGGTACAATCTTCTTGAGTTAGAACCCAAACACCTGCTCACTCATACCCCATGTCTATATGCATGTCCATTCAATAATTAATGGCAGGCTCCTAAAGAGCATGATGCTGCCTTTGCTATCCCTCCAAAGTATTTGCAGAGGTGGCACACTATGCCATAATGTCATAGAATTATTCAAGTTAGAGATAATCCAGCGCATCTCTCTGCCAATGAAAGATTGTAAGCCATCCTGTTGGAAACAATCTAATGGTATAGCAGTAACCAGCAGAGGATATCTCTACCCACGGCAGGGAAAAATCTCATCTCATTCCCCACTGCAGTTTAAGACACCATCTATACCAATGTTCCAATAGTTAAGCCTTTTTATACTAAAGATCTGCATGTTTATACATATCCTGAGATTCAAACTGATTGTTAAAACACAAAATTCTATATTTAAACAAAACTAAGGTTGTGACACCAGGAAAGCAAAGCCAGGAAACTCAAAAGGGAGAAGGGACCATCAATCTTAACCTTGCATTTCCTGACTTCTCCCCACCTACCCTTCATTCTCAGCCTGTAATTCCTTTCAGATGTAATTATTTCATGTTTACTATCTAAACATACATAAATTCTTTAAACTTAGAGATGTTCTTACATAAGTTTTATATCAGCAGAGAGGCTCCAAAGAAAGATTTTTTTTTAAAAGCAAAAACTCCTCTACTTGGACAGGACATACTGAATATTAGTTGGGGAACTAATGAATTAATCACACTGTGGTGTACCTAATAAGAAGGGGCTGGATGCTGCTGCCAAGTTGAGTAAAATCTATTGTATTAAACTAAGTAACAGCTTTTAAAAGATGTAGCAAAAGCTAAACAGATTCACCAGAAGCGACCTCATTTTTACAGGGATGGTTAATCATTAATTTTGCTCTCAGCAAAGCACTTGTTAAACATGAATTTTTCTTTGAACACCCCAGGAAAAAGTTAATGGAAAGACAACATGCAAAATGTTTTTTAAACAGCACTAAGAGTTAATAGTTTAGAGATAACTAATGTATGTTTTAAAAACAATTAAATTACGTTTCTTTTACCTGCTAAAACAAGAACATATATTAAAAGAAATGCATCATTTTTTTAAAAAAATGACAAGTTAGAAACTGGTAGTACACACTAAAGCAACTTAAAACCAAAACAGATATGACACGAGACAAGAAAGTACAGTCTTGTCTTTGTACTGCCTCCTTGCACAGGAGTCACATACAACAGACCTGTAGGTTTAAATCCTGCATGAAGTTAATGATTTTGCAATTTTCAATATACATTTCTTTAATTGACAGTAAAGAGGTTTCAAAAAATACATATATAGTGTCTGAGTATCACAACACTAATATATGTGCAATTTAAATCCAACTGGTAATGCAGCCAACCAATAGAAAAGCGCAAGCCCCATTGTTCACATCAAGAAGAATATTAATAAGATGACAAATGGATGTAATGACCCCTTAACTACAAACAAGATTGTTGTGCCACTGCATCAAAATAGGACAAAGGGCTTCAAAGCAATGAAATTCTAATGTACTCTAAGTGTCTATTCTACCGGGGAGACATTGTAAGTACAATTAGCATCCTGACTCTGTTAACTTGCAGTAATAGAATATGCTACAGTTACAGAAATTTCTTTTACAAATCTACACAGTGCTCACTTTGAATTTTTTTCTTCAAATATATTTTTCTAAACTTCCAACATCAGAACATGAAAGTACATTTTTAGTTAAGTACCACTCAATCTTATCTGACAGGCAAACAATGCTATAGTACTGCTTTTATCTTTTTCTGGCTACAGTACATCTTGTTGACTACTCATGGGACGGAGATAGAAATTATAATCATATTTTTAGATGCAGTCTATTTCTGCATCCAAGTGCAGTTTTAAGCAACACTTCAGATTCATTCTCTGAGTGCAATCATCTCATAGGCCATGACCTCACCCATGCAAGATTAATCCTGCACTGTATTTATACTGGGATCTTTGATGTGACACATTCCTCATGTATTCAAGTTTCAAAATGAAGGAGTTATCACTTATCAGTCAAACTAAATGTTTGGCACAGTGCAGATATCAGGGTTAGCAGGGTCTCTATCCACAGACTTTTTTTTAAAATAGCTGGAGTGGCTCTTTGAAGCTATTCTACTGCAATGAAAAGTCAGACCTGTGAATTTAGTTCTGCAAGATATACTGGTCAATATGCTACAATCAACCAGTAGGTGACAACAAAACCCTCTAAAAATCAAGGGACATTTCCCACCAATGTGTTGGAGAAGTCAATTTGTATTTATTTTTTTAGGAGGACAATGAGAAAGATTAAAAAGTTATTTTCTCAATGAGATTCCTTCTTTTACACTCTTCCTGAAGGATCCCATAAAATTTTGTTTGGGCTGATGAGGCAGGCCTAAGAGATAGAAGACAATCCATAATGTATTTGCTAGATTCTATTGATTCCAGTCCAGAAAACTGGAATTTGGAAAAATCCCACACTATTAAAATAAATATAGATAGAAAAAATAAGTATAACTACTTGATGAGCTACCAGACAAGCAAGTGTTTTGACAGCTCTAGACTGCTATCACCTATTCCCTCCTGCTTGTAACTAGATATATCCTATGTCCATTCTTCCTATTGACTGGATTTTGAGAAAATAATACACTCGCTGAAAGAAAAAAAAGTCAGAGTGGCATAAAATCAGAACAGGCAACATAGATTTAAGGGCATTGTAACCATATGGGAAGTAAAGCTTCTCAAGGTCAGACATTCCCTAAACGAAGTCAGAAGATTGCAGCCCAAACTGTTATATTTAGTTTTAGGGCAGAAGATGAGCAGCTCAATTTACCAATTTAGGATGAAAGCAAGAATCCCTCAAGGATGAATTCCATTGTTGGATGCCAAAATGGTACTGCCGGAAAAAAGCCTTGTATTTTAGTAATCTTGCACATGGCAGACACACACAAGAGCCTTAAAAAAAAGTAAAGAGCTTCAAATAATCTGATTCCTAAAACATTAGAGGGAAATATTCCAAAAATAAAACCCAAATGATAGTATCTTAAATTTTAATGACAAACTCCAAATGAACTTCAATTTCATGGAGTTTCACCATTAAAAAAATCCCTGCCAAAAGTAGGCTCAGTAGTCTTACAGTAGGTAGCATGGCTGAGAATTTTATGTCCGTTTCTCAGGTTCCAAGCGGGCAGATAGGACTATGAAGACAGCAACTGGAACAGGCATGTGCCGTTGTCATACTTTCTGTATCAGCCTCACAATAAATCATTCAAATATCTCCTTTAGATTCTTACAAGCAGAAAAGCTATCTCCACCTTGAATGCTGCTTTAAGTTTGGAAACTTGTCCACAATTTAAAATAATCTATCAGGCTATTCAGGTAATTAAACTATTTACAAGGAATATATTTAGCTGTCCACAGGAAAAGCAGGTAAACTTTTAACTTTTATTCTCAATTTAAGTTTGGTATATGAATTGGTAGTTCAAGCAAGCTAAATCAGATATCTGCTCTTGTATGGATTCCAAAGAAATAGTATGCGCTGTGCTTTAAGAACTTTTAATGGGTACATATTTCACTAGTTGTAAGATTAGCCATACTTAACTGGCTTTTGGGCTTCAGGTTTTTTTAAAAACTACCAGAACAGAATACTCCATTCTGCACACAATTCTCCCCCTCGGGAGAGGATAAGTAAAAGAATAAGCTACCCAACAGATGTTAGTCATGTCACTTAATATACTAACAGAAGGAGCGTAGACACTACATCAATGAGGGAAGTATAAGAACCTATATAGAACAGGATAGGACAAAAATGAATGCAGCTTGATTGTGCGGTCAGTCTATATTTGTGTTTTTAACTACATAAAAAACTAAATCTGATAAAGGACAAAGTGCCTCATTTACATCATCATCTGTAACCCTGTTAGCACAAATAGCAACCAATCACTGCTACACTGAATAAGAACAGATGGGGTGTGGCTTTAACCTGTTCCTATAAATTGGCTGGGGCAGAAATGAAAGAAAAGATTTAAGATGAAGTTTAATCAAAGCACTGAAGTCAGTTCAGAAACTTTATAGCGTAACATGAGGAGGAAAAGGAAATCTAAAACAACCCTCTGTTATGTGTGCTAGCAGAGAAGAAACACAAGTGAGAAACCACGTGACTCACTAAAAATGAAGTCTGGCAGCCTTAAATTTGCAAAGGTGCAGCAACAACACCTACTTTAAGTAATTTTGCTGCACTACTGAACATAAGCTCCACGAACTGCTTCACTGAAGAGCTTATACAGCCAAGATGTACAGGGGAAATGATAAAAGGGACTGGAGTTCTGTATCCATCACAGTTAGGATTATTCCTGTGGTGACTTATTTTCCCTCCTAACCTTCAAGATTGGGGGGCAGACAGCTCAGTGGTTTGAGCATTGGCCTGCTAAACCCAGGGTTGTGAGTTCAATCCTTGAGGGGGCCACTTAGGGATCTGGGGCAAGAAACTATCTGGGGATTGGTCCTGCTTTGAGCAGGGGGTTGGACTAGATGGTCTCCTGAGGTTCCTTCCAACCCAGATATTTTATGATTTTATGATTTTTGGAGCCTGATTCCTTGATAACAAACCGACTGACTGGACTTCATTACTTTCGCAGGATTTTGTGGCAACAACAGTACAGAATATAGATGACACAATCTCCGGGTATGTCTACACTACCCGCCGAATCGGCGGGCAGCGATCGATCCAGCGGGGGGCGATTTATCGCGTCTAGTCTAGACACGATAAATCGATCCCCGAGCGCTCTCCCGTCGACTCCTGTACTCTACCGCCGCGAGAGGTGTAGGCGGAGTCGACAGGGGAGCAGCAGCAGTCGACTCACCGCGGTGAATAGGTCTAAATACGTCGACTTCAACTACGTTATTCACGTAGCTGAAGTTGCGTAACTTAGATCAATTCCTCCCCCCCACACCCCAGTGTAGACCAGGCCTCCTAAAGTGAGATGCAGGAGTAGAAAGCATTTGAACAAGTGCTGTTCACAGGAACAAATGTCTATAGAAGCCAAACTAAGAGCAGCCCACCATACTTACATCACAACCAGGTAATCTTTTAGGCCATTTTGAGCAGATCCAAGCTTGGCATGCATGAAGTAATGCTACTAGTCTATTTTGCACAGGAAAGAAGAGCCCAAATCACACAGTAGTGCTGTGTGTAATAAAGAGTGGATTAAGTCCCCTGTTTAAGGGGTGTAATAGTACTGGTAAGTGGCAGACTCCAGAGGGAGAGACCATTCCTCATATCTAATCAATACCAGTAAAATAAAATCTCTTATGGACAACAATTCAGTACGGGTCACTGTTGTCTCCATTTTTCTTTATCTAACCCTTCTTTGAAAATATCTACTAGCTACTACAACTAGGAAGAATAAACTTAACTCTCTCCCTTCCCACTCCCAGATTAACATGTGCCTCTATAATCATATGCAGCGGGTCTTGTAAATGATCCAACTTGTTTTCTTACATAAGGTGAAAAGTGCACAACTTGAAACTGGAATGCTATTGCAGAATCAGCAACATCTTGGCATAACATTCACAGCCAATGAGCCAACATTTTAATGAAACGGATATACATACAGATTTCAATCTCTTCACAGCATCTTCACAGACATGCATTCCTCTGGATTCATCCACTTCCACATGACCCAAGTACTGCAAGGAAAGAGAAAAAAGTTAGACTTCATGGCAGCCCCTCTGAATACTTACATGCTTACAAAAAGCCACTCTCACCTCCAACCCATACCAATCTAGATGAGATGCTGGACACAAAATACTGGGTGAGTTGAGATTTGCATTCCTACTGTATAAGGCACAGGAATTAGTGATCAGGTGCATAAGTGGCTTTTTGTGTCTCTCAGGCCTATACATGGTACTGGATAGCACTTTTAAGGTGACCCAGCACCAAGAAGGCAAACATTTACTAACCTCAAACCATCTCAGAAAGACACTTGCACTCTGGTAAAGAGCCCTACCCCTTATGTTCTTCCTACCAGTGATTAGAGTACTTTAAGACCTCGTACTGCCATTGCAACATAATTAAAATGTTTAGAGAAAGCCCCCAATATGAGATGAGACTTAAGTTTACTTCAGTAACCAAACCTAAAAGTCTTAACCAGCAAAGAATGTGGGAATGCTGTATGATACTGTTAACACAGGTTACCATATCTTTCACTTCAGCAATCCATTCCCACCATTTAATATTTTATTGCAAGGTATCTTTAAAACTTTCAGTTGTAGAATTTTTTGCATAACACAAGATAGAAGTCAGCCGTTGAGCTACACAATCAGAAATTAAGGAGTTTGCCATTTCACAGGGCATTAAGAAATGAAAACCATAATACATTCAACTCGGAGGAAAATTTATATTTAAAAACTAAATACTTTAAAATTTGTTAAACTGGACATCAGAATTATTTTAATCTAGTACTACAAGTTCCTCAAGATTTCTCCTTGCCGAAATACCACGCTGTAGATGTTGTGAAACTATTAAAGACTTAACTTTAGAGTGACCCAAACAGTGTTGTCAACTCATGACATTTGGCGTTTTTAAAGCCCCAGCTCCTGAAGGTATCTGATTAGGCAGGAATCTCAGCTTTCATTAAAAAAAAAATATTAATCCTTATGGTTGAGGAGAATGTGGGAAAATGAATGAAAAATGCAACCCAAGAAATTCAAAAGCCAGAAGACAAAGAATACATTTTTTAAAATCTAGTTTTTATGCCAATCCCACACCCAACTTGAGATTTTTGATCATTGAGGCTTTGTCTCCACTAGTAACTTATTGTCGATATAACTATGTTGCTCAGGGATGTGGAAAATCCATATCCCTAAGCGACAGTTATACCAATCTAACCTCCGGTACAGATGGTGCTACATCAACAGAAGTGCTTCTCCCGTCGACATAGCTACTGCCTCTCAGGGAGGTGGATTACCTACACCAACAGGAGAAGCTCTCTCATCAGCATAAGTAGCATCTTCACTGAAGCACTACAGCGGTGCAGCTGTGTCTCTGCAACCTTTTAAGTGTAGACAATCCCTTACAGATGGCACTACTACAATTATGCTCCTCACTTGGCCTTTGTGGAAACTTATCCAAGAAGGGAGAAGTGCCCTGCATTCATAAAACTCCCTAACTAGAACAGGAAGTTTAATTACTTAAATATGATTATATTTCTTTAAGAATGCATTCAAATAGCCATTACAATACATTTTTCGTAGTTATAAATGCATGCTTCCAGGCACAGTTTTGTATTGCAGCTATATACAGACTGAGCTTCCAACTTAATCATGACTTGTATGACAATAGTAAAAATGCCTGAGCCCTTCTATACTTTGCTTTCATGTTTTCTAAGACTGGTGGAGCTGCAACAATGGAGAATTATGATCTGAATTTTGTAATTTGACTGACCAAACTGGGTTAAAAATAGGTTAGGGTGTAATCAATCTTTGTAAGCAAGATTAGAAACTATTTCTGTTCTACTTAGAAGTCAGCATAGCCAGGATCAAAAATATGCCAACATGGTATCAGAGTTGAGTTAGTAAAACCACATCACATATCCATGGATTTTGGCCAATATATTATTTCCAAGGAAATGTCCAAGCTGGACTTATGGATACAGAATAGCTCAAAAAATCTTGGAACTATTTGTGCATCTCATTTACACTAGTGTAGGCAGAATGTTTCCATCTACATAGATCCAGACAATTCAGTCCCTGTACTTGGCAACTTGCCCCTTGCCCAGAAAGAAGAGAAGTTGAGTAGGATAAACATTGCCTCATGTCCCACTACAAAAAAGACAGCCATTTTCCAAAATACTGCCAAACCTCTCCTTGAGAAGTCACATGTTCTGATTTTCACCAGGATTTTATTTAAGACAGCTCTGTTGCTGCTGTTTTGAACACGAGTTTCAGCAGCAGTTTTCAACAGCACTTTCACATCAATGAATGGGACATTATTACATATCAACTGCATCTGCCCACTCCAGAAGAGCACAATCCAGACTTCATTCGACATCAGTCATCAATGAATTATAAAAAAAGAGAAATCACACAGCTGTGCCTTCCCCCGAATGTACTGGGGAAGGGACAGAGAATGCACTTTTTCTACACTTGAACTTTGAGATCCTTAGATGAAAGACACAAAGTGTATTATTTTCATCCTATCATTTTGACAGAAGCCAAAATATAGCAGCTATTGACTTCAACGATGAATGTTACAAGTGAAATTAAAAAAAAAAATCTGCAGTCTTTGTTGTGTTCTACAGAACAAGTTTTTTAAAAATCTGTCTGCAAAGAACTTTCAACAACGTAGCTATTGTCTTGTTAGCTCAGCCTTGAAGAAAACAGTTTCCAACTGAACAGTAGCAGCTGGTTCTCTCCATTCATTCATCTTTAGAAACCTTATTTCCAACTCTTAAAATGTGGCATTCACCTCCAGCTCAGAGGAGAGGCATACGACTTAACCAATGCTACAAATTACTTTACATATCACCTGATTTAGGCTATCATGCAATCATAAGGCTTCAATTTTGCTTCCAGAAACTTGGAAGGTACACCTTTACAATTCCCAGCATCTAACAGAACTGAAGACGGGGGGGGGGGGGGGGGGAAAGAGGGGGAGGGGAAAGAGAAATCGACTTTAGATCTGAAAAACAAAGTTTACCTTCCTGTCTGATCTTACATTTGAAATGTTAACAGAAATGGCCAGATACACCTACTAATGAAGCAACAATTATGGTTCTGCAGACCTGTATTTCACATTCTGATGAAACAAACTGCTAATTAGGTTCAGACAGGGGTTCTCAAACTGGGGGTCGGGACCCCTCAGGGGGTCACGAGATTATTACATGGGGCGTCGCGAGCTCTCAGCCTCCACCCCAAACCCTGCTTTGCCTCCAGCATTTATAATGGTGTTAAATATATAAAAGTGTTTTTACTTTATAAGGGGGGGGGGTCGCATTCAGAGGCTTGCTATGTGAAAGGGGTCACCAGTATAAAAGTTTGAGAACCACTGGGTTAAGACGTGGTCTGTTCCCTAAAATTTATGAAGCAAAGTTAATCTATAGAGTTCAGCATTGTTGGGTGAAAGGCAACAGAATTCACTGAAGTTCTGTTGGCATTGCAGCAATATATTGTGTTAGAACCAACTAAATTCAGGGGGCCACACAAGAGTCTACAAAACTGGAAGAAGTCCAATAGTCCTCTGCATAATCTTTCATTGTCCCCAAAAATGACCATTCTGGGAAACACACAAAGGAGGGAGAAACATTCAGTTTAGATTGTCAAGTCCTTTGGCAGGGACTTGTTCTTCGTTACACAGCACAATAGGTCTGCATGGTATTTTACAGACATACAACAATGTTCCACTGACATTAAAAGCCTTCAGGAACTCAAAAACAGTGTTGGTGGCAAAAGCTTAATGTGCTTTTGTACAAAACAGGTACATGTCTTCTTCATACCAAAGTCTACACAGGGTGAAAGATTTTTTTTTTTTTTTGAAAGACAGTAGGGAAGCAGCAAATTCATTGGTGAAAGGCAGTCATTGATACAAGGATCATGGCATCTCTAACCTCTCTGCAAAAAGCTGGATTTTTTCCCAATAGTATGTAAATAGTAAGAATACAGTATTGAACATATTTCCATTTAGCTTGCAGGGCAACCAAAACCAGGAATGAATTATACCACACTATCACCAACTTGCACGCTTAAGATGCTCAACAGATTTCACTTTTACACCAGGATTTCACCGACCATGCCTTTATAGGAAGCTAAAATCCCTGTAGACAGAGCCCAGTTCAAACAGTATGTTGTGTATAATACAGGTTCCTAAGATGATACTGTGACGGGTTAGACCACAGAAACCCCCTTGGGAACTGTCACCTGATGTGCTGAGACTACCTCTAAGCTCATTTTCCCAGGCAGCTTGGGACTTCAGAACCCTGCCTGGTTGTGCCAGACACGCTAGCCTGCTACAAACACAGACCCAGGTCTGAACTACGTCCCCCAAAAGCTGCAAGCTTAATTGAAAACAGCTTAAGAAGTGCTCCTGTCTCCAGCACTCAGATACCCAACTCTCAATGGGGTCCAAAGCCCAAATAAATCCGTTTTATCTTGTATAAAGCTTATACAGGGTAAACTCAAATTGTTCGCCCTCTATAACACTGATAGAGAGATATTCACAACTGTTTGGCCGCCCCCCAGGTATTAATACATACTCTGGGTTAATAAATAAGTAAAAAGTGATTTTATTGAATACAAAAAGTAGGATTTAAGTGGTTCCAAGTAATAACAGACAGAACAAAGTAAATTACCAAACAAAATAATAAAACATGCAAGTCTAAGCCTAATACAGTAAGAAAGTGATTACAGATGAATTACACCCTCAGAGATGTTCCAGTAAGCTTCTTTTACAGACTAGCCTCCTTCTAGTCTGGGTCCAGCAATCACTCACACCCCTGTGGTTACTGTCCTTTGTTCCAGTTTCTCTCAGGTATCCTTTGGGGGTGGAGAGGCTACCTCTTGAGCCAGCTGAAGACAAAATGGAGGGGTATCCCAGGGCTTTATATAGTTTCTCTCTTGTGGGTGGAAATCCCTTCCTCCCCCTGTATAGAATCCCCTCTACAAGATGGAGTTCCCAGGAAAGCTCAGATGTGGATTGGCATCTATCAAAGTCTATTATCATCTTAAGTGTTTCTTGATTGGGCACTTACTGAGAATAGTCTTTTCCTCAAGAAACTGACCAAATGTTTCACTGAGGCTACTTAAAAATCAAACAAGTACACAGCCAATATTCATAACTTTGAATACAAAAATGATACGTGCATACAAATAGTATGAATATATTCAGTAGATCATAACCTTTGCAGAGATATGTTACATGGCATATGTAGCATAAAACATTCCAGTTATGTCATATTTACATTCATAAGCATATTTCTATAAAGCATTATGGGGTGCAACATCACAGATACCACTGAAGGTTGTCCTAATAACCGGTCATCAAAATAATTTTATTTTAACCAGTGTATCTGAACATTTTCAGAAACCAATCTTTATGGTATGGATGATGGAGCAAGTTATTACCCTGACTCTTCCACTCTAGAGAACAAGATTTAAACCTTGGCCTGCATCATAGGTGAAGAAGAGTACAGCGGTATCAGGTTAAGTAGAGTTTCTCCCCAAGATTTTAGATAATGCTGGGGCAAGTCAAACTGGGTCAGTCTATGCCTTCAATGTGAAAAATGTGAGGCTTAAACTCTTTAAAGGTTGGGGGATGCTTTCAAGAAGGGAATATGCGGGGTAGGATATGAAGTATAGTAAACTGCTACCTGCATGAGATATTGGGGATACCATCCTACTTCTCCCATCGAGCACATCATACCCACCACTTCTGAAGTCTCCACTTGGAAGAGGCCTGGGGATGGAATGGCAGGCGGATTGCAAATCAGAACCAAGATGATTGCAAAGCCCATCCATTTGCAACGTAGCAGGCTCAAGCCAGTGCTATAAGTCCTTAGCTTTTTCCATAAATAAATCCATTTATTCAGGTCTGAATATTGGTGACATCACAGCAGAATTTTTGGAAGCCTTCACAATCCATCACTAATTTCCACCACTCAATAGCTGACCTTCCAGTGATCTGCCAAACACCATCAATCCATCTCCTGGCTGTTTGTCCCATACTTCCATGACCCTCAACCTTGAGAAAGTAATGGAAGGAATAGTGATTCCATTCTCTACACCTAGTATGACCAAAGTGTACACAGTTTGAGTCTGTCAAATTCCAACATCAACTACTTCTCTCCAATAATATATCCTAGTCTTTTTTCCACATCCAGGATATATGCAAGTCTTCGCCAGCACCACGTTTCAAAAACTTCAGTTTTAACTTCCCACAATTCCCATCCATAAATCACTAAGGAAAAAAGTCATAGGTTTGTAGATTTTGAGATGCCATGGTTTCTCCACACTTTAAGGAAGGCTATAGCTGAGTGAGTCCGCCCTAGTTTTCTAGTTTCTGAATTCTTTGGGACTGTCTCGATTGGATATATATGATCTCGGATAATTAAATTAATTACTGCCTCTACAGCTTGTCCATTAATTGTGATGTCTGCTTGCATCCTGTTTTTGTTAGTCAGGTCAACATGCATGCATTTTGTTTTCAATCATGTTCAGGAATAGTCCATATTCCTCACTAACTGTTTTTACACAGACTCCAATATTTGTTGCATTGCATTGGTGGTTGTAGCAAAGAGCATCGTTTCATCACGTTATCTGAGGTCAGTTAAGACATGTTCATCAATGGATATCCCAGCTCCTTCCACTCTGTCAAAACCTTTGAAGACTTGTCTCATAATAAATTCTGTGTCTATGGTAAAGGCGCCTGGGACAAAATACACCCTTGTCTCTCATACAGCCCAGTGCAAAACCACTCACTGTGACCACTGCCATTCGCACCATGATCTCTTGGTGGTAGTGACTTCCAATAAGAGGCTTTAAATCCTCATGTCTGCCAGCACCCTACAAAGATGCTTGTGTCGGACAGTATCACACTTTAAAGTAGTCAACAAAGCACATGATGAATGGGTGATTGTACTCTACGTTCTTCAGTGATTTGACTAGGGCCGTCAAACAATTAAAAAAATAATTGCGATTAATCACGAGATTAAAAAAATAGTCGCAATTAATCGCACAAACAATAGAATACCATTTATTTAAATATTTTTGGATATTTTTCTACATTTTCAAATATATTGATTTCAATTACAACAAGAATACAAAGTGTACGCTGCTCACTTTATATTTTTGATTATAAATATTTGCACTATAAAAAAAGAGAAGTGGCCCGACAGGTTGCACCTCGCTGCACTCCCCGTGTCCTTCCTTGGATCCAGGGAACATCCCCTCTTGGACCATTGCTTTTTGTGCTTCTTCCTTGGCACCGGTGAAGGGGAACAGTGCAGAAAGACACATGCCACCAGAGGAGAACTCCGCACAGATGCCGAGGTACCCTGTGCCGTGGCTGACTGGTTTGACTCCGACGATGGTCTGAGTGCAGCTTCCATCAGGATGAACCTTAGTCTAGCCTCTGTGTCCTTTTTCCAAATGAGGCTTGAACTGGTGGCAGATCTGGCAACGCTCTCACACATGAGCTTCCCCCAGACAGAAGGAATGTGGGTCACTCACTAGCATGGGCTTGCCATAGGAGGCACAGAATTTGAAGCCTGGAGACCAGGGCATGCCCGGCCCCAGGGGCAGAGGATGTCCCTCTAAACAAATGTGAGGGTCCAACTATTTACACTACTACCCAAAGAAAAACTGAAGGGAATGAAACTTGGAAAGAAAGCAAGAACAACAAGAACTACTGATGAATGCCTTGCCGAGGCAAGATAAGCTGTTTTTACAGGCAGTAAAAAGGAACAGTGTGTTAGGCTGGCCAGGCCCCTTATAAAGGCACATGAGCGCACAGCACCAGAGGGCGCTAGAGCCGGCCCAATGGATATCATGGAGAGAAAAATCTCTGGCGACCTTGCACACATCGCGCACACACCTAACATGGAATGGAAAATGAACAAGCACTTGAAGAAGAACAGATCAGTTTCACTTGGGAAGTCCAACATCTAGAAAGGAAAAAATAATTTGGGTGTAGAGAAGAAAACCACCAAGTCCCACCATAACTTGCAGATCTTATAAACTCTGCATGCTCCCAAGCACTTGACTCTTAGTGACATTCTGAGATACCTAATTCAGCATAGGCTAACTTTAAAATATGATTTTCAACATATCAAGTGTTGCCAGCTCTCACAATTTTATCATGAGTTTCTATTCAGGTTTTTTTCTCCCCTTAAAGCCCTCAGCTCCTGGAATCTTGTGATGAGGCAAGAGTCTCAGCTTTCATTTAAGAAAGTAAGTTTCTAGCTCTCCTGGTTACAGAGAAAGGCTTGAAAGCATGACTCCAGGATAACCTAAAAGCTCAAAAACCAAAAGGCCAATATAAAAAGAATCTCGATTTTAAAAAGTTATGATTTTGGGGGGCCTGAACTCATGACTTTTGATGTTAGTGATACTGGATCTCATTCTGTGCACTAAAAATGCAATGACCTTTCATATAAACTCTCTATTTAAAATCTCAAATAAGCTGTTTTGTAAATAGGGTGTGATCAAAACAAGAGAATTTTTAAAATATGAGCAACAAATCTTTTTCATGCCCAATATCTTTAAAAGGTTACCTGGACAACAATTTTAAACAAAATCTGAGACTGTGTTCTGGTGATAGGCCAAAGAGAAGGAACACAATGGATAATGAGACTCACTTTAACGGTTGTGACCACTTTTCCATAAATTTATTTATATGGCTTTCAAGTTCTTTTCCATAGCCTTAACACGGTTTCCTCGTATTAATTTTCAAATGGTAATTGCTGTGGCCTTTTTAAAATTTAATATTTCCTTGCTGCTGTGCTTGTTCTTAGGAGTGGTTATAAGTCACTGCTGACATCAGAGAATGAGAAGATAGTCATTTACTCCTTTAATAGGAATGCAAAGTAGTGCTTATATGAAACATAATTAAGACATTATGTCACACTTGAACATTAACCTTTGCTTTATTATTTTTAATACAATGCCATTCCCACATGTTGTTGCAGAGTTTAATGCTTCCATGTTCCAGAATGTCCTATACATTGCTAGCACGCAGCTCAACTTGCTACTAATATTTCAGACTGATTTTATTTAAAATAGCAATTAGCACTAAGGGTCATAATATAAATCAATGCACATTAAGTTATTTACATTTGGTGGTCTGTGTATTTGTGCAGAGTAGTCTACACTTCTGAGCTAGATGAGCAAAGTCATATTCAAGACTAATTCTTTCTTAAAAAGGCATCGAATAAACTGATTCAACATTTTTTTTTGAGATATTTTTATATTAAGGCATTTTAACCAATAAGATTTCAGGATGCAAATTAAAGACAAGAATGAGGAAAGGAGAAAACAGGAAGAGGGTTAAATGGTAGTTGAAGGGAATACAGGAACATGAGGACAGTGGCTGATTTGCTACTGATGTCAAGCCCACTGGGGCCATATAAGTAAGGCTATGATTTAATCATGGGTATTTTTAGTAAAAGTCATGGACAGGTCACGGACTGCGAGTTTTTATTTCTTGCCTGTGACCTGTCCATGACTTATACCATAAATACCCGATTGAATTTTAGGATGGGTGCTGCGGGGAGGGAATGTGGATTCCAGTGGGCCAGCGGTCGCCAGGGGGGAGCCCTGGGGGGGGTGTCAGCGACACCCCGGCCGCCCCGGGACCGCTGCTCAGGCAGTCCAAGGCCAGATACCCATGGCCGCCAGAGCAGCGGCTGCAGAACTACTCCAGCAGTGGCCAGTGTGGCTGTATCCCAACCCCCTGCCCCAGGCTCAACCCAGAGCCCCCTCCCACACTGCGAACCCCTCGGCCCCAGCCCAGAGCCCGCACCCACTCCTGAACCCCAATCCCCTACCCCAGGCCGGTGAAAATGAGTGAGGGTGGGGGAGTGAGCGATGGAGGGGGAGGGATGGAGTGAGTGGGGCAAGGCAGGGTGAAGTAGATCCTGGGTTGCCCTTAAATTCAAAAAGTGATCTTGGGCTTAAAAAGGTTGGAGACCACGGATTTACAGGTTTAGAAGATTACACTGGAGAGACTGGCATTATCTGAAAGGGGGCAGGAGAGCTCTATCCCAGAGTCCCAATAGCTCTTTGCTCTATGGACTTTCCCTGTGCTCCTACTTCAGCTTTCCCAGTAGTGGTACCTTAGTGCCCAGGAGAGCCAAGCTAGCAGTGCCATGTGTAGCCTTCTAGGCATCAATGTCCAAATTACATGTAGCCATGGAGACTACGAAGAGCAAAGACAGGTTGGCCAAGTAATTAGCCAATGAAAACTCTGACATGTGACTGGTATCCCATACCACTGAGTCATTACAACCAATGAAATTGTTGCAGGCAAATTAGGTACAGAGGAAGCTTCGGTGGCATTTGGATGGGTCACCGCCATGACTGTGGATTCACAGTTAAAGGTCTGTGCACAGTAGATATGAATAGCTTTGTATCTGATATGTTTATAATACTATAATAATCAAAGAAATCTATGTTACTGTATGGCAGTGGTCTCCAACCTTTTTATGCACAAGATCACTTTTTAAATTTAACATCAACCCAGGATCTACCCCACCCCTTCCGTGGGGCCCCGCCCCACTCACTAGTGTCATTTATGGTTTATAGATCCAAAATCCTTCAGGGATTGTCACAAATCAGTGTAACATTCTCAACTGTGGGAATTGGCTGAGCCTGGGGCAGGAGGTTGGGGTGCAGGAGTGAGGGGTGCAAGCTCTGGGAGGGAGTTTGGGTGCAGGAGGGGGCTCCAGGCTGGGGCAGAGTGTTGGGGTGAGGGCTCTGGGAGAAAGTTTGGTGCAGTAGGGGGCTCCGGGCTGGGGCAGGGGGTGCAGGAGGGGGTGCGAGGTGAAGGCTCTGGCTGGGAGGTGCTTACCACAGGCGGCTCCCGGTTGGCGGTGTAGCAGGGCTCAGGAAGGCTGCCTGCCTGCCTGCCCTGGCCCCATGCCACTCCTAGAAGCGGCTGGCTGCTGGCACATCTCAGCAGACCAGGGAGGTGCGGAGGAGGCAGCGGGTCTCCGTGCACTGCCTGTGCCCGCAAGCACCATCCCTGCAGCTCCCATTGGCCAGGAACCGTCCAATTGAGCTGTGGGGACAGTGCAGCACGCGGAGCTGCCGGCCCCCCCACTTCCCCTCCCCCCGGGGTCCGCAGAGACATGCCAGCAGCCAGCCACTTCCGAGAGCAGCGTGGGGCCAGGGCAGGCAGGCAGCCTGCCTGAGCACTGCTGCGCCCCCGGACTTTTCGCGGCCCGGAGATCACAATAGACTGGCACAGGCTCCAGGATCGACCAGTCGATCGCGATCAACGGGTTGGTGCCCACTGCTGTATGGGGATAGCAGTAGTGTAAATGGTCAACTTAAGATCTCAGTGTAAAACTCATGCAGTCCATCCTTCTTTCCTCCCTCCCTGTTTTAGGGATCACTGAGCATAAAACAATAAAATTTCATCCAGTTTCCACTAAATTGAGGGCTAGTTAGAAAGCTAAAGAAAAAAATTTATTCTGAAAATTCTGATATATTAATGATACAAATGTAATTAGAAAATGTGTAAGTTGTCATCAACACTATGTGGAAAATCAAATATTGATGGAAAGCTTAAGTCATTTGACACTAGCAGTATAGGATCCAATGTCAGAATGTAAAACCATTCTGCTCTCACTTTTATACAAATTTGCAAAAGTTTTGCATGTTTCTTTCACTTGGACCTTGCTGGTGAATATATCCTGTATTCCATTTGAAGACTCTAGAATCTGAACACTTCCCTGTAATTGCTCTTGGAGTAAGAGCAACCAAAAGCCTTCTTAGGTGTGTTAAAATCAGAAACGAGTCTCACCACAGAAAAGGCTATAGTAAAAACGATGGATTAAACCCCGATATATCAGGCTGGTGAGCATTCTAGATTTACAAATAGGAAATCACTTATTACTGTCCTGTTTGACACATCCAATTGGATAAAAGCACTAAGAACTTGCAAAAATCTGATATGTTTATTTATGTAGGGAGGGAAATGACCTAATTTTTCTGATATAAATTTCACAGACAAGTTACTCCAAAGTGCACTTGTATGAATAAAAACTACTTACCCAGAAAGACCTTAGAAAAGGCATTTCAGAAAGAAAAAAAAGCCATGATGTTGAATACTTTAGTCACTGAAACAGAAAACTGCTGCAAATTCTGTGAGGTAGCGTCTGCAGCATGAAAGCCTGTTTTTAAATGTGCATATGTAAATTAATTTCACATTTTGTAATGGATATAAATTTATGGAGTATGTATATAAGAATACATTTTATCAATTTTATCACTAAATTAGAGGGTTTTTTTTTTTTTTTTTTAAACTACTACACGTCTACATTTTAAACTAACGAGAAGTGAGTCACACGTGAAGTGAGTGTCTCTCACCCTGGTACACTGCATATGTCTGGCAGTTTTTTCTCTGCTCAAAGGTTAGCTTCACTGTTGCAACATAGCATTCCCGTTGTACCTTTCCCATTTCCCTTCCCCTCCTACAGAACAGCCACCTCTGTAGGGGGAAGTTTTGCACACCTTGGCACACAGACTTCCAACAGCTATAACAGCATGTGAATTTAGTATTAAGGGACTTTAAAGAGGTCTATGAATCAAATGACTATTCCATTCCAAAAAATATTAGTAGGATGTTAAGGCTGTGTGTCTAAGGAGATACTCAGTCTGAAAGTCACGTTTGTCTGAACATCTGGCACAATGGAGCCTTGATCCCTGACTAGAGGTGGTAGACTTTTCTGTATTATAATATACTCAGTTAATTATAACACTTAAGTGTACAAAGTAAACAAATTGAAAGTCAGCCTTTCAATTTTAATAATCTTGACAGTACTGTGCTCAGTTACTCTGTCCACTACCATAATACCACTCACGCACCCACCCTCCCCCCAGGGGCCTTTCATTTGGGAACAGAGGTCACACTGTGACAACATGTCCTTCTGAACAGGAAGGACTACCTTGCCCTCAGTGGACATCCACCCCAAGCACATGCAGCACCATGCTCTCTTGGGCCCAATGTGGAGCTATGATAATTATAACTTTTTTGGTCTTTCTATTTTCCTTGAACATTCCACCAGAGCCAGAGGTAGAAAGAAATAGGTCCACAGAATTGAGCCTCTCTAATAGTTCCATTACCTGCTGAAGGAGATAGCTTTACAGATTCCTATGAACAAATTTTGCAGATGGGCCTATTGGGTTACTAAAAGGCAAAGATGTTCATAGAACTGGAAGGGACCTCGAAAGGTCATCTAGACCAGTCCCCCGCACTCAAGGCAGGACTAAGTATTATCTAGACCATCCCTGACAGGTGTTTGTCTAACCTGCTCTTAAAAATCTCCAGTGATGGGACAACCTCCCTAGGCAATTTATTCCAGTGCTTAAACATCTAGACAGTTAGGAAGTTTTTCCTAATGTCCAACCTAAACCGCCCTTGCTGCAATTTAAGCCCATTGCTTCTTCTCCTAGCCTCAGTGTTTAAAGAGAACAATTTTTCTCCCTCCTCCTTGTGACAACCTTTTATGTACTTAAACTGTTATGCCCTCCCGCCCCCTAGTCTTCTCTTCTCCAGACTAAACAAACCCATTTTTTCCCCAATCTTCCTTCATAGGTCATGTTTTCTTGACCTTTAATCATTTTTGTTGCTCTTCTCTTGACTTTCTCCAATTTGTCCACCTCTTTCCTGAAAATGTGGCGCCCAGAAATGGACACAATATTCCAGCTGAGGCCTAATCAGCAGAGTCATTCTTCCAGATAGATCCTCTGTCAACTGAGCTAGTCTGTCTATATGTTCAACTTCCTTGAAATACAAGAGCTCAAGAGTGTGATTATATATGATAAACCCATCTGAACAACAGACTCATGCAGTAAGTATTTGCTTGTTATCCCCTGACAATTTACAAAGGCAATACTTGTGTGAGCCATTCTTTAGAAACCTGTTAATGAATGCCAGCAGGACCAATCTGCCTTCACTTCAAGAACAATCTTTTTAAATATTGTTTTACATGGGATTCTCTGTGGGCATCACCTCCCCAAACTATAAAACCTGAATGTGCTTTCTTGCGTAGCCACTAATCCAAAGACTTTCACTTTAAAGGTGATTAGGAGTTGTGTATCAAACTTTAATTAAATTCCTAAAGACAGGATGAAATACTGATAATGTGTTTTTCTGCATTTTATTGAAATAGTTTGGTCCTTGATTAATGTAATTATGTAGAATGTTTTGCATTCTCTGAGATATGGAGAAAGGATATTTTTCTTATCTCTTCTTCCAAAAATATTTCTAGCCCTGTTCACAAAAGTATATCTTCACACTATGGGTACGTCTATACTTACCTCCAGGTCCGGCGGTAAGCAATCGATCTTCTGGGATCGATTTATCGCGTCTTGTCTAGACGCGATAAGTCGATCCCGGAAGTGCTCGCCGTCGACGCTGGTACTCCTGCTCCGCGAGAGGAGTACACGGAGTCGACGGGGGAGCCTGCCTGCCGCGTCTGGACCTTCGGTAAGTTCGAACTAAGGTACTTCGACTTCAGATACGTTATTAACGTACCTGAAGTTGCGTATCTTACTTCGAAGTTGGGGGTTAGTGTGGACCAGGCCTATAAGCATAAAAATCCATTTCCAAAAACAAATACACCTAAAAGGTAATAGATTAGTACTTTCAATGGAATTCAGTTTTATATTCATCTCTGGATCTAAAGCCACTCCAATCAATAGTGTGAATATTAGTACAGTTTTAATTGTTACAGTCCCAAATGAGCAGATCCAGAGTCTTGAGATTATATCTTCTTAAAACATTTATGTTCTGGCCACTTAAGATTGTTTCTGGAAGAACATATAATTAATGCTGCTCTTCAACCCCATGGTCACTTATAGCCCTACCCAAATCCTTGCCCTTAACTATGTTCCCTACCACTGTGCTTATAAGTAAGGTTATGATTTAATCACGGATATTTTTAGTAAAAGTCATTGACAGGTTATGGGCAAGAAACAAACAAAACCAAAAAAATCACACCCATGACCTGTCCATGACTAATACCAGAGGTTCTCAAACTGTGGTCCGTGGACCACCAGTGGTCTGCGAGCTCCATTCAGGTGGTCCACGGATAGTTCCCTCTAAGGTGCCTGCCTGGGCGGCTGCACACTAGAGAATGAAGGGCCACCCACCTAATTAGTGGAGCCATGCAGGCATGGCTCTACTAACCAGGTGCCTGGACCCAGGAGAAGATGCACATGTGAGGTGAGGTGGTGGCCTTGGGAAGGAAGGGGGGGAGAGAGGAGATAAGGGGTAGGTGGGAGGGAGCAGTGGGCTGAGAAGAGGGATGGGGGGAATTTGGAATGTGTAGGGCTGCGGTGGCCAGAGAAAGAGGTGATTTTCCCCAGCTCCAGGTCTGCGGCTGCCAAGGAGAGACGGCCCTCCTTCCCAGCCTCAACTCTGTGGCTGCTGTGGTGGGGGAAGATACCTCCCTTCAGCTCGGGGGCTGCTGCGGTGGGGGAGAGGAGAGACCCCCCTCCTTCCAAGACCCAGCTCGGGGGGTCATCGGGGCACATCCATCACATTAGAAAGTTAAGACTACTGATATTAAAAGATGAGTTGTATGCTTTTATTTGTAGAACAAAAAAACGTTTATTCTTAAGGGGTTTTTTATATAGCGCTTTTATCCAAAGCGCTTTACAATAGTTAGCTAACGGCACAAACAACATTTGGAAAGATCCTCAGCAATTTTCAAGTGGTCCACAAAAAAAAAAAAAAAAAAAGTTTGAGAACCACTGACTTATGCCATAAATACCCGATTTAATCTTTTTTTTTGGGGGGGGGGGAAGAGGAGACGGGAGGGGGACACAGGGGACCCAGCTGCTGGGGGGGGGGGGCGCAAGGTGGGCCTCAGCCACCACCACTACGGCCGCTGCCAGGGGGCCCGCCGCCACCGCTCTGGCCGCTGCCAGGGGGCGGAGCCCTGGACGGCCCTCTGCTGCTCTGTCCACCCTGGGACCGCTGCCAGGAACCACTGAGCTGAGGCTGCTCCCGCCGCCCCCGGGACCGCTGCTCAGGCAGTCCCCGGAGCCAGCCGCATCAGCTGCTGCTCGGGCAGTCCACAGGACCAGCTGCTAGGGGCCGCCAGAGCAGCAGTTGGTGTGGCTGGCTGCGGGACTGCCTGAGCGGCCGCCTGAGTGGCTGGCACCAGGGACAGCTGCTTGGGCTGCTGCAGAAATCACGGAGCCCTACTTATAAGTGTGGAAAACTTATACATGCAGATAGGGGATAATATATGTCAATACTGAAGACTATACCTGTGATTATAAATATTACAAATCTGGAACATTCCTCACAAAAAAAGCACACTTAGTTAAGTTTGAGTTAAGTCCCTGGGTGACTGGGTAACAAAATGGCAGATGGAATTCAATATTGATAAATACAAAGTAATGCATATTGGAAAACAATCCCAACCATACATATAAAATGATGGCATCTAAATTAGCTGTTAGCATTCAAGAAAGAGAGCTTGGAGTCATTGTGGATAGTCAAAAAAGCTAACAAATTTTGGGAATCGTTAGGAAAGGGATAGATAAGACAGAAAATATCATATTGCCTCTACATAAATCTATGGTATGCCCACATCTTGAATACTGTGTGCAGATCTAGTTGCCCCGTCTCAAAAAAGATGTATTGGAATTGGAAAAGATACGGAAAAAGGCAACCAAAATTATTAGGGGTATGGAACATCTTCCATATGAGGAGAGATTTACAAGACTGGGACTTTTTAGCTTGGAAAAGAGACAACTAATGGGGGGATATGACAGAGGTCCATAAAATCATGACTGGTGTCGAGAAAATAAATAAGCAAGTGTTATTTGTTCCTTCCTGTAACACAAAAACTAGGGTCACCAAATGAAATTAATAGACAGCAGGTTTAAAACAAACAAAAGGAAGTATTTCTTCACACAACACAGAGTCAACCTGTGGAACTCTTTGCCAGAAGATGTTGTGAAGGCCAAGACTATAACAGGTTTTAAAAAAGAACTAGGTCAGTTCATGGAGGATAGGTCCATCAATGGCTATTAACCAGGATTGGCAGGGATGCAAAACTATGCTCTGAAGTGTCCCTAGCTTCTGTTTGCCAGAAGCTGGGAATGGATCACTTGATGATTACCTGTTCTGTTCATTCTCTCTGAAGCACCTGGCATAGGCCACAGGATACTGGATTGGATAGACCATTGGTCTGATCCAGTATGGCTGTTCTTATGTAAGGTTGCTGGACTGCATTTCTCACCAAAATAATCCATAGAAAGTAATAATGTCAAGTCATTCAACATCCCATCTCCATTCTATTTATCTGTTCCCCTTCTCAATCTCAAACTGCCTCCTTTCCCTTACCCACAAGGGCAGAGATAGCAATGGTGGGAGCTTTAGTGTAGCTAAGGTGCCAGCTGCCACCAATCTTCTCTTTACCATCACATTGCCTAGACTTGCTCTGAACAAGGTGAACAGTGATAAAAGCCAACAGCAGCTTCGATCTTCTGCAATTGCAGAAGTTTTAGGAAAAAAGACTAGTGTAGTTGCAATTAACTACAGATTTAAGAATTTTAAATCTGACTACAACATTTACAAGAGGGTTCAGAGAACGCCAATAGTGCTCTTAAATTTTCTATTTTCCTCTATGTAGTTCCCCATTCCAGAGCAAAAATGTCTGCAAAGTAAGCAGACCACCACACTAACATTAAGTAAAAAAAGCAGCGCCTGATAGCTACATCTTACCCCTCCTCAATCTCTACATTTCATCCCCTTTACAAAGAAAAGGTAGACATATACCAAACACTTTAATTGCTTTTAGTTAGCCTTTATGCTAGCAATAGGCCCATTCCCAAAATAGAGCTCAGTGATATAGGTTAAATAATTGTTTAGTAATAATATTTTAAAAATACTAAGCTCCATATAGCTTCAAGTTCTAAGTGTATGTTTTACTTCAGCACAGGATATCTTACAGCCTGTTGTAACATTACATGGATGATTCTCAGCTGTCTGCCAATTAGACTAGTAAAATAAGCCTAATCCTTTTAAGACTCTGAATCCATCACTTAACTGTTCAGTAACCTGTTGGGCATCTCAAAACAAAAGCTGATGGCAGACTGAGGCAGCAGTATTGTCTCCACAGCATAAGAACACTTTAACACAAATGCTATCTCTCTCTGCAACATCCACTTATGGGTTATTGAAATGGAAGGTCTTGTTTCTATTTTCACAGTGTATCAGACTGTTGGGATCTTTGGAAAAAAGTCAATTTTAAATGTTTTGTTCTCCACTGATGTTCATCAGGAAGCAGGAACACCCATTTAGATATAAACTCATACACAACAGCACGCTTTCCTGAAGTATAGTGTATTATTGAACAGTCCCCAAGAATTGTCTGACAGGATGCACTCCTTCAACAGGGCAAGGTTATATTCCTCTAAAGAACAAAATATAGTTCCACCCACCAAACTAAGTATTTCAAATTTGGTTTATCTTGTTTGCTCATAATGGCATACTTCCTGCCTGTATCTGTTAAATACTGGTTACCATCCACTTTACATCCCAAAGCTAATAAACTATTTCCCATTACTGCCCATCTAAATGCATAGTGTACTGAGACACAATCAGAGCAATTTGCTGCCATCATCAATAGGTCTGGTTAACGTCTGCAATTAGAATTCAACTTCTCATCTTAAATCTGAATTTAAATATGAACTCCATTATACATCAGTGGAGCCAAGTAAGCCTGCACAGGGGAACCTACCTGCACAAGTAGTATTTTTTATCAGTCATTTTTCCAATAGGACCACCAAAACCAATTCAATTCTACAAGTTAGTTACAGCATAGATCAGGAAAACACGGCTTTGATAAAGCTCCAGCAACAGTACATGATGTAAAGAATCATTTATTTGCTTACCTTTTTACCAGAGCATACTCATTTACTGTTGCATTGTTTTTAATCTTTGGGAACACATGCCCAAAGATAGGTGCATCCTACAATTCTATGAAACAAACATCTGCCACTACAACTGAAGATCTTAACTTGTAGCATAACACTTATGACATGTGAGAAGCTATTCATGCCAGTGCAACATGTAGCGATCACAGAAGCAGTTTCACTTTGAGTTAATCCAGATGCCCAACAGACTAGAAGTTAGGAGACATTCTAGCTTTTATACCTAGCCTCTTACAATATCTTATCAAAACTTTAAATCATGCGTATTCTATTTACGACAGCCTCTCCCTTCTAGTCGAAGGCTAAAACACAGCATTTACATAGAAAAACTTAACAAATAGCTAACATGCACATGCTTCAGAAGCCTCAGTATTTGGGGATACTATATATTACAGTTTTAAAGTAGCAGAAAACACCTGAATAACGCCCTGTGTCTCTGAAAGGAGCCTTTAAAATGTCATTTTCCTTTCTGTGTACTGGCATGTAATCCTTCGGTGTCCAACACCTTAGAAGCTGACCAGTTTCTAGAGATTACTGTGGAGCGACTCAGGGTATGTCTATACTGCAATAAAAGATCCATTGCAACAAAAAGACTGACTGGGGTTCACGGGGCTGAAAATTGCAGTATACACATTTGGGCTTGGGCTGGGGCCGGGGCTCAGAAATCCTGAGAGGAGGAAGGGCCCCCAAGCCCAAGCCTGAGACCTCTCCCCTCATGGGGCTTCAGAGTCTGGGACAAAATGTCTACACTGCTATTTTTTAGCCCCGCAGCCTGAATCCAAGTCAGTTGACCTGGGTTCAGCATCGCTGCCACGGGTCTTTTACTGCAGTACAGACATACCCTAAGAGCAATGTTCCTAGTGGTGGTCAGAAACCCTCTCTCTCGAGGTAGGGTAGAAGCAGGAAATCTGCTTGCAAGTCATCCTAACCATCCCAGCCTCCCCTGTATCATGAAGCACCTGCATATCCTGGCCTACCCAACTTGTTCAGCCTAGGAACAGTCAGGTAGGCAGAGGTGGCATATGAGGCTGACTGAACACTAGAAAAGAAACCCACCAAACTAAGTATTTCAAAGCATGAGACAGGTAAGAAGGAGAAAAAGCCAAGAACTGAGAATACACCTCAGTCAAGGAAAAGTAGGGACCAGTAAAGGGAGTGAGAAAAGAAGGGATAGAAGTAAAATCTGCTTAGAATCCTCAGGTAGACTGTATTTACAGTACTTGTTCTGAGGGTTCAAAAAGGTTAATTCCAATTTTAAATATTTATATACTTGATCCACTCATTAAGTCGCTGTGCATACAATCTAAACATATAGCAGCATGTCTTCCCAAGACTGAACATCTGCTCACACACCAAGAACTTGAAAGACTATGTAATACCTGCCACAACAGTAATGAAGAGTTAATACTAAATTTGGAGGCTAAATTCACTCAGTAAGTGTCAAAGAGGGATTTAGTATTGCTGTAAGTGCAACCCACAGTTCAGTCTTAACATTTGAGTCCCTACTGATGCCTCCATTAAATTTTTTTTAAATAAAACATAATACTTTCCTGAACAGCCTACAGGTACGCTTGGAAGAATTAGATTTTTATTGTTAAATGTCAGTAAACATTGGTTTGTGTGTACCATTGCAATCAATGAAAAAATATTTCCTATCAAAAAAATTTACATATAGGCTAAAAGAAAAACTATGTTTGAGAACTTAAGAGGTTGATTTAATGATATTTATTTTGCATATTTTGACATGCAATGTTGATAATCTGTTTTAACCATTATACAGCTTTAACTCTTTGAATCTCAACATCTGTTATTAAACTGTCTGTCCTCCCCTCCCCCCCCCAGGATTTCCCACGAAAGTTTAAAATAAATAAAAATAAGAAGTTTTAAACCCATAATTTGTGCAACTGGAAATTTTAAAACCAATACTGTCCATTGAAATTATAAAAAAGTAAAAATAGAATTCTGCCAAACCAATCAACAAGGTTTGCAGACACTTGTATTCAGCCAGGGAATAAAAGCAAGCATATTATTTCCCTGCCCAACTAGAAGACTTCTTTCACTCGGGTAATATCAGTACAGAAAACTCCTGAGCAAGCCATTTTCCAAAGCATTTGTTTTACGATTCTTTTTAAAAGACTGCATCTAATCACACGAAGAGGGTTGACCATGAAAAAGGTCAATATGTAATAAGGACCTCAGTGACTTACGCTTGCCAGAAAAATGTTGCCTAGTAATGCATGGCATGAATCACTAGAATGAGATAAAGGCACAAACTCTTACCTTAACGGGAAAGCTGCATTTTCCAGTGCGAACCCCTTCTTCATCTGTCTGCCATTGGTGCGGCCTACTAGCCTCTGGGACGTAAACATCTTTCTTTCTCCTAAAACTCTGCCGTAGTTTGTTCATTTCTCAGTTTTCACGTCCTAGAGAAGAAAAATATATTTCAGCAGGTATCAAAATTAAGTTCTTCTACAGTTTAGGCCACCAATATCACTATATGCTATTATGTGGAGAATCTGTGCTTCTACAGAAACAGATGGAAGTCTCTCAAAGGAAAGCGGCTTAGTAAACAAGGAGCCAGCTAGAGATGGGATCTGAGAAGGCTCTGCTTGTAGAAGGGTATTATGCTCAACTAGCCAACAGCAACATCAGATGGGGTAAAGTAATGGTAATCTAGCAGGAACCAGCTTGACAGCCCCCTTCCATCCTGAAATTTCTAGACACCTCCAAAATGAAGTCTCCCTTTTGATCAGGCGGTTTTAGAATGCAAACAAAACCAAGCCAGGTGACACTTGCACATGCCTCTTTAGATCAAGGGGTGGCCCCCAGGAAGCATGGGGACTGTGCGTCCAAATATGTGAGCTGAGGGGCTTTGAAAGCTCGTTTCAAAAGCAATTTGAAAAGAGCACCATATTAAACTTATATGGAGAAAAATTCACAGTTGACATTTTTGCTTTCCAAGTAAAACTATTAGACACTGAACTACATGGAAAGTGATTCACTTTTGTCTGTGTTTACAATTCCTGACATCTCAGCAGCTTGAAATCCTCAAAAAACACAGCTATCACATAACTGAACATAGGCAGGGATTTAAAAAGTTAAAGAAACTTGCTGCCAACCTTGCTCCTAGTCAACCTAGTTTTCAGAAGAAATGTCAACCCCTTTCCATCTGCCATCACTAAAGCACTCTGGCCATTCCAAATGACAAAAGGCCTGAGTTTTGTCATTAACTCCCCCCACAAGCTTTGTGCAACTGTCACTTTTTGTTATAAATTAATATGGTAATTGAGCAGAGCAGTTCTCTATTGTTTTATATGGGTGTGGTGATATTAATGAACCTAGACAAAGGAAACAAAATTTTGGATTGCCAGTCGGTATGTTTCCCTAGCATTCTTTATTTTCCTATAGCCTATTTTAAAAAGTGACACTGTCAAACTCATCATTTAAAGCTATCTTTACTTTTTCATCTTTATGATTCTAGCAATAAGGCATCAAGCAGTATGCTTGTTCCTGGAATAGGAAATAGGAACTCCTTGCCAGAAAATGCTGTGAAGGCCAAGACTGTAACAGGGTTCAAAAAAGAACTAGGTAAGATCATGGAGGATAGGTCCATCAATGGTTATTAGCCAGGATGGACAGGGATGGTGTCCCTAGCCTCCATTTGCCAGATGCTGGGAATGGGCGACCAGGGATGGATCACTTGATGATTACCTGTTCTGTTCATTCCCTCTGGGGCAACTGGCATTGGCCACTTTCGGAAGACAGGACACTGGGCTAGATGAATCTTTGGTCTGACCCAGTAGGGTCATTCTTATGTTCTCCCCATAACAATGTGCTGCCCCCTAGGGCAGTGGTGGATGGAGGAATCAGACTTGCACCTCAAGATAGTGGGATAGAGTGGGATTGTCTCTGCAATTTGTGATTCCTCACCCGGCAGCTACTTGAAACAATATTGTCCTCATTGCTCTTTCCTCTCCCAAAAGTCTCCTTAATTTTAATAAATATGCAAGAGTTCGTAGTATTGGGCTTATCAAACACATTGGGAGTAAGCACAGAGTTAAAAAACCAGATCAAAAGTGATTTAATCATTAAAAAATTTCATAACAGGGGGGTGACTTGATTTTTGAATCTGTGATTGGCAAAACTGTAAAGCAGTTTGGTAGTAAAAACAATTTTAACAGAAGAGGACGTGTGAACTAGTATGTGATATAACTAGAGCAACATCAAACATGGATTTGATTAACTAAAAATAAATAGGATGTGGAAATGAGTGCACCCTCAGCACCTGCGTGCAAAGAGATCACATTTCTTATCACACACTCCGCTGATGATTGACAAAGTTAATCACTCCAAACAAGTAACTCCTCCACATTCATGAAATCCTAACTAGGTAAGTTCAAAGTTCTTTGAATAATAAAAGAATGCTGAGATTGCAAAGCAAACTGCAGAACAGTTCTAAAGAGGATAGTAGAGTAACGTTAAGTTAGAATTTTGCTTTACCCACGAAAAACCCCTTTAAGATAAAAAACATGCAGATTTTAAGGCTTGCAGCCTCAAGAGCCTTAGGGAATAAGAATTTCTATAGGAGCTGGGCACTTAACTCCCACAGGGTATGTCTAAACTTCAATATCAGACCTGCAGCCAGCCCAGGTCAGCTGACTCAGGCTCATGGTGCTCAGGCTGTGGGGCTATAAAATTCCATTGTAGACTTTCAGGTTTAGGCTGAAGCCCTGGGACCCTCCACCCTCCCTTGTGAGGTCTCAGGGCCTAGGCTCCGGCCCAAACCCAAACAGCTACATTGCAGTTTTATAGCCCTGCAGCCCAAGCCCAACTCAGCTGATCCAGGCCAGCTCTGGCTGTGCCGTGGGTCTTTTATTGCAGTGTAGAGGTTGGTCTCCTCTGAAAATTGCAGCCTTCTATTTTGTCTAGGGATTATTTTATACTAAGAGGCAGAGTTAACCAATAACCATAGGAGTAGGACTGGTTGAAAGTTTTCCATCTCAACTGTTGCTAGAAGATTAGTTCAAAACTCAAACACAATTTTTCGTGAAAGTGTCTTTCTGTAGAAATTTTAATTTTCTGTCAGAAACCCAAATACGCCAAACCCCAAAATATTTTGGCCAAAAACAATTTTGTTTGCTACATTGCCTCATGGAAGTTGTACTTTGGTTACCTCATCTCCCCCATTCTCCTCTATGGATCAGGCTCCCCACCTGAATTTCTCCCATCTTGCCCCACAGCTATGGGACTCCATGATGCACTTCCTCCGCCAAGATGGGAGACTGATGCATCATTCCAACCAGATTTATTTCAGCCAGAAAGCTCAGCCTACAGGGGAGAAAGGGAACATGAGACCCCTGAACTACAACTCCCATGAGGAACTATGGTAGCATTTTCGCCACAATATTTTGAATTTTCAGCAAAAATATTAACATTTTGTGCAAAAAACAAGCCCATTTCCCAGTGAGCTCTAGTTATGAGGGTGTGCTTTCATAACTTAGTTGCTGGAATTGAAATGGACCCTCTACAGCAATAGAAGCTATTACCTACTTAGGATTAATTTCTGTCCAACTAGTCAGAACAACCATTTGCACCAACAAAGAAAAACAATGGAGAATTGAAAGAAGCGGAACGGTTATGAGAATCACCCGACAGCCCAAAGTAGTTTGTCCTACAAACAGCCACCTGATTGGCAATGAACGTCATCCCTGTCCCATCAGATTTAAATTTTTTATTAAAGCGAATGTTAAAAAATTATATAGTACACAGGTTAAGAAAAGAGTGTCTGTACATCTGGGTAAAGTGCTTAGATTTATTAAGATGTTAAATAAGCAATTCACACTGGATACATATCTGAGATTCAGGAAACAAGGACAGGGATTGCTGTCACTGTGACAAAATGCTCAAATTCCCATGACAATCTTCTCTAAATGATAATAATTAAAAAACCCTAGCATTAAAAAAAAAAAAAAAAAAAACCCCAGAAACTTAGTGTCCCTCCCCCCCAGTCATTTGCAGATTCTTGGCATTTTCATATAGTTGCAATACGTATCCAAGAACATTATTGTAAACCCTCCTAGTCTAGCCCAGGCTAGTGATTTATTCTTTCTGTACCAAACAGATGGACACAGTCATATCAATAGAATGGCTTCTATTCCCTCTCAGGGGCTGTCATGGCTAAAAATCATCAGCTACTGATTTCTATACTAAGTATGTTAAGTGTTTTACATTTTCAGAGTTTCATACAAACATGAAATCAGCCAATTTCCACCTGCTGGAAGAAGGAAGTATCCCATTTCTCTGGGCCACTATAGGGGACTATGGAGAAATTAAATTTTATATTGTTTAGAGTTCTATTTAAGAGCCAAAATGGAAAACTTCCAAGTTTAATGCACAAAAATGTATTGCAATTTGTTACAAAAAGCTGAAAGCTTTGAGGGAAGCAGAACCACTTGACTTAGGACTTATGTACTTTATAAAAATCAGTCTTAACAGAGGAACTATTACAAGAGGTACAGTTCAGTGTGTAGATGACTCTGCCCACTGCAGAAGTAATGAGAAAGGAGGGCAGAGAAAGAAATTATTCTTAAAAATCAAGGCGATTACCCCATAAAATAAACACAGACCAGTTCCCCACTAAATCCCAAATTTCTACAAACTAACCAGAGGTTAGGTTCAAAAGTTATTCAAGAAGATGAGCCAATTTAAAAATTCTTTATTTAATTTTATTTTGTGCACTTGGCATATAGTCCGTTTCACTGTTATGTATTGTCAGTTAGCCTGTAAGTTTCCCCTTTGCGTAGGTCTTTCACACAGCAACAGAGAAGAGGAAAAATCTCCAAAGGCAACTATAAAAATGAAAAAGTTGGCAGAGGGACTCTGGCAGGTCTGGTGTGGGCACCTGAAACTACTTTTAAACTTTAGTAAAGTTTAAATTAGCAGCAGTACAAGTTTCCTCATTCAGAGAGCTACTAGTTAAATTCTCAATCTGAAGGACTACACAGCCAACCACAAATCTGATGAAGATTTAATCTTATGAATTCTAACGTGAACCAGGGGTAGTCAAGCCACATACAAATAGACAGCACTTTTTCCACTTGGACTGGAAAGGGATATGATCTGTTTTAGACCAGTCTTGGATCGTGGGTATGGTTTGTGAAACTGTTCAGGGTGCTTGGTACCACCTGTTGCCCCATCCATGGATTAAATAAATACTAAATGCTTTCCAGCTCCCTTTGATCAAAAAACAAACAGGTCATATAAGGGCACAAAGCACCAATGAAGTCTTTAGCCAATAGAAAAGTAATTAGGAAGATCATGTGAGAGGAAGCTCCCTGTGCAATCCTCCTGTTTTGCAAGGGAAGACAGCCTTTTCAAGTATAAGCCCCTTGAAAAAAATAGGTCAGATTCACTCATCTGTCTGACTCCTAAAGTAAACAAGTTTCAACTAATGGAAAAAACAAGGTTTAAAAAAAAACAGTTTTTGTTGAAAAGATTCTTCTAGAACTGCATAACTAGTCTAGCCTCCACATTACATTGCAAGTCAGTGCACATTTTATGATAGGGCTCTCTTTAAAGCAAGTCAAGAAAAAAAAACTCTGCAGTTTTGGCTACACCTATTTTAAGTCATGCCCATGCCCAGTAAATAAATAATGCAGCTGCCACCTATCGATGGATCTTTTTTGATAGCTAAATTAACATACACCATCTCTAGCACAGAGTGACAGGTACGCTGCCCAGAAATTAAAATCTAAATAAGAGTTGGAGCAACAATCATTCTCCATTATTCTGTCTATAATATGCTTTGTGCCGGAGATACTCAACGTTGGGTGTAAGATAGAAGTTTGGAAATAAGTACTTTTTGCTGCTTTCTTTCAAAGTCATCTGACATTTCTGAGCCAAGAGGAGATACAAACTGTTGCAATCTCACTGAGAATCTGGCAAGGGTGGTTGTGTAACTGATTTATAAGGGAAATAAACATTTGAGAGACACTCTTCTACATTGTTAGGAAGATTTGCATCCCAACATAAGCCTTGTGGTCTGTGTTTTTGCCTGTAATAAGGTGTGGCCAATATTTGATATCTCAAGTTTCATGGAAATGATATTTTGACTCCACAAAGCTTTCAGAATTTTAGTATGCAATCAATATTGCAGAATAAGTAAACATATGAAAAAATATGCATGTATTTCTGGTTTTCCAGACTTCACATTTTAATCTACAAAGAGCTTATGAGGTGAAGCAACAACCAAAGCGTGCTACATAGTCTCTTATAGAGCCTAAAGTTTATTGTCGCTGCTTTAATATTACTAGAGTACTAATTTAAAAGACTTGGTTCATGACAGTATATCTATGTTCATCACAAATGGGAGATTTTTTGTAACACAAGCCACTTCCTTGTGTCAAAATACTAAAGGCAAAACAATAAAAAGCTTGTTTTAAATAAATATATATATAAAAAGTAAAAAAGTGGTCAATTTAATAATTTCAGAACTATTTGCTTTTCAATACAATTTCAGAATCTCCACAGTTTAAGGGGTTTAATAAAACTTTGTTTCCCCGTAGGAGACAGATATAGGCTAAAGAAAATGTTATAACAGGGTTAGTTTGCCTCCAGCCACATTGGGCTGCTAAACTGTTTTTCCCCTCTACAAGAGCACTTAAGTCACTCTTAAACATGGTTGTGATACATGGTGGTTCTTAAGCTGAGTCTGTAATGGAGTTTAGTGGGAGAAAAACTGACACTATTCCTTCCCCAGATCTACTGGGAAAGTGAACCCTTATTACAATTACATTTTATCAGCATCACTGCAATTATTCTCCAGTGCAAGAATTGTGTGAAAGAATCGGTCCTTGCTTTTTATACCAAAATCATTCTCTTTTTGTATGCTTTTCAGTGCAGAGCTTTGTTTTGAATCAGTTTATTCTTTTTGGAGGCTTGGATACTGTAAAATCTAATTAAATCCAGCTCTGTCACACTGATGGAAATGGAAGGATGCACCATACGAGCACTCACTCACTAAAGCACAGCAGTCCTACTTACACATCACAGTATGACTACCCACATTATACATTACAGGACTTTC
Source organism: Emys orbicularis (assembly GCF_028017835.1). NCBI lineage: Eukaryota > Metazoa > Chordata > Testudines > Emydidae > Emys > Emys orbicularis. Next base: position 66,739,175 of record NC_088686.1, on the reverse strand, counting down.
CAACCCATTTACCCTTTCATTACCAAATTAAAATCCAATAATGTACATACTGGGGCAAACTTTCTGCTCTAAGATGTCAAAGCATTTGCCCTTCTCTCCATTTTAATAGTATATTGGTTTAAAAAATCTGGATCAACTCTTAGTATGTTTTGTATTTGGCTTTGAAATAGTAAAGTACTTTTGCTTTTCATTTGGGTCGGGGGGGAACGGGGATGGAAGCAGTAATGGGTACACAACGAAGGGAACAATCCTAAGTAACACTGTTTTGGTAGTAGCGGGTTGCACATAATGATTTTTGGGAGACCTGTCAGAAATCAGCTCTGTGAGAAGCAAGAGTCCTGAGGTTAAGATTGCACAGGTTGCAGAACTATATTCAGATCAAAGGAATGGGGTACTCTGGCAGAATACCGCATGAGCTATCCAGAAATTACTATTCTGAAACAATGTCCCAAATTATCAGATTCCACTATTTTTGCAAACCCAGTGACATATGGTCCTGTATGACTCACTCCAATCTCTAAGAGGGAATTAGAGAAGCAATCCCCTTGCTTTATATGCTCAGCCTGAAATATACCTCAAATATTTTCCCAGACAGATAGCTAGCTATACAGCAGGGGCAGGTAACCTGCTGCACGCGAGCTGATTTTCAGTGGCACTCACACTGCCTGGGTCTTGGACACCGGTCCGGAGGGCTCTGCATTTTAATTTAATTTTAAATGAAGCTTCTTACACATTTTAAAATCCTTATTTACCTTACATAAAACAATAGTTTAGTTATATATTATAGACTTATAGAAAGAGACCTTCTAAAATCATTAAAATGTATTACTGGCACGCGAAACCTTAAATTAGAGTGAATAAATGAAGACTCGGCACACCACTTCTGAAAGGTTGCCGACCCCTGCTATACAGTGTGCTATGGAAGCTGCCAGACCCATCAAATGTTAAAAAGTAATTTGGTTTTAATTAGCAGTTTATATTATTCTAAAATGGATGTAAAAGCTTACCTCTGACCTTTGCTTAGCCTTTTGGGAAGTAGTAAGAAGTGTTCCTGCTTGGCTGCAATTATGCATGCATGGAATGCTGACGAGATCAAACTTCCCTTTCCAACTGAAGGCCTTATCTTTTAGCCAGATAAATGAGACGGATCTAATTTTTCAGAAATGAACAGCCCATGTTTAAAGAGTGTCCCTTAACTAGACACTGAATTTAGAAGAGGGATATATGACTATTTTATAACAGAATCCTTTTCTAAAGGTATCAGAACACAAAAAGGATTGAGTGGGCAAGAACCATACATGCATTATTAAACATCTTTCCTGGGATTATGATACAGCCCCATGTGAGCTGAACAGCAAACCAATAATAAATTCTACAATAAAAATCTCCATTTGACCCACTGAAAGTTTGGTCTGGTAAAAAAGTCACATGTGCATGAGAAATAGGAAATCAAATGCAGACGAGAGAGTTAAGGATGTCCATGAAAACTTAACATTTCCTGACTAGTTAAAGTGCCACTTTAAAATAATTACTTTTCAGAGCAGCACTGAATACACAAAAGGATAAGGTAGAACAAAGTGTGGTAAATTCTGTAATCAAAGTCTTTACTACCCCTAACTCCTTCACCTTACAAAGCCAGGGAGAACAAGCTCAAATTTTATTTCATCTCATGAATCAGAATTATTTATTAAATTTCAATTACATAGACCCATTGAAGGCAATGGTGTTGTATAGGTGCCACAAATGGCAAAATTTGGCCTGCAGAACCATTATTAATGTGAAAAGATGGAAACAACCCAGCATGAATCAAGAACCAGGCCATGTCTACACTACAAAAAGTTTTGTATGCATGGCTATAACAGTCAGGGTGTGAAAAAACTACATAAAAGCTGACATAGCTATGCCAGCAAAACACCCACTGTAGCTATGCCAACAAAGGAGTTCTTCTGTCAGCATAACTGATGTTGTCCAGAGAACAAAACCTTTCTGTTAGCATACTCTGCATCTACACTAAGGGGCTCTACTAACACACAGGAAACATCTCCTTAAAGTGCAATGGCATTCAAAAAAAATTGTTAGGAACCTTTAGGAAGGAGATAGATAAGACAACAGAAAATCATCATAATGCTACTATATAAATCTGTTGTGCACCCATACCTTGAATAGTGCATGCAGGTCTGGTTGCATCGTCTAAAAAAAGATATTAGAACTGGAAAACGTACAGAGAAGGGCAACAAAAACAATTACGGGTATGGAACAGCTTCCATATGAAGCGGGATTAAAAAGACTGGGACTGTTCAACTTGGAAAAGATGACTAAGGGGAGAGATGATAGGTCTATGAATCATAAATGGTATGGAGAAAGTGAATAAGGAAGTGTAATTTACCCCTTCATATAACATGAACCAGGGGTCATCTAATGAAATTAACAGGCAGCAGGTTTAAAACAAATATAAGTACTTCTTCACACAATGCACAGTCAACCTGTGGAACTTGTTGCCAAGGGATGTTGTGAAGGCCAAAAGTACAACTCGGTTCAAAAAAGAAATCGGAGTTCATAGAGGATAGGTGGGTCCATCAATGGCTATTAGCCAAGATGGTCAGGGATGCAACATCATGCTCTGGGAGCCCCTAAACAACTGACTACTAGAAGCTGGGGTATATCACTTGATGAAGTGCCCTGTTCTGTTCATTCTCTCTTAAGCATCTGATACCAGCCATTGTTGGAAAACAGGATACTGGGCTAGATGGATCATTGGTCTGACCCAGCCTGACCATTCTTATGTTCTTATAACTATACCAGTATAGCTTTGTAAACTGAACCCGTGTTGATTAGCCTCAGATTGAGCTGGCAGAGTTGGCAGTTTGCCAATCCCACATTTAAACGTGATGACTGAAGATGCTAAAAAAATCATGAGACTGGTTTAAAAAAAAATCAAAACAAAAATAAATTGTGTTCTTTTTATTTGCTTTTTAGTTTAGGTCTTTAGGGTGTGTTCAGGTAATGTTGTTCTGCTCTTCTCTAAAGCTGTCAGGGAGATAGGTATATTACAATGGAAGAAGAGACACTCCCAACCAGTAGCTAGTGGGGTTCAGGGGAAGCGGCCGCTTCCAGACCATATTCCCCAAAAGTGGCACCTGCGGAACGGGGCCGCGGGCTGGTTCCCACCTCCCGGCGCTCCGGCCGGCAGAACGGGGCCGCGGGCTCCCGGCGCTCTGGCCGGGACTCCAGCCCTGAGAGAGTGTGGTCGGGGGTCTCGGTGCCCCGGACAGCGCTCCGGATGGGGAAGTGGGGCGGCCCTGCGCATGCGCCGCTCCATCTTTCGGCGGCATTTCAGCGCATGCGCAGGGCCGCCGAAATGCCACTGAAGGACCAGTGCCTTTTTTCTCCGCCGCTCCTCCTCGGCTGCAACCCTGGCTACGCCACTGCTCCCAAACACAGGATTCCAGGAATTTGGGCTTTAAGAAAAATCACCAAATATGGCAAGCCTCAAAATCAAAGCACACAAGTTAACAACATTGATTAAACCCACTTTTTATATGTAAATTAAGCATATTTAATTTGGATATCAATCACTGAGAGAAATCAAAAGACCCACAATGCCATTTTTACATAGTTATTTACTGTGATCTCACTTTAAGTGCTTCCTATCCAATCTTAACATTCAGGCCTTGTCTACTCTACAGTTTTGTTGACAATAGTTATACCAACATACCGCAACCGCTTTAATTAAAGTGCTGTTGCATGTCCAAACTATGCTCCTTGTGTCGGCAGAGTGCACCCACACTAGCAGCTCTTGCATTGAGACAGAGCAGTGCACTGTGGGTAGGGTTACCATATTTAAAAAATAAAAAAAGAGGACACTCCACGGGGCCCTGGCCCCGCCCCTTTCCCACCACCGGCCCCGTCCCTTCCCCGCCCCAACTCCGCCCCTTCCCCAAAGTCCCCGCCCTAACTCTGCCCCCTCCCCTGAGCGCCCCGCATTCCTCCTCCCTCCCAGCCATGCGAAAAGGGCTGCCTGAGCGCTACCGGCTTCACGGTTTGCCGGGCAGCCCCCAGACCCTGCACCCCCAGCCGGCGCTTCCCCAGCGCAGCTGGAGCCCGGGAGGGGAAGCGCCCAGCCGGGAGTGCAGGGTCTGGAGGCTGCCCGGCAAACCGTGAAGCCGGTAGCGCTCGGGCTTCGGGCAGCCCCCATGGCTCCGGACCCTGCGCCCCCGGCCGGGCACTTCCCCTCCCGGGCTCCGGCGGCTGCTGTGCTCCCTGAACTCCTGGGCTCTGTAAGCGCCGAGCTGCCCGAGCGCTACCGGCTTCGGGCAGCCCCCATGCCTCTGGACCCTGCGCCCCCGGCCGGGCACTTCCCCTCCCGGGCTCTGGGGGTGCATGGTCCAGAGGCATGGGGGCTGCCCGAAGCTGGTAGCGCTCGGGCAGCTCGGCGCTTACAGAGCTCAGGAGTCAGGGAGCACAGCAGCCCCCGGCGCCCGCTCTAAGGTAGGCCAGGGAGTATTTTTCCTGGACATGTTCGGCTTTTTGGAAATTCCCCCGGACGGGGGTTTGATTACCAAAAAGCCGGACATGTCCGGGAAAAACCGGACGTATGGTAACCCTAACTGTGGGTAGCTATCCCACTGTGCAACTGGATACAAGGTACTTTGGGAAGGGTTTGCAATGCCTCACGGGGCAGGTACAGCATCACATGATGCAGGTTTCTCAGTTCCACAGGCATCCTACTAGATTACCAGACATTTTTCAACTGAAGGGGGAGGAGAGAGAGAGCTGAGCATGCTGACACTCAAAGTTCAGACAGCAACTAGAACCAACCAATCTTGAGGCAGGGGGAGGGGGTCACCCCTATAGCTACACACACATTAGCCCCCACCTCCCTCCCTGGCTCTGCACAATACAGCAGTCTCTCCTTCTCTTCCCTCCCCGCAGCAGTAGCCCACCCTGCCTGCCTGCCACTGTGTTCCTAGTACCCATATCCTCCTCAGTCCACAAACCAATGATCCACCCCTCCCCTGTACTCCAGGCAGGAGAGCGTGTTGCTGTTTTCCTGCAGGCATATTCAGCATATGAGCTCTCCATGCAGAGGAATGTCAAAGGGTCCTGGAGCTTTGAAAGGGAAGAGGTGCATGCCTGCAGGGCAGCAGAATTCAAAACAGTGAGCAGAGCTGTCACAGCAGGCATTGTGGGATACTGGGGGAGGCCAGTTACGTCGACATAACAAAAGACAGCAACTACACTGACACTTTGTTGCTTTAACTTTGCCACAAAAAGGTCTATGCCTCTCATCAAGGTGGTTTTATTTTGTTGGCAAAACAGACAAGTTTTGCCACAAAAAGTAGCATTGTAGTGTCTAGTGTAGACAAGGCCTTAGTAGCTTTTTGTACAGAATACAAAAACTTTACTCAGGCTTGGTCCACACTGGGGCCTGGGATCGATCTAGGAAACGCAACTTCAGCTACGAGAATAGTGTAGCTGAAGTCGACGTTTCCTAGATCGAATTAAGTTTACTTACTGCGGGTCCGCGCGGCGCAGGCAAGCTCCCCCGTCGACAGCGCTTCCTCCTCTTGGCGAGCAGGAGTTCCACAGTCGATGGGGGAGCGCTTCTGGGATCGATTTATTGCATCCAGATGAGACGCGATAAATCGATCCCAGAAGATCGATCTCTACCCGCCGAATCAGGCGGGTAGTGTGGACCTAGCCTCAGTGTGACAAGTTCTTTGCTCCTCAGAGGCTCAATCTAATAAATTTTAAAAAGTCATTAATCTTAAATCCCATGTAAAATTTTACTCTCCACTTTTTTTGACCAAATCAAGTTACTCTGTATTTTCAAACTTCACAAAAAGCTTTTTGATAATAGTTTTTCCCCAAAACAGCAAGCCTGCCCCACAAAAAAACGCAGGTTACTCAGCAGCTTTGCTGCAAGACATGACGTCCATCAAAGCATGCCTCCCCTCATATGTCCTCACACTGCTTGTCAGGTCAACATTGTTCAGTTTGAGCATTTGCTTCAGAAATGAAATGATCATCCAAGGTCTTGCTGGAGCTCTATCCTAAGTGAGAGCTCACTGGCACAAATCCACACAGTCTGGAGTGTTCTAGTGTGTTTTAGAAGGTAACCCATTCCAACCAAATTTGGAATGTGGTGGTTTCAGTGAACTGAAAGAAAAACTTATTTGCACAGTGAGCTGTACGCAGTTTTCCAGTTTCATGTGTAGGAAACAGAACTAAATACAAAGAGTAAAAATTCCCATTCTTTGGAGCAGCCAACTGAACTAGCAGCAGTGGCTGCAGCACTACTCAGGAGGCCCAGAACCCAGTGTACTAGGTCCCCAGACAGAGGGCAACTGAGACAAGAAACAGAAACCCCACAGATACAAGTGTAAAGTACAGACACAATGGTCTTCAAAAGGGTTCTATTCAATTCTTAGATCACGAAACTGATTAGAGAAGAGAAAAATCTGGGAGCAACTGAAGGAGCACAAAGCAATTTTACCTATGGTCAAAATAACTGAAGATAAATGGACTCATTTCCCAAGAAGACTGAACATCTAGTAAAAACTGCAGACTGTGTTACTATGTTTTCATCTTAATTATGCTAGGACAGTGTCCACAATGTACTAGTCACTTTCCAGACATGACAACATAGTACCTCCCCTGAAGAGTTTGCTATTTAATGTTTAAACAAGAATTTTATTTTCTGAATGAGTAAACACATTAACATTTGTAGGCCTGTCCAAAGCAAATCGCTTGCTTCATAACTCTTTCACAATACCGCTTTCTGGAAAACTTACCAAGAACCTGACAATATTTCATAAGTCTGTTTCCTTTAACAAAGGAAAGACAATTGGCTAATTAATTTGAGATATCACATTTGTACCTTCCTCTACAGACACACCTAACAGTAGAGAAATAGTGAAGTGACCCAGCAAGCAGTTTTAGTCTTGTGAATAACTAAAGTGTCACTGTCAACAATTCCATCACCAAGTTTTCAAGTCCCCACAGGAGCACAAAGATAATGTTTTCAGTGGTAGGAATAACAGGAGTACTTGTGGCACCTTAGAGACTAAGGTAGGAATCTAATTCTGAAAACAAGATTAGAGGTTCTTAACAACCATCCACACAAACTGTTAAAAATGAAGTGTCCAGTAAAGGTATCCTTATTTAATAAGATTAAACCCTGCACATCATATTCACCACTTTCAACATTAGGCTACTCTCTTAATAAAGTTTCATATAGCCTCAACATGTATAGTAATGATACACATTACATTCCTCATGACTGCACTAGAACATAAAACCTAAACTCTGATCTTAAACTTAATATACATGTCAGCCATATGTGCACTGGTGAAGTGCATTAAGTCCCCCCACCCATGCAGAAGTTATGGGATCTGAATATAACTATAGGGAGCTGGGGGGTGCTTAATTTTGAAAGTCATGTCATTTATTGATGTGCCTAAGTAGTATTTGAGAGACTAACTTTAAGAATCCTTTATTTTTTGACATCTTGGCCTAGATGTTTTGTGGCAGGAACTGAGAGATATTTCCAAAATGTCAAGTATGGTATAGGAGAAGTTAATACGCATTATATTGGTTGTAGGAAGTGATGCCAACTTTTGCAATTTTGTCATCAGTCTTGCAATATTTGCTGTTTTTCTTAAAATCCCAGCTCCTTGATTCAGTTGATTTCATAAAGAATCTTGGCTTTCATTTAAGTTGATAGCTCTCATGGTTGTAGAGAAAGGTCTGAAAACATTAACTATAAAGGCTCAAAAACCCAGAACACAAGCAAAAATTCAAAATGTATCGTTTAAGAGTCCCATGATTATTGGGGCCTGGGTTATGATTTTTGATCACTTATCCGAGAAACATTCCTGCATCATTCCCAACCCAAAGTCTGCTGCCCCCTCTCCCTACCTGACAGAGATGCCAATGCTGTTTTCTCTTCCTAGTTCTCTCTCTCAACCTTCAAAAAAACCTCAATTCCTCCTTGTAAGGCAGCTACTATTACTGCATCTAGCCAATGTTTGATAGGGCAGGCAAAGAGAATACATATTTCTCCACAATTAGCCACCCTATCTCCTGTTCAGGATGGCTATGGATGGAAAATCAGAGGTTTCTGAACACTGGATTCCCTAACTCCCAACACACAGCTGCATCCAATGAGCAACTAGTATCACTAAGAATGGATATCCACATTGATAGCCAGGGACACTTATACCTAAGACTACTACCACTGCTTCATGAATACTTTGATGACTTTCTCAAAGAATTAACCCAATGGAACATAAAGCTGTCACCTAGAGGAGGAGGATCACTCATAAGCCATCCTTCAAAGTACTGATGGAGCAGACTCATTTAAAAAAAAATAAAAAAAATAAAGCCCTTTCAAAATGGTAGTTCAACTACAGAATAGTTAATTTACACCTGAAGTGGTAAGGCTTCAAATGCATCAGATAATTAATAAGAGCATGAACTGCATAGCCTTTTATATGCTTCTCTGGAGAATCTACCCAGAGTTTGAATTGATTTACTCTCTTTCTACAAGTCTGTCATGCCTTTATCTGTTTGGGGCTGAATCTTCTTTGTTTAGAGGAAAGTTTATCAGAAATCAAGAGAGATACTAAAGGCTCGTCTCAGACCTAACCTAGTTGCCCAAGACTCTTTCATTTCACTTATTTTTGTATTTGTATATTAAACAACTCCTTAAAGCACTGGAGAAGAGACCTCAATTAAATTGTGGACGTTTTTGAAATAAAAATGAAAGGATCGTGGAGACAAGGCAACAGATATACATTTGATCGATTGATTGATTTTTAAAGAACTCTAAGTTCATAGACTTTAAGGTCAGAAGGGACCATTATGATCATCTAGTCTGACCAAACTACTTTGAGACAGGAGTGTAGAAAACAAGCACAGCACCCTCCCGCAGCCCCTCCCGTATTTAAATTTATTGATTATAATAAATCATGATAGCTCTATTTATGGTGGGAGAGAACAAAAATTTCAATTGCTATTGATATAGCAAGTCCCAAGGCATCAGACCTTCAGGAAATTGGTATCCCTTCCTCAGTTAATTCACTTCATACAAGTAACCATGACAAAGGTTTATTTGTTATATTACTAAAATTAACAATGACATCACACCTCTGCAAATCTAGCCTACTACTACATTGTTTCTGGTAATTAGTCAAGTAATTATGTCTTATATAGAACAGAGAACTCAATCCCTTTTACAATATGAAACTTTTAATACAAATATTAATCAAAGCATGGGAGGAATAGCCAGAAGGTAGGTAGATAGTATATCAATGGACATAGTTTCCATAATTAGTCATAATAATTCTGCCTTTGCATCATCATGGCAACAAAACTATCTTAGGTTTTTGATCAGTTTTATTATACTAAATTGCGAATAGGGCTTATTTAACATTTAACTAGCCAGTCCACATTAGCTCATTAATAAAATTACACCAAAAAAACCTATGAATAATCTGTTTTTCCCACTAACTGAACCAGACTGTACTGATCAATAGAACTGAACTATCCAGTAAATTGTACCAAAGGACACTTCATTGTGTCGGCTTTCAGACAAGATTTAATCTACAGTTATTTGCATTGAAGTAACCAAGTCCTTGGCCTACAATTGCTACAGGATCAGTGTCACCTGCTGAGAGAGTAAGTGCCTCATCTTTGTTACAGCATTTTTCTAGCTGCATGAGTATATAAACTTGATATAAAGTAGTTCTGTTCCATCAGTATTGTCTTTCACATATGTTATCTGAGACTTCTGGCCTCCTACATTTAGTATACCTCCTGCCCATCCCCCTATGTCAATAGCTCCCTTTTTTCATGGCAATACAAGTAGTTTTACCTCTTTCTAATAAAAGAAATCTTAGAAATGAACAATTAATTAAACCAGTGCAGGTCTTTGCATATACACCTCTACCCAGATATAACGCGACTCGATACAACACAAATTTGGCTATAACGCGGTAAAGTAGCGCTCCGGGGGGGGCGGGGCTGCGCACTCCGGTGGATCAAAGCAAGTTTGATATAACGCAGTTTCACCTATAACACGGTAAGATTTTTTGGCTCCCGAGGACAGCATTATATCAAGGTAGAGGTGTATTTCCCTTGCAATACTGTATCCAAATATCTCAAAGCAGGTCTTTCAGAAAGAACCCATAATGTTTTCAGATAAACCCTATAATGAATACATTTAAATTAAATCCTTAATGAAATTTAACAAAATTGATTTGCAAACTTAAATGACCTTGCATTAATTGAAACTGCTTTTTGCAGAATAATCTAGAAATTGGTGAAGCTGAAAGCATTATGCAACCCATGTCATAAGTGAAATAAGACAATGAACGTGTTATCTAACCAGATTATAATATTTTAATTTTCCATCAAAAAACTAGTAGGGGAACACTAAAGTGGATCATCCGTACACTCAAAATCAGGAAAGGCCAAAGTTAAGGTTGCACAAACATTAATGCTGTGTTTTTGCATTATGATACAGATACTATTTCTGAAACAATTTACAGGATTGTTTTTCATGGGGTGAAAGTAAAGATTAAGAGAATTCTTTGATCACAGCAAGTGAACTGTTCACGATTATCGTTTTTGACATCAAGAATCAGCAAACATCAAGACATACCTCAAAGAGTGCTTTCCATTTCAGCATGACACTTTCCAAATCACTTGCATCTTATCATAACTATTGAAACAACCTTCGTTCACCTGTGAACAGACTGAAATACCCCAAACCACTTGGTAAAGTAGATTTTAATCAAAAAGCACCAGGTGAAAGCTACATAGTGTGTGCTGCTGTAACACACCAACCAAGCTACTGCAACTAAATGCCTATCATTGCAGAATGAGTTGTTGGCTGAACTAAAGATCTCAGAATGAGGCCTGCAGAGAAAGGCGATGAACATTTGCAGTTTTTAACACGGTCATAAAATTACAATATATTTCATACAAAGCATGCCATGTAAGATGATATATGAAAAGTCATGATCTGTTTAAACCCATTGTTCTGCCCAAATACGTATACCGTTAGTGTTAGGACTGCCAGGTGTCCAGGTTGCGACCAGATCGCCACTTGAAGAGGGACCCTGGCAACTCTGATTAGCACTGCTGACCGGGCCGTTAAAAGTCTGGTTGTGGTGCAGGCAGGCTCCCTACCCAGCTCCGCACAGCTCCTGGACATGCCCCTGTGGCTCCTAGGTGCAGGGGCAGCCAGGGAGGCTCCGGACACTGCCCTCACCCCGCCCCCCCCAACTCTGCCACTGCGGCTAGAACCTGGAACTGCCTGAGGTGAGCCCACACCCCAACCCCCTGCCTCAACCCAGAGCCCCTACCCACACCTCAAACCCCTCATCCCCAATCCCACCCCAGAGCTCACACCCTCAGTCGGAGCCCTCACCCCCTCCCGGACACTTAACTCCTCATTTCTGGCCCCACCCCAGAGTTCGCACCCACCTTCCCCAGCCCCCTCCCACACACCAAAGCCCTCATCCTTGGCCCCACCCCAGAAGTCACACCCCCAGACGGAGTCCTCACACCTTCCCGCACCTGCCCCAGCCTAGTGAAAATGAGTGAGTCAGCAAGGATGGGGGAGAGGGGGATGGAGTGAGTGGGGGGGCGTGGCCTTGGGGAAGGGGCAGGCAGGGGTGGGGCAAGGGTGTTCAGTTTTCTGCAAATAGAAAGTTGGCAACCCTAGTTAGTGTGTATGAAGTTATGAGATTTTTCTGTATGGTTGTTACTGAAATATGTTGTAAGTCTGAGAGTCTCTACTGCCACTCCCAGGAGGGTGTTAAGCAACCATCAATCAGCAGGGGGAGTTGCAAACAAGGGATTTACAATAATATAAGAGGGTTGCACAAGCATCACACAGTGGGGGACTGCTCAACTCTGTGACTCAGCAAAGCCCACCATGACAAGTCTAGGCTAATGTTTTCCAGGCACATGGATTGAGGATCTAAAATGGGGGACGGTGGCATCATGCTTTTACCTTTCTCCTCCCCCACCTACGCTGAAAGCAACAAGAATGCCAGGAAGACAAAGACTAACTGAAGAGATTGGTCCCAGGCTTAAAGGGAAAGCCTGTGTATTAAGAACTATAACCTACCTGCAATGTCCAGTGAGGTGAGAAAAACTGCTTGGTTCAAATACCGCCTAATCTATTAAGGTTTAAGATTTAGACTGTGCGCTTACCTTTTATTTTCTTTGGTAACTATCTCTGACCTTTTGTGCCTATCATTTATAATCACTTAAAATCTATCTTTCTGTAGTTAATAAATCTGTTTTGTATTTTACCTAAAACAGTGTGTTTTGGTCAAAGTGCTTGGGAAATCTCAGCTCAGTTTACAAAGGCTAGTGTGTCCTCTCCACATAGAGAGAGGGGTGGACTGGGTAATAAACTTACACTAGTCAGGCTTCTGACCAGGAATGACTATCCAGCCAATTTTATGACTGGATCAACAGTGTGTAGTATCTGGACTGTATTGCAGCTGAGATTTAAACCAACAGCTCAAAACCACAAGGCTCCCAAGTTAAGGCATTAAACCAATTTTTCCTATTACAGAGTATATTTCTCAACTTCATCTAACTTAATGTAAGATCTCTCACCAGCTCCCAAAAATGTAAATTAACTCCAACTTAACTCCAAATTAACCAATCCCCCCTTCATACCATTGATTCCTATGGTAAAAGCGGTTTCGACTTACAATGCAATTCCGAGGAATGAATAGTATCGTAAGTCCGAGAACTCCCTGTAATATCTTTTCTGGCTTATGTATATGAAGCACTGGGGGCAGACTGTGGGAACATGGAAGTCCATTCACTCAATGTCCAGAGTTACTTTAGGAACATTAGCAACCTTCACCACCCACAGATAAACCAGAGCAGTAATTTCTTTGCAAATTTCCATCACCACAGCACTGACAGTTGACGTGCTAACTAACCCCAAACTGATGCATAGTAGTCTGGGGTAGCCAGCTTCCAGGTGGCAACAGCAACCCACATGTGCACTAGAAGACCTTTTCTGCTACATGACCTTGCACTGAAGGCCTGGGGCAAATGCCTCACGCAGCTCCACAGAGGTGACCTTTTTCATACAGAAGTTCTGGAGCAACTCCCAGTCATTCCAGGTCTGCATGACAATGTAGTCCCACCACTTCGTGCTTGTGGTCCAGAACTCCATCCAGCATAGGGGCATTCCACAGCTATTAAAACCTGCATCATTAGTCTCTACTGCTCCACATCCACACACATACTGCAATCGCTGCTCAGGAAGGGATGCCTTCTCAGGGTGACAAGCTGATATGGAAATGTCCTCTACCCCCCTTTTTTCTTGAAATGTGACTTGAATTAACAGATGGAATAGATTAGATCCATGCCTTGCCACCAGTGATTTAATTTACTGAGTTTGCAGGCTAAGAGCATTTTCACACAGAAGCTAAAAAGGAAAGACAAATTTTCCCATCTTACACTGCAAATTAATTCACAGAGCAGTGCAACTCGGCGTTGCACTAAGAGCCATGGGATACCCCACGAAAAGTCCAGCTAAGCACATGGGTTAGTACAGCACCCGTGTGGATGCAGCTCCATGAGTCTGGCACAAGAAGGGCTTCATAGTGGGGCCACTTCACTAGGACTAGCCAATCCTGGGCTCACTCTGCAATGAAGACATACCCATAATATTACTGTTCACTGAATTTTGTTTGAGTGCTGCTCTGGAAATCCTTTCCACAGAGATGATCTGCACAGCAATATCTTCTCTGTATGGTGCTTGCAGACAAGTATTTGGACTGATTTTTACTTCCATGCTCATGTTCAGTAATATAAGGGCAATGGGGAAGAGAAGAATTTAAGCCTTATGTGGAGATGCATAAATCACATTGAAAAGAGAACTATTACTATGAAGAGAGATCCCTCTTCTAAAGAGTTTTGGGTGAGTTTTGTTTTTTTTAAGCTACCTGCTGAAGTATGGGAACTGGGGAAAGCACTGACTCCCATGTAGCAATATTAAAAAAAGAAAACTAAATCACAGCAGCCTAATTTACTATTGCAGATTATTAGAGAGATGCTTGAGAATGATATTAAAATATCCCATTTAAATAGAAATGGACCAACTTACCAAGTATCAAAGATATTGGCATTTAAAAACAGAAGTCTCCTTTTCAAACGCTGCAACTAAGTCTGAACACTGTTTACTTCATCAACTTTTCTACAGCATCGAAATGACAAGTATGACATAACTACAGGCTCAAAGAGGAGAAGTTGCACGGTTCTTACTCAAAAGACCAGCATCTACAATAGTAGCAAAAAGGTAGCAAGAGAAAGCCAAGTTACAAAAAATGTTACATGTATGGTTCCTCAGTAAATTTCCTCTCAATGAAGGTCACTAAAGTTATGCAACCAACAAAGCATTTGAGATCATCTTGTGCCTTTGCAAGCCACAAACCATTTATGTTTCATATAAAGTACAGCCAGGAATTCTGCAAAATTGATTGTTTCCAGTGGTTACAAGTGGGAAATTCATGAACATTGTCAGAAAAGACTACTCGTGTAAGGAGCAACAAGACATTAAAATATTCTAAAATCAGAAATATTTATAGTAAACTAACATTTCCTAAATTAAGCTCATGAAGCTGAAAGGAAACATTTTGAAGACTGCATTCTTTTCTGGTGAACTAGTCTGTCCTTAGAAAAGTTTGATTTACCAGTTATTCAAGAGTTTATATATTGATAGATGAACCATATTTAATATGAGATGGTAGGAGTGGGCATAATGGTATAAAACTAGGAGTAATGGGATTCAACCAAGGAAGGCAACATGTAGACTGAATATCAGGACAGGCTTCCTGACAGTGAAATGAATTTAAACAGTGGAACAGTCTCCCTAAATAAACCTCATCTCTGACTTTTAAAAGTCACAATGGACAATGTAAGAAAGCGTATCTTAGGAAAAATCCTGCATTGTCGAGATGGACAATGATTTAACAGTCTGGGATCCCCCTGCTCATCCATTTTACTTCTATAAGGTACACCACTGAATAATACAGAGGGGGAAGTATTATATTGAATGTTGTTTCTCTGTACTGGCAAAACTAGTGGTCAGAAGCACATTCTGAACTGACTCAGACACACTCACACTCAGTCTTGATAAGTCTCAGAATCACAGAAAAGCCATACTAATAGGTACAATGGTGCCCAACTAATTTTGTTGGCATTTCCCTTTCACAAGATTGGTCGATAGACACCCTGTGCCTGGTATCTCCCCCCCCCCCCTTTTTTTTTTTTTTGGCAGAGGTTACTTATTCAGTAGTCTTTTGAGCCTGTAGATCTGTTCACATGACTATTCCTGTATTAGGCATTGTAGCAGAAAGAGAAGGAAGGTGTATGTCAAGTAGCGTCTTATCACTTTAAGGATAGCAGGGAGCTGGAAGTAGAACTGGTTGAGAATTTGACAAAAACTGCTTTTCACTGGAAAAAATGCAGATTCATCAGAATCAGAACTTCGTGCAGGAACGTACCATTTTCAACAACAACAAAAAACAACAAATTCATCAGGAAAAAGGTTTCTCAGGTCCAGGATGGAATTTTTGGTCAAAAAAAGAAGAGAGACCCCCCCCTTGAATATCCAGTAGCCTTGTTGGTGATCAGGGCACTCAACTGGGACGTGGAAGACCCAGGTTCTGTCCAATTCAGAGCAGGGACCAGAACTGGATCTTGTGCATCCCAGGGTATGTCTACACTACGGGATTACTCCAAATTTACAGAATTCGATTTTTGGCAACCGTTTGTATAAAGTCGAGTGCATGCGGCCACACTAAGCACATTAATTCGGCGGTGTGCGTCCATGTACCGAGGCTAGCGTCGACTTCTGGAGCGTTGCACTGTGGGTAGCTATCCCATAGTTCCCGCAGTCTCCCCCGCCCATTGGAATTCTGGGTTGAGATCCCAATGCCTGATGGGGCCAAAAATTTGTCACGGGTGGTTATGGGTAAATGTCATCAGTCAATCCTCCCTCCGTGAAAGCAACGGCAGACAATCATTTCGCGCCCTTTTCCCTGGATTGCCTGGGCAGACGCCATAGCATGGCAACCATGGAGCCCGTTCAGCCTTTTTTCACTGTCACCGTATGTCTACTGGATGCTGCTGACAGACGCGGTACTGCAGCGCTACACAGCAGCATCCCCTTGTCTTTGCAAGTTAGCAAAGATGGTTACCAGCCATACTGTACCGTCTGCTGCTTTGTAAGTTGGCAAAGACGGTTACCGGTCATACTGTACCATCTGCTGCTGTCATGGGTGCTCCTGACCGGCCTCAGTGAGGTCGGTAAGGGGGTGCCTGGACAAAAATGGGAATGACTCCCCAGATCATTCTCTTCTTTAAGTTTTGTCTAATGGAGAGTCAGTCCTGCCTAGACTATCAGGCAAGCCTACTAAAGAACCAGAGAGGCAAACAAATAAGTTTGTTTACATTTGCAGAAGATAATACTGCCCGCTTCTTGTTTACAATGTCACCTGAAAGTGAGAACAGGCATTCACATGACACTGTCATAGCTGGTGTCGCAACCATGCCAGATGTACTAAAGATTCGTATGTCCCTTCATGCTTCAACCACCATTCCAGAGGACATGCGCCCATGCTGATGACTGGCACGTAAATACCTTGCAATGCCGGCTACAAAAGTGGCATCCAAACGCCTATTCTCACTTTCAGGTGACACTGTAACTAAGAAGAGGGCAGCATTATCTCCCGTACATGTAAACAAGCTTGTTCGTCTTAGCAGTTGGCTGAACAAGAAGTAGAACTGAGTGGACTTGTAGGCTCTAAAGTTTTACACTGTTTCGTTTGTGAGTGGTTACGTAACAAAAAAATATATATATCTACATTTGTAAGTTGCACTTTCACGATAAAGAGATTGCACT
The DNA here is from genome assembly GCF_028017835.1 of Emys orbicularis. Classification (NCBI taxonomy): domain Eukaryota; kingdom Metazoa; phylum Chordata; order Testudines; family Emydidae; genus Emys; species Emys orbicularis. Next base: position 66,722,224 of record NC_088686.1, on the reverse strand, counting down.
ACAGTACTTGTATGAAGTTAATTGAAAAATATTTCTTTTGTTTATCATTTTTACAGTGCAAATATTTGTAATAAAAAATAATATAAAGTGAGCCCTGTACACTTTGTATTCTGTGTTGTAATTGAAGTCAATATATTTGAAAATACAGAAAAACATCCAAAAATATTTAGTAAATTCCAATTGGGATTCTATTGTTTAACAGTGCAATTAAAACTGCGATTAATCGGGATTTTTTTTTTAATCACGATTAATTTTGAGTTAATCATGTGAGTTAACTGCGATTAATCGAAAGCCCTACATAGCATCATAGGACTGGAAGGGATCTCAATAGGTCATCTAATCCAGTCCCCTGCACTCAAGGCAGGGCTAGAGTAATAACTAGACTGGGGCAGGCAAACTTTTTGGCCTGAGGGCTGCATCCGGTTTCCAAAATTGTATGGAGGGCCGGTTAGGGGAGGCTGTGCCTCCCCAAACAGCCCCGCCCCCTATCTGACCCCCCCCCCGCTTCTAGCCCCCTGACGGCCCCCCCCCAGGACTTCTGCACCATCCAACCCCCCCCTGTTCCCTGTCCCCTGACAGCCCCCAGACCTCCTGCCGCCCCATCCAACCCCTCCCTCCTTCCTGACTGCCCCCCCCGGGACCCGTGCCCCATCCAACCCCTTCCTCCCTGTCCCCTGACCGCCCCCCCATAACCCCTACCCCCCGCCGCCCCATCCAACCCCCCCCTCCTTCCTGACTGCCCCCCCCAACACCCCTGTTCCCCGCCCTCTGATCAGCCTGACCCCATCCACACCCCGCCCCCTGACCACCACCCTGAACTCCCCTGCCCTCTATCCAACCTCCCCGCTCCCTGCCCCCTTACCGCGCTGCCTGGAGCACCATGGCTGGCGGCACTACAGCCCACCACCCAGAACAGGAGGACAGGCACCCACGCCGCGCGGCTGGAGCCAGCAATGCCACCGTGCAGCACAGAGCACTGGGTCAGGCCGTGGCTCTGCAGCTGCGCTGCCCGGCAAGAGCTCGCAGCCCCACCGCCCAGAGTATTGCGCCAGCCGCGCAGTGAGCTGAGGCTACGGGGGAGGAGGAAAAGGGGGGAGGGGCCGAGGGCTAGCCTCCTGGGTCAGGAGCTCAGGGGCCGGGCAGGAGGGTCCCGTGGGCCGGATGTGGCCCCGGGCCGTAGTTTGCCCACCTCTGAACTAGAACATCCTTGACAAGTGTTTGTTTAACCTGTTCTTAAAAACCTCCACTGACGGAAATCCCACAACCCACATAGGCAATTTGTTCCAGTGCTTAGCTACCCTGACAGTTAGGAAGTTATTCCTAATGTCCAACCTAAACCACCCTTGCTGCAATTTAAGCCAATTGCTTCTTTTCCATCCTCCGAGGTTAATGAGAACAATTTTTCACCTTCCTCCTTGCAACATTTTGTGTACTTGAAAACGCTTATGTCCCTCTCAATCGTCTCTTCTCCAGATTAAACAAACCCAGTTTTTTCAATCTTTCCCCACAGATCATGTTTTCTAGATCGTTAATCATTTTTATTGCTCTCCTCTGATCTTTCTCCAATTTGTCCACATCATTCCTGGGTGCCAAGTGGCACCCAGAAATGGACACAATACTCCAGTTGAGACCCTATCAATGCAAAGTAGAATGGAAGAATTACTTCTTGTGTCTTGCTTACAACACTCCTGCTAATACATCCCAGAATGATGTTCCCTTTTTTTTTTTTTTTTTTAAACACACACAACAGTGTTACATTGTTGATTCATTTAGCTTGTGATCCACTATAACTCCCAGATCCCTTTCTGCAGTAATCCTTCCTAGGCAGTCATTTCCCATTTTGTAAGAGCATATTCAGAAAATATTTTAAAAGTATTCTTGGGACTCACTTCTTGCAGTGTTGTGATACCACATGCAGAATTGGCTACATGGACATGGGGAAGTTAAATATTCAAATCTCAGAAATCCTCATTCCAAATCAGTTCTCTACAAGAATACCTACTTTGGGTTCCCTTTAATGAGAGAAAATAATTTAGAATCCAAGAAATGCTGCAATATTTTACAGAAGGGGCAAAACTCAAGATCATTGACTTTTATATATCTACACAAGAGTCAAGACTTGGCTTTACATTTTGTAACTCCATTGACTTGTGAGAATTACTCCAAATTTAGTGTGGTGCCAGATCAGAATCAGGCCCTCTGGTTCTTAAGAATTCTTTCCTACAAGAGTGTAGAGATATACCAATGCAGGTTTATTTTTTGTAAAAATATAGTCATCCACGTGTATTACTGAATCAGCCACAGTGAGCTTAGTACTGTACTTCCCAAAACAATAAAAGCTTTGTTATTCGGCATGTTGGGGGAATGGGGGGTGCCAGTTAGTCAAAAATTCTGGTTAACTAAGTTATACTTACCAATGGAATACCAATTTTCAAAGAATTAGAATACAATAAAATGAATAAAGTATAAAATAGTATACAGGTACTCAACAATCTAGTAGTAGTATTGTACTGCAGAGTAGCTGGTTTCTTGAAGCCCTTAGGTATATACAGGTAAGGTTTTCTATACAGTAGGTTATGACACTACATATCACTACAGGCAGCGCATGGCGTACACCCAGATCACTAAAAATACACTTAACACTAAAACTATACCGAAGATAATTTAATCTTTGATGATTCAGAAGGCACTTCAGGACCTTGCAGTGCCTCAGGGTCATCATTATCAACATCAATTATCATTGTAGATGTAGAAGGTGTAGGAGATTGGGCTGAATCTGTAATGACCCTATGACACACCCTCAAAGCTGCTTTTTTGAATAAATCCCTGATATTAGCTTGCTTACTGGTCTTCTGCCTCTTTTGCATAAAAGCAGAGTGCAGAATGTGCAATTGCATAACCTCCTGTGCAGTATACTAGTCCCGGTTACTAGATTGAATATTTGTATTGGGAGATATCAGAAATGCCAGTTAGAGATTTCTGGTTGATAAAGTACCGAATAACACAGCTTTTACTGTATATAGTAAGATAGTCCGTGTCCTGAAGACACAAGCCAATAAATGAAGAGAGAGGAGAAGGATGATACACAAGCCAAACTAATGTTAGTTGTATAATCATCCTTAGCTGGCCCCCTATCTAGCCATTATTAGTTGACTGACTACTCGTAGGCATATTTAAAATGGAACCTGAGTAGGAATTAGGAGTGGTACACTAGCTCAGGGAGAGCATTCTAGGTGTTTGTTAAAGAGAGATGCAAATCAAGCAAAGCTTGAGTCTTCATCAACTTCTACTAGAGCAGATTTGGATCAAACTTCCTAAGTGTGGGTAATACGAGAATATGAATAATTGAATAGATGCATTCTGTATTAAAGGTCCCTTTTGAGGAGAGTTCAATGATTCAATAATGAGATTCAGCTATATAAAACAATTAGAGATTTGTGTCTTTAATATTAAAATCTATAGAGGATTTATAGTGAGTTCAGGTTTTTCTTAAATCCATTCAGAAATGTACTCAGGTTGTAGGAAGCCATCTGTTTAAACTAAATGAAATTTTAATTATGAAACGTGTAGCAGAGACAAACTGGAGACAATTCAAAGGTATTTCCCTTAACCCTACCCCACTTTTGTTTCAGGATATACATCAGAAAAATGAGTAAGTGGGGCACGAGGGCTCAGTATTTAAGTTTAGGTGAAAGCCCCTACTGTCATATGGGTGCAATATGTAAAGTGTAAACAAGCCAAAAAACGTCCAAGAACTTAACAATTGGATGGTAATAAACTGCAAATCCCAGTGACTGAATCTGGTAATAGTCTAAATCAAAAAGTGCTTTCATCATCACTTGGACCTATTTCCATCACTTCACATTGATTCAGACATTCTAGGCTTCAGAGTGACAATCCTAGAATCTTGTATAAATTATTATTCATTTACATTCTTTCCTATAACTTTTGAATACTTTTTTTGGCAGATAAAGTTTAAATGAATAAGAATACTGCAAGCAAAATTTACAAGAAAAGAAGGGGCACTTCACAAGTTTTGGTCAGAGAACTATCAGGGAATGCATTAGATACTCCTGAAGGAATTCTGCCCCCCAAAATTAAAATTTCTGCACACTATTTAAAAATTTTGCAAAATTCTGCAAATTTTGTCAAATAAATGTGGAGGCTCCACCATGGCACTGGGGAGCACAGGCCACTGGCTGTATAGAGATAGGAGATTCCCCCCCACCCCACCCCTCGGACACAGACTCAGCGGTGAGGCTGCACCCAACCCTGACACAGCGTAAGGACCGGGCCTGCACCAGAAAACACCCCATCCTTACACTGCTCATCTGGTCAAAGTAAGCAGTGGTGTAAAGACTACTTCGCAAGAAAAACAAGGTCAGAGCAACTCTGACCCAGAACAGAGTACTAATAAATGCTTATCACACCACAATTTGAGGCCAGTAAATCCAGGGCTTGAAAAATAAACTCTATGGTAAGTTTTATCTGGCAAGTGTGGGAGCTGGTTTATCAGTTTCTGCTGAATTTAGCCTGTCATTTAAAAAAAATGCTTCTAACTTTGGAGTAGTAAAAAGACAAAACACTTTTCAATTAACACCTGACAAATCAACACCAATAACATGCACTTTAAAGAATAAAATCCAACTAATGTAATTCTTTAACATGTAGCAACATAAAAGAAATGACCTCTGTAATAAAAATACTTTGGGCATAAGACAGGCTAGCAATGACAGGCTACATATTAGGCAGATCAGTCTATTTTGGGAGTGTCTTTTGAAGTGTTTGGTGCTTTGGTACAAACAGAAAACCAGAATAATGCCTGAATACAACAGGCATATACCCCTGCTGCATCTAGGTTCCCCCCCACCACCATCCGAGGGGCATGCCATACTACTTTTTGTAGTATGAAAGGAATTGATGATGCTGTTCCCAAGCAATGCTTTGTTTTAGCCTTGCCAATATTTTAATCTGCAAGATTTCTTAAAATAAGTTCACTAATAGACTCCAAAGCAAACAAATTCACCTGTCATATCAGAATGCTGATGTTAATGCTTTACAGGAGCTCAGCTCGTTGACTTCTTTGTCAAAGACAAGCTAACTAAGCTCTTTTAAAATGCTCTTCTCCCCCACCTTGACCACAAGCATTCTAGCCAGATGGATATATTTACCCACTTTCATGAACAAAAGAGCAGTGGTTTAATACTATGTGCTATAAACCTCTACCAGCAGTGGAAAGGACACCTGCACACTGCCTCAGTTTGTAAATTAGATATGTCAGGATTTGGAGCACCTGTCAACTGATCTTTTCTAAGTGATATTTATGGGCTAAGCCATTAGGAAAATACAGAAAAACACAAGCTCTCCCAAGAATTAATGTGTTCATCTTTCAAAGTTATCAGATCTCTCAAACTTCCTCAAACCCAGTCTAAAGTACACTATACAGTACACATCATTTAGAACGAAATCCCAACTTCCTAATGATTATTATACAAGTTACCTAAGAAAAGACTAGGATATGGTAACATCCATCTGAGGATCCAAAAGCAATTTATAGTAGCCGAATTTAGCCTTCATCTTTGGAAATAGTCAAGCCTTTCCATTTTACAGTTGGAGAAGTGACTTATCCTACAGGTGTGTGATCTTGGGCAACAACGAGCAACACCTGTACGTGACTGCCAGTTCTACTCTAGCCACTAGACCAAGATTCCATTAAAAGCAAATGCCTCAGAGCATACTGTTGACACAGACACTGGGTCAAAAACATTTTAGGTAACTGCAATAAATCAACACTAGGTTAGGCATTTCCTGGTCAGTAATGACTGACTGGATTGAGAGCACTTAATTCTAGCCCATCATTAAATAATCAGGAAATACCCTTGCTAGCACCAATTACTATTTAATTGCATGCTAAAAATTGCATTTCATATTGAAGTCTGAAGAGAACTCATTCATAGTGAAATGTCTATAAGAGATAATGGAAACAGGAAGAAAACTTCGCAGGATATTCATAAACTGTTCTAAGTACAGCTCAGAACATCCTCCCCATCTGTGTAATGATCAACAGCAGCATTAATTTATTTCCCAGACATTTTAAAGATAGCCAAGCGCTTGAGAAAGCAAGTGATTTCTATTGAATGAATCCGTGCAGTTACACAACACTGAGATGGAAACATGAATGATACCACACTAGCAATTCAAAACAGGTAGGAACCAATATTTCTCATTTGTATCTGTATCCTAGAGGAGGGGCTACTTACATATAATTTTGGCTTTTTAGAGCATTACATAATAATCTATATCTGAGTGGTTAGATGTTAACAAAATATTAAAGGATCCTTGGCTTCTGTGTCAGCAGTGTTTATACAGAACAGATAGAAAGTAGGTTTTGGTCAAAAATATATCCATGCCATGTGGACTGACAACTGAGGATGTCTTTACTGCAGTTAGAGCTCTTACCTGTGTACTGCACCTAGCCCTCCTTCCATCCACACACAAAAAACATTTAGTGGAATTAAGTGGTGCTTTCAACCCGGGCTAGCTAGCACAGGTGGTGATCTAGGTTAGTGCCTGGGATCCACTTTAACTCACACTGGTAAGTCACTCATGTTGCAGTGAGGACAAAGGTTAAATCACTCATGCGGTACTAGTCCTCCAATATCATCCCAGAATTACCCACCCCTGCAGTGTGACCAAAAAGACAGACATGTTCTCCCACAATTCACTGGGAAAGAATCTAAGTGCCTCAGTTTACTGCTTAACAATATGCCCCTAAAAGTCCTGGCAACAAACAAAGTAGAACGCAGCACCAGTGAGGAAGCAAAAGCAAACGCAGTAACTCACGTATGGCCTTGCAGTGCGGCTGCTCACACCCAGGCTAGGCTCAGACCCAGTTGCCAATCACCCAGGCTCTCTCTACAGCAGGGGTCTCAAACTCCCGGCCCAGCTCCCATCTGCGGCCTGAGAACCTCCCCAATGTGGCCCGCAGGGCTCAAGCAATTTTGGGGATAGGTCTCTCCCTTGGCTTCGCCTGCCGCCACCTGGGGGGCGGGTTCTGGGCAGCATGGGTGACATTATTGGCCTGCTGGGAGGATTTGAGGACTGGCACTGGCCCTAAGGTAAATTGAGTTTGAGACCTCTGCTCTACAGCGAAGATATACCATGGAAGGCATGCACCAAAGACAAGCTCTGACCCTGGAAAGAAGATGCAACTATTTGATCATTTGAAACATTTGCCTCTCAACCTTAATTTTCATTCAGTATCATTTTATTTATTTATTTATTTATTTTTATCAGTGGGAAGAGTAGTTGATGTTTTGGAAAGACTGTCTTTAGCCAAGAATCAGTATCAATCCAGTAAGGAAGAACCAACATTTTACTTATACATTTAAGAAAGGCTCACTGAAAGGAGAAGATGGTGTCCTCTTCCCTCTTGCATGAGCCAGCAAAGTCATTATTTCCTTCCAATGGGAAAATCACAACTATAAACCCCCAGCAAGTTTCTAACAGGATTAAGATTCCATCAGTACAGACAACACTTCACTTAACCAGCAGCTGTATTGTAGAAATAATACTTAAGTCTGAAGGAGTGTTTTGAAAGATTGCTTATAGTAGCCTAAAGAAAGTGCATAAAAATATTACTGGAATAGTTTTCTGAAAATGCAAAAAAAAGATTGCCCAAGGTATCCATTGACACTTTCTGCTTAGTTTTATTAGTAAAACTCCTAGGAAGTGTTCTATGCCAAAGTATAGCATATGCATATAGCCATGTCCAGGGTAAAAGGCTTTAAATGCATTGTAATCTAATATTTGCAAGCTAATAGTCACATAATTTATTAAAAGGACATTGTGTCACTGATTTCACTATTTTTGTAAGCATTCACCACATATTTGTTTACAAAAAAATCAGCGGAGTGTTTCAAAATGGATTGCAGGAGCCTTATTTTAAGCACCCAGGTTTGAAAATTTTAGCTTCAGCTTTTAAATATATAAAGCGATAATACTTCTTGCTGCACAATTATGTATTTTTACACTAAGCAAAAGAGGTGTGCAGCTTTCTTTCAAAAATAAATGGCCAGCTTACAGCTGATCCTCTTAGTTTTGTATCAACGGTAAGTGGGTCAGTTTTCTGCTCCAATGGGCATTTTGTCACTATGTTCTACTGCCTGAATAGAGTAGCTGCTCCTTCTGGTAAAGGCATACTACTTTGTACTTTCCCTTATTTCCTTGTAAGCTTTAACATTCATGGCTATTCAATCGCAGGACATGCCAGTATGACTAAATGTACTACACCATAGTGTTTTATATCACTGGAAGAGAAAAGAAAGCTCACCACTTGTAAATCTTGTTTCTGATGATTTAGATACATAAATCATTCAAAATCCCTTCATCTGAGTTTAGTTAAATTTGTCTAAGGCAGCTCCCCTCCATTTGTCTGAAAGCCTGTTTCATTAGGGCAGTCACCTTATCATAGGCAGAATATGATTAAGCTTTCTTAGGCCATGTCTACACTAGCACTTATGTCGGCAAAACTTTTGTCACTCAGGGGTGTGTGGGGAGGGGAACCCACCCCTGAGCGATATACGTTTTGCCAGTATAAGCGCTGGCATGTACAGCACTATGTCGGCGGGAGACGCTCTCCCACTGACATAGCTACCGCTGTTCATTGAGGTGGTTTATTATGCTGACAGGAGAGCTGTCCACCGTCGGCATAATGCAGCTACACAAGTGATCTTACAGCAGTACAGCTGTATCAGTATAGCTGTGCCACTGTAAGCTTTTAAGTGTAGATATGGCCTTAGACAACATTTTCAAGCCATTATGTGGAAGTCCATGCACACCATAACACAGCTACAACTTATTTGTGTCAGATAGCTCCTAAAATATCTTCTCAGAAGTCTTACTGAAAGACTCACTGAAATAAGACTAGTACCACTCCACTCAGCTGCAGAAGTGAGAGAATTCTATTAATCAAGTAGCAGCATTATTTAGTAATCTCTCTCATCCCAAACAACCGAAAGAAAATTCCCAAAGGAAGTGGTGAGTTCCTGTTACAGCACATAAGAAAAGTATCCTGATTAGAGCCCAAATCCTCTAATTCAAAAAAGTCTGCCAGAGGAATCCTCTGACATCACATTTCTTCAGATTACTTCCAGTCTTCCCTGAAGAGCTGTATTCTAACAAACATCAAGGTACAACTTCTACATCCAAAGCCAAAACGTAGTTATAAAGCCAGTAAGTCTTACTAGCCAGACTATGTAGAGGTGAAGGATGTAAAACATTAGTGAGGATCTGAAAGACTGACGTGCTAGTTTATTTTAATTTGGTTGGCTGCTTCAAACGGAGCAGGCTAAACATGTTCTATAATATAGCTATAATATCCACTAAGAGGTGGGAGGTGTTGAACTGAACAGGACAAAGGTCTTATAGAATTTTTTTCCTGAAGTGAGTTTTGCACACATTCCACATTTGATGGCCTTTGAGATGTTCACAGGGATACCTTCTGCTGCTCAGTTAGAAAGCCATTTGAGGAAGTGTTCCTGTTAACAGTGCACTTACTATCAACAGACAGGTATATATCAACGTTGCAACACTGTGTAAAACGTATAAGATCTTCATTCCTAGTGCAAATGCCAGCGTTTCCATTAAAAAGTCACATCCTTAAACCTACAAAATAGCTTGCCAGGAAAGTAATAAAGGTGTGGAAGGAGAGGCAGTAAAAGGGGGCAGAGGTGAGTAAAAGAGGAGAAGAAATTGACATTATTCTGCTGGCTATTTCTTTTGTCCAGAAAGATTATTATGGGCTGGAAACGTGGTTACATTGCTTAATCTGATGCAACTTGTGGAGAATGCTCTTGCTTCCTGCTGCTGAAGGGAACCAAGAATGGTATGCCTCTGAATTGTGACACTGATGTTTGTTTTGAATACAGTAGACTATCAGAATTACGAACTGACCAGTCAACCGCACACCTCAGTTGGAACCGGAAGTACACAAGCAGGCAGCAGTAGACACACACAAAAAAGCAGATACAGTACAGTACTGTATTAAATGTAAACTATTAAAAAAATAAAGGGAAAGTTTAAAAAAAGATTTAAAAGTTTCCTTACCTTGTCAATGCTTTTCATTTAAATTAAGATGGTTAAAAGCAGCATTTTCTTCTGCATAGTAAAGTTTCAAAGCTATATTAAGTCAATATTCAGTTGTAAACTTTTGAAAGAACCACCTTAACGTTTTGTTCAGAGTTATGAACAACCTCCATTCCCAAGGTGTTCATAACTCTGAGGTTCTACTGTAGTTCTATTTCTTGGTCTTAGTTCAGCAAAGGGAAATATTCTATATTGATTATAGCCTACTACTTATTCCTGTGTAGTGCTGTACTATAGAAGAGCACCAGCTCTATTAAAGTTAAGGTTCTGTATACAGCTCAACTCTAAGTGTTCTAAAATCTGCACAGTTACTCAGATTGCCCAGAGTTTGTTCAGCAATCCAAATTTGGGGCCATTTGAACAAGGGGTTCCCAATTTACAGCCCCTGGAAAAAAGCCAGATTCTTAGAGTCGACATGTCTTTAAAAAAATGGTTACCAACTTTCCGTAACTGTTGTTCTTTGAGATGTATTGCTCTTGTCCATTTCACGTTAGGTTTCTGCGCCGTGTACACTGTTGGAGGTTTTTCCCTCTGTGATATCTGTTAGACCAGCTCTAGCGTCCTCTGGAGCTGCACGTTCATGTGCCAGCATAAGAAATGTCAACAAGCACGCACCCTCTCAGTCCTGACAGATCTGGCACTTGTCCCTCACGAGGGTTTCTCCCAAGCACTTCAAGCAACTGGAGTGCAGGTCGCGCACGGGCATAGGTTTGCCACAGGAGGCACAAGACCTGAAGCCCAGCCCCAGGGGCAAAGAGTTCCTCGATGATAGGACCTATCTAAAATAACTATTTACACTAAATATCTATATACATTAAAACTAGGTTTAAAACAAAAGCTAAGAAACAAAGTCCAAAAACCACTGGGAAAAAGCCTTGCAAAAGCAAGAGGGGTCGTTCCAGCAACCATCAAGGACAGCAAGAAGGAACTGAGAGGGTATATGGCGGGCAGCGCCCCTTATACCCGCACATGAGCGCGCAGCTCCAGAGGTCACTAGAGCTGGCCTGACAGATATCCCTGAGGGAAAAATCTCAGGCAATGGTGCACGTGGTGCGCACACACCACATGTGGAATGGACATGAGCAAGCACTCTAAGAACTCATTTTTGTCCATAGATAGAGATCAAACCAGGGCTGAGATCATCACAGCAGAGGCTTGCATGCCAGGAAATGGCTAGATCATAATTAAGGCTCCGTGTCTGTCACGGCGGTCATGGGGCAGTTTGGGTGTGGGAGGGGGCTCAGGGCTTGGGTGGCGCTTAGCTATGGGGACTCCCCCGGAAAGGGCTGGCATGTCCCTGCAGCGCCTAGGCAGAGGGGTCAGGGGGCTCTGCATGTTGCCCCTGCCTGGAGGCAACGCCCCCGCAGCTCCCATTGGCTGCGGTTCCCGGCCAATGGAATCTGTGCAGCCGGAGCTCATGGCCGGGGGCAGCGCGCGGAGCCCCCCGGTCTTCCCTCTCCCTAGGAGCTGTAAGGGCATGCCAGCCGCTTCCAGGGAGCTGCGCAAAGCCCGGTAGGGAGCTTGCCAGCCCTGTCAACCCTCCTTCCCCCCCCCAGCCACCCACCAGAGCACCCAGGGTGCCCCTTGGTCATCCCACCCCCAAGTTTTAGTTAGGGTTATACAGTAGAAGTCATGAACAGGTCACGGGTGATGAATTTTTGCTTACTGCCCATGACCTGTCAATGACTTATTAAAAAATACCTGTGACTAAAACATAGCCTTAATCTTAATCCTTTAAAGAATACATTCAGACCTGGATAATTTATGCTTAGGTCTGTGCATCTGGAAGTCAGATATATTCAACAAGGAACAACCTTACAGCCTTCTCTGTATAGCTATTTTTCTTAACTGCTCCCTGCCAGAAGGGTCTTAAGCTCCAGGATCAAAGCCAAAGAAAATTAAAGAATGAGTTTTTAGAAAACACATACACAACCATATTTTCAGAACTTGGGTCATAACACAAGGCACCTAAATCCATACATAGATTAATTTGTTTGATGCAGAATGCCCTCGGGAGTAAAGCTTCTGCGCACAATATTTTAAAATTCTGCAAATTTTATTTGTCAAACAAATGTGGAGGCTCCACCATGGCATTCGGGGGCAAAGGCCGCTGGCTGCACAGAGGTGGGAGATCACTGTGCAGCTCCCCCTGGGGCACGGACTCAGCAGTGAGGCTGCATCCTACCCTGACAGCGCAAGGACCAGGCCTGCCCCAGAAACACCCCAGGACCTTAGCCCCTCTGTGCCAGGTGCACCAGATGTGGGTATGCAGGCTCAGCAAGGCAGGATCCAAATGTGGAGAGGCTTAGGGTGGGGGGATCCAGGTGTGGGTTGAGAGGGTTCTGTATGGGGAAACCTGGGTGCAGGCAGCTCAGTGGGGGATCCAGATGCACAGGAGCTTATTGGGGGGTTCTGGGTGCAACGGTAAAGGGATTCTGCAGGGGGCCCCAGGTGAAGGTGATTGGGGCTCAGCGGGGGGGTCTGGGTGTGGGGGAGAGAGCTCAGCTGGGGGGTATGGGTGTGGGGGGGGGCTCAGTAGGGGGTCCAGATACAGCTAGTTGAGGCTTGGTGGGGTGAGGATCTGGGTGGCTCGTCAGGGTGGTGCAGGGGTAGTAGGGCTCATTGGAGAGGTGAGGCTCGACGGGAGGGTCTGGGTATGAGGGGATCTGGATGCACGGGGCTTGGGTGGATGGGGGAGCAGCTCCCTGTACAGGAATCCCTCCCCCTGCAGCTAAGGAGCGATGGGTGCAGGAAGTTTGCAGAGCTTCCTTCAGCTGGGGGAGAAATCTGGGGGTTGGTCTGACCCAGCCCTGTATGCCGTGCAAAGGAAGAGGAAGTACTGTCGTCCCAGCCCAGCTGGGACTAGCAGCTGAGCCTGATGCAGGGTAGGAGCCACCAGACAGGTCTTCCCCAGTCCGGCCTCCTGCCCCACAGTGATTTACCTCTCCGCTGACTGCCCCGGGCCCCCGAAACATATTGCTGGTGAGGGTCGCATGGCCGCTCTTATGGCTTCCCTTTGCTTCCCTGTCAGAAAGTCATTTTTCTGCAGGGAAGCAAAGAAATCTACAGCGGACATAAATTCTGTCCAAGCGCAGTATTCCCCCAGGAGTAATAGATATTCAAGGGGCCAGTCTAGGCAATTACCTTTGGAGCAAATTTTCAAGAATTGGTTGCCTGGCGTGACCATTCCACTCCCAGATGCCTACCAAACTTGGTCAAATGCCTGCTACCCTGATATCACTGCAAGATTTCTTTCCAGCCATTTCAAGTGGAAGCCTAATTTAAATAGGACAAGCACCAATTTATGTTCATAAGCCAGTAGAGGTGCCTCCTTCATGAATACATACATACATACATACATTCTGCCCTTCAGGCATCTGAGGTGCTATCTCAAAGTGATTTTAATCCTAAAAAATATAATTGGCCTGATTTTGGAAGTGTCAAGCACCTGGCTTTCCCAGCATCATCCATGGAGTTGTGGTTGTCTATTACAGTGGAGCACCACTAGTACACATAGCAGCTATGCCAGCCTATACATGAGTGCTGCTACCCCAATGGTGGCCACAAATGGCTGCAATCAAGGCAAAACCCCACCGTAGATAATGCCAGAGGTTTAAGAGTGCCTTATATCAATTTAGCTTAATTCAGTGAGCCAAACTAAGGTAAATTGGTTTAAAAGTAGCAAATATTGATCTAAGACCAGCAAATATTGCTTTAACAGCATAACACAAGAGTGCTATACAAATTTAAGTAAACTGATTTAGAAACAGAATTAAATTGGTGCAATTTCTGTATTTAGACAAGCACTGAAACAAAAAGCTCTGACTAGAGAGACAACCTTCTCCCCAGCTCTCACCTGATGTAGTAGAGATCTTGTTGGGAAATAAACATTCCACCCCACCCCCACCCCCAAAAAAGGGGGGGCCTTTAGAACAGAGAAAGGACAGTTTACCATTACATATACAAATCCTACAGCAGATGCTCAAAAGAGATAAAAACCCAATTCAGTAGTCTGAGTCTTTGTTCCATAATCAAATGTCTCTAAAATACATCCCTACATCGAAGAGTACATCTCTACCCCGATATAACGCTGTCCTCGGGAGCCAAAAAATCTTACCGTGTTATAGGTGAAACCATGTTATATCGAACTTGCTTTGATCCGCCGGAGGGCGCAGACACCCCCCCCCGAGCGCTGTTTTACCATGTTATATCCGAATTCGTGTTATAGCGGGTCACGTTATATCAGGGTAGAGGTGTATTAAAATCCCAGGACCAAATTACAGCATCTACTTTAGAGAACCAATTGGTATATTAAGTGTACATATCTAAAAAGTGATTTCTGAAGCATGGCATGATCTGAGATGTAGTGTTTTGACAGTTTCTTTAACAGTCATGGATCACAAGGTGTGCTACTGTGTGTGTTCCTCTGCAGTCTCATGATAGGCCTGGGCCCTCACTTAACTCAAGGGGAATCCAGAGACCTATAAACTGAATCCCTAAGCTTCAGCACTCATTTTTCACCATGACTTCTTTAACAGGGCCAGTTTGGCTTGGCTCCATACAGAAGCCTTCTCTCTTGGGAGCTTTGTAACCAGAAAAATGTATGCAGCAACACAGTTCAGCTTTTTCAAAACATTTATTCATCAACAGGAACACAGCAGTCAGAGAAATGGGTTAAAAACAACAAAAAAGGCTTGCACAATAATCTTGCCCCAAATTTGCAAAAAAAGAATGAAGTTTAAGTAACTTCCACTCAGCCCAGATACCTTTACTGCTTAGCTTGGAGAGACAAGACAACCCTGACAGGATTCTCAGCGTGATCAAATCTCACCTCCAGCCATTGCTGTCTACTCACCCCCTTCCTCTCTAGGACAGAGTACTTAAAAGTTTAGTGTCCCCTTTGATCCTAGGCTCAAGCTTGGGGAAAAATAAGCAGGAGAGCCTGGCTAGACCAAGGCAGATGGGCATTTCCCAAATAACAGCTCTCCCCCTGTTTGGTTGAAGACTGTATTCTCTCTAGAAGTATCTTATCTACCCTCACTGCACTATTGGTTGCTTTAACTTTTCATTTCCTCTTTTTAGGTTGTATTAGCTCTGTGTAGACTAACCATAATTGACAATACTGTGTTTGCGTATTTATCGAAATACAGCTATCCACTAGTTCAATTACAAGATACTGGAATCAATGCAGCAATTACTGCGCAAAACTCTATGCCTGCATTTTGCAGAAGGTCAAATTAGATAGTCATAATGGTCCCTCGTGGGCTTAGAATCTATGAAAGCTAGAATTTACATTTGTATAAAACACTGGTTTCTAGGCATATCTGTTTTTTGCTACAGCAGCTAGTAAAAATATCAAGTTGGAATTTGGTAGCAAGGCAAGATACTGCACTACTCTGGTTACTACTCTAATGTCTGAAGTCACCAGGACTAGAAACATGATATGCACCAACTAAGGTGACCAGACATCCCGATATTTCGCTCCGCCCACAGTTGTTTTTTTTTTTTGCTCCGCCGGCAGCAGCACTCAGCTTTTTTTCCTCTGCCGGCGGACCCCCCTCGGTGTCCTGATATTTTCTTCCTCTCATCTGGTCACCCTAGCACCAACTGAAGATCTAGAATCTACTTTCCAATGGTATTCTGTAGCATTGTTTCTAGCCCTGTTAACTAGATACTTAGACCTTAAAATTGTCATTGGTCCTTTCAAATTTGCAGGGACTTCCATGGCACTGATTCAGGACTGAATAGAATCAATACTGCTCCACTAGGTACAGTTTTTGCCCAGACTCAGGAGCCCTGGGTTCTAGCCATAACTGTGCCACAGACTTCCTGTATGACCTTGGGCAAAGTTATTTCACCTCTTCTGCCCTTCTCTCTCATTCTACTTAGATTCTAAGATCTTTGGGACAGAGACCATGTCTTACTACATGTTTGTATACTGCTTACCACAGTGAGCCCCGATCTCAGTTGAGGGTGGCAGGTCTCTAGGCACTACCATAACACAGATAGTGTCACCACTAAGTTTTACCTACATGTCAAAGCACAAAGTATTCTGTTCTCCAGAGAAAGGAAAGAACCTCACAGAAACAGGTTTAGTTCCTCTAAGTTAGTGCAGTGCTCCTCTTTCTTCAGGGGTTGAGCACCATACCTAGCCACAATCTGAAAGCGACCTATGAAAAAATGGCTTCCATAATCATCATATCCTACCATCCTGGTGCCATATTTTACTTTAAACCCCCAGCTCTCAAAAAATGTCTATTATGGGCATTCACTCTCTCAATACACACACTGTGATTTAGCGATACTTCCCTGAAAAACAAAAAACATATGGGAGTCATGCTTCCATCCACCCAAGAGCCTATAGTAGTCACCTCCAATAGTCTGAAACAAGCTCCACAGCTATTCCTGACCCTGTGATTCCTGAATTACATGAAGACCACTGGCCTGGTGTCATTTTTCTACAAACCCAGCTAGAAACTATACCCCCATCCTGTTCCAAACTGAAAACAAATGAAATAGCAATTAAAGATTACTGACATGCATACTATGTTCTATTTAAGTACTGTATAAGCATCTGCAACACAGCAAGAGCATGTCAAAATAATCTGAGATCAGCTAGTGGTACTAAGTTAGGGGTTCTCAAACTGGGGGTCGGGACCCCTCAGGGGGTCATGAGGTTATTACTGATATATTTAACTCTCAAAAACTCTGACAGAAGCTATTAAGAAAACTAGTTATGGAATATAAGGTAGAATACTAACATATTACAAACTGGTTAAGACAAAAAGAAGAAATACATGGCCAATTTTCAACATAGCAAAAGCTTGAGTAGAGTGCCCCACAGGGCTCCAAGCCATGACCTTTCTCCCTCCCGGTCATTCACAAGACATGCCTGTGGAAGCCATAGCAATTGTTTACATGAAGTATTTTAACTGTCTTTAATACATTATGAATGTTCCTCTCCCAAAGCTCCTCTCCCTTCTGTACATGCTGCTAAGCCATATAGTTACTTTTGTTCCTACTCCCCTGGACATCCTTCACAGCTCCTTTGCCCCTTGGAAAGTCCGCTCCTTCTGCTAGTGCAGATCCATTTGTGGCAACAGCTCCTAATAAAGCTGGTTTTATAGGCGTCCGGGTTCTCATTTGGCATAAGGTGCTTGAACATCTTTAACAGCTAGGGAGAAGAGGAACACCAACATTTATCAGCCAGCACCCTACAAACTACAGTTTGAGAACCACTGGTTAACAATTTTAATATTTCGATCAAACAATCCTTTGAAGAAAGGAAATTGAAGACTTTCAAATGCTCTATTCAGAGGCAATTGCGTATCATAAGGACTACACAAAGTTTTACCAGGAACATTTAAGTAGCAGCAGTACAGTGAAGCTCACTTAGTTTTCACAACAGTTACTGTTTTTCTGGTCTTTGACCCCACACCACACTGAATTGCTTAACTAGATCCACACTGGCTAGATTTCAAGCAGTCAACCCAACAAAAACAGAATTGTAGATAAAGTGCTTTCCTAACTTTCCCTCTCAGTAAGTTTTCTTCTTCTAATTCTGTCTTGCTTGCTGCATTATAAGCTTTTAAGCTTTTTATGGGGAGTGGCAACATAGAAATAGTTGGTAATGCACAATTTTTACTAGTGAATTTACGCAATTATGCCATTTCCATTTGTGAGTCTGGAGGTGGTCTGAAGCTCCCTGGAATGGATACGAGAATCAATATTCAAAAAAGTATAAGGGATCTCTGAAAATAAATTTAACTCGTTTAAATTGTAGAGAAAGTTACTGTATTAGGCACCTTAAACTTCCATATATTCAAGAACAATAAGTTAAATATAAAAAGATACAGACAATTTCATGGAATCCAGCAATGACCAGCAGCTCCTCACTGTTGGCAGTCTTGCCAATAAGTGAAGTGAAATTGCAGTCTTTATATTAACCTCACCAAGACCTCTTAACCCTGGTCAGGAGTAATTTTGGCCAAGACTGCTGATGAAGTCAAAAGTCAGAGACCAATACTAGCAATACCCACTCCCCTATCAGTTATTTCTGATCAAATTACCCTTGTGATCCTCTAAGCCAAACGGGAACAGAATCAGATAACTTAGTATAGGGGTAGGCAACCTATGGCACGTGTGCCGAAGGCGGCACGCAAGCGGATTTTCAGTGGCACTCACACTGCCCGGGGTCCTGGCCACCAGTCTGGGGGGCTCTGCATTTTAATTTAATTTTAAATGAAGCTTCTTAAACATTTTAAAAACCTTATTTACTTTACATACAACAATAGTTTAGTTACATATTATAGACTTATAGAAAGAGACCTTCTAAAAACGTTAAAATATATTACTGGCACGCGAAACCTTAAATTAGAGTGAATAAATGAAGACTCAGCACACCACTTCTGAAAGGTTGCCGACCCCTGACTTAGTACTTCCTCTGTCTCAATGCATCAGCTGCGCATGGACAAGGCAAGTGGCCTCAGTAACATTAGAAAAATTTTAACTGCATGAGTCAAGTTTCATGAACATCTACAGGAAACATTTTTATCACTTTATCCCTCACAAAAGCTCTGCCCTGCAGTACCAACGTGAGAGCATTTGTTACGGTATTAAGATATCTGGAATCAATTGTACAATCTGTGCAAAAATCTCCTTATCAGTCCTAACCAGCACAGTACTAAAACCCATATGTGCCAAGAAAAAACACGTATTTTGAAAGGATTAAAAGCATCTATACCTTCCAGTGATTGATATTAGCCAGTGGTTTAAGAGACGCACAGCTTGAAAAATAGAAGCACTTGCACTCTGCTAATAAAAAGATTCAAGTAATTTAGTTTAGTATCCATGTTAGTACCAACTGTCTGGGTTAAAAGTTTCAAAACAGTATGTAAAGTTGTTTTTATATTGTGTCTGTGAACAGTCTTGCAGCATTACATCTCTTTTTCAAATAAAGTTGTTTATATGTAGGGACCTCAAGCTACCCAGAATACTTCAGCTACAGCAAATGGCCAGCATCATAGAGAGAAAAGATTCATCCCCCCAGACATTTGTTATGTTACAGGCGAAAGAAAAAATGAAAAACTAAGATGTAAAAAAAAGAATGAGTTTCATTATTTCTGCTACTTGTCTTTACTACTACATTGCTGATAAAAATGTCACCCAGCAAATTAAGATTTATGGGGCCCAGCAATAGTTCAGTAATGATGTATTCATGATGACTCAACTTGTGGCATTAATGAACATTTGTTGATCCTGAGCATTTCTATATTTTTAGTTATAGTAAAAGTATCCTGAACCTTAGCTTCTCTCAAGAGCTGGAAATGCAATAGGCTTGCCCCCTCCCCCCACACACACAACACAACCCAGATAGGCTATCAGGAATGGCATTAATTGGGCAATGAAAACTTTGCTCAACGCTTCTAGTCACAGAATTTCAGCAACGAGAGGCTATATTCAGGGAGTTGAGTTTTACCATATGGCAGCAGGTAGTCGCTATGCAAAGGTTCAGACATGGCCAGGACACCCTACCGTAAGTATTTCAACTTGTGTTTCCACTAACTAGGTTACCTGCCAGCATTAAGGTAAAGTCACACTGCACTTGTCTGTAGTGAAGAGCTCAAATGGAAGAGGAATGGCAACAGAAATTTGCAGGGAGGAAAAGAATTAAAGATCCTAGGCTGTCTAATACATGGAGTTTACTAGAATCTCTCCAGAAAAGTACTGCTGGTTTTGTTTTTATAGTACTGTTTAAAAGTCAAAAAGGTGCATAAAGTAGCAGGTGGTAATTCATAATATAAAAGTTTGAAGAATTAAGATAGGCAATTTACACTATAATATAGTGCTGGGGACAGTTCTAAAGAAATTTGGATTCCTTGTGATTCTCCAATGTAGCTTCCCCTCACTTTGTACTTCTATTTGTGGAGGAGGGGAAGAAGAGTGCACTCTGCTTTACAATTATGTCAGTTTCTATCAAATAATGGTCCATCATGTTAGTGTCAATATTTAGCACATATTTATGCTATACAGTACTTGAGGCAAATGACAATGGATAACAAAGATGCAGGGAGTTTACAGGCCAATTAAGCTTCTTCGTATTTGTGATGGGGTGGATTAGGCCCGAAAGCCGCCTGCTGGACGCTTCATGGCCCTGCCATCTCCCGCCCCAGAAAAGGGAAGTGGAGAAGTCATCCAACCTGCCTAGAGCAGCTGTGTGGGATGCAGTCAATCATGAAAGAGGCTGCAGGGAGCAGCCAATCAGGGCTCAGCAGGTTCATATAAAAAGGAGCTGCAGGGACAGAGTGAGTTCATCTGCTGGCAGGGACCGAGGGAGCAAGCGGTGCTCCTGGCTGGCTGCAGGAACTGTAAGGGCTGAACGGAGACTGACCCAGCTGGCGAGCCAGGGTCAGAGGACTAAAGGACAGGCAAAGAGCCTCCAAAGAGGAAGTCCTGGGGGTGCTGCTCCACCCCAGAGCAGGAACCTTTCCACATAAGCTGGCCTACTAGGGTACTGAGATAGGCCCTGTTAGTCAGGCTGAGAATTGAGCCCAGGGAGGGCTACAGAGACATTGCCAACAGAGGGGTACCATGATGGACCCGAGTGGACTTTTAAAGGACTAAGCCTGGGGAGGGCTGCAGGACATTTTGGAAGTGATTTGTTTGTTTTCAACATGAACTGTGTGTGACTTGGCCGGAGGGCTGAGTCACCAAAGACCCCCCAACAAGCACAGCAACTGACGGGGGGGTACTGTGAGCAGAGGAAAAAATTGAGGAAAAACTGTAGGCACACACTCAACTGGGGGTGCTCACATGATGTAAGTGCACCCCTTTACTGTATTCCATTAATTACCACTGAATAAGACTGGTTTTGCCTTGGACGGACAAAAATAGTCCCTTATAGGGACAAAGAACCACAATGCTTCTACAAGATCTCTGTTCATCTTAATAAAGTTGTTGACGTCACCAGGCATCACCATCACCCTAGGTAACTCAGGAGGGTGGAAAATCACAAGTGTCAATGAAGTCTTCCTGCACTAGGCCTGAACCAAACTCCTTCCATGTTTAAACTCTAATCGACCTCAAAAGCCAGGTGCAAGTGAAATGTATAAGCAACCTGCTATCAGTGGTAACCCCCCTTACCGGTAGCAAGCGGTAATAATGAGGCCTGCATGTTTCTGGCTGAAGGGAAAAAGGACAAGATAACGGTTTAAAGAAGTTACTAACGAGCTGAACTTATAGCTGCCAACATAAACTAACTGCTTAAATGTAATTGCTGTTTGCTTAGTAATTGTTACCAGGGAAGGGAGGGTTAGCGGGGGAAAGGGGGGGGGGGATGAGGCTTGACTGCAAAAGGTATAAAGGAAGAAAATTGTTTCTGTTAGTGTGCTGGATTTGAGACGTGCCTGTCTCCTAGCACCGCTTTGAGATCTCAAATAAACTTTGTTTGCTTCTCCACCTGGTGTGTTTATTGGCGCGAAGCACACCGGGCCACGAACCTCGCTGTTGCTTTGCCTCGGGCATTCAGTGCCTGCAACAAAGTTATCTCGACATCTTTAAAGTCATTGGATTATCTTCAATGTCACTTATGTACTTAAGAATGATAAATTCTCTGAAAACAGACTATGAGGGTAGTGTCTCTTAATATATGGTAAATAAACTAAGGGGTCCTCTAGACGACTAGTTGGTGCATGACAAGCTGGGGCGTAAATCTGCAACATATTAGAATGCTGCACACTGTCCATGTGGATGCTGCTACCATGCACTAGAAGTACCCTAGTGCACTTTGATCTATTCCCATTTCAAAGTGCAATAAAACTGTTCATCTAGTCAACCCCTTAGACAGCAGAGAAATGGGGGGGGGGGGGGGGGATTCCTGGAAAAGACAAAAGCTAGATTTGCTCCAAAACTGAACAGAAATGGCTTGGGAATATTTAACTATTATAAAAGCTTTTTAACTGCAGCTGTAGATACTAACACTTCTAACAAGAATAAGAACCTTGATGCCTAGGAGGCAGACAGTGAAAGATACTATCATGAAAGAATGGAACAGACAGCAATGCCACATTTTCAACTTCATATAATGAATTCATGACATGTGGTGACAAACTATTAAAATTCAAAGGACTCTTAGGCCACTTCTACACTGCAACGTAAGCCCAGGGTTAGCAGAACTCTTCTTAACAGACCCTAGATTTGTTGACCTGGCTTGAGATTTTACACTCATTTGTAACCCCAGGCTAGTAACTGTTGTACCCTGGGTCTTAACCTGTGCCTCCAGAATCTAAACTGCATAAGGGAGGCCTGACTAAGTCCAACCACCCATATCTCAGATTTCCTAGCACCTTCCCAAATGTGGCTGCTCTAACCCTTTGTTCATGATGCAGTATCAGAACACTTTACTGTCCACCAAACTTGACTGTCCAGAGGACAAAGTCATCCTTGGGATGCTTTTGATGGCCTCCCAGATCACAAGTCCAGAGGGTTAACATCTACACTGCAAAGCAATAGGGCTTGAACCCTGGGTCCTGGCTTGACTCAGGCTCACACCCTCCACTTTACCAAGATGAACAGAGACCTGGGACCCTCTATCTGAGCCCTGGGTTACCGTGATTTGTGTGTAGATGGAAGGGGATTAGTCTTGAGCCGGAGTTCAAACCTTGGGCTTACACTGCAATGTAGACATACATTTAGAGCAGTGGTTTTCAATGTTTTGAGGCTGCATACCCCTTTCCAAATAATGTAGTACACCACATACCCCCATCTGAGATAGGGTCATAATATACTTATGATTAGATTGCCAAGGCTTACTAAATAAAATGTGTTTTCTGCCATTACAGGATTTTTCTCATGTACCCCCAGATAAGAACTCACATACCCTAGTTTGAAAACCACTGCCTTAGAGTAGAGTAGAGCCTCCCATGGTGCAGAGCAGATGAGAGGCAAAGGACAAGATTCATTGTGGAGAGGGAAGCTGCAAGAACTCCAGATCCACCACCCACCCCACTCCTCCTCCTCCACAAACGTGCTCACGTCTGCAGGTAAAGAGACTGGCCACAACAGGAACAAGGAGACAAGGTGAGGTTGCTTTCAAGAAGTTGCCTTTGTAGTTGACTGCATGAACAGTTTGCATATGCAAAACTGCAGATTTACCATCAGCCCAGGCATCTCTGCTGCCACAGCACTCATCTCAACTTTGGACACAGGGGAAAAAAGGGAGAGAAGACAGCAACTGGGTCAAGAGATGAGTTATCTAAGAGGGGCTCCAACAGATGTTGAGTTATAGTATCACAACTTAACCTTAATGGAGCAAGCAGGGAAATGACCAGAGGGTAGGCACAGTAGTGAACAGCTGATAGTTTTGTGGCAAAGTCACTCAAGATTTTCTTCTTTAGAAATATGCACAGCAGTGTAAGTGTGTTGTGTCACCTTCCATCATTACCATCAGCTGCATGAGGTAATAAGTCAGAATGCTCTAAAATCATGGTGTGTTAACATATTCTACGACATTTTTTGCATAAAACTGCATGTTGATGCAACTTTGTGTTCTGCGATGCTTATATCATGATGCCACTCCAGCTTGTGACTCTACAGCTCCAGTAAATAGTCCCTCTAAGCTAAGGCATGGTCTACACTACAAAGTTAGGTGAGCCTAACTACATCTCTCAGGGCTGTGAAAGCCCTAACATAGACATCGCTAGGTCAAAGGAAGACTACTTCTCTGCAGACTTGGCTATCGCCTCTTGGAGAGGTGGATTTACTATAGCGACAGAAGAACCCCTGTCACTGCAGGAAGTGTCTACACAACAGCTGTTCTGCTGAAGCATCATTGCCAATGTAAATATGATCTCAATACTGCAAGGATGAGGCATCACAGGATTTTCAAGACTGAATATTTTGAAGTTGCCTGTTACCAACATAAGATGTCAGGTTATCAGCATGGCAGCACAGTTCCAGTATTTTACCTAGAGAGGTGGTGTAGAAGTTCTCCATTTTTCCCCTTCTTTTCCATCATATCTACCACCACTAGTTTAAATCCCATCTTTGTCTTAAAGCAACCAGACTGGTTTTACAGTCAACGTCGTTATATAGCCACTCTATTTCAGATACAAAAGCATTTGATACTACATGAGCACTAAAGGGACCAGCAATTACAAATTTGAAATACTGAGGTCAGGAATGCCAACTGGCTAATATCACAGAAACACCTGGGGTGCCCATTCTCAAAAATTCTGAAACACTAATTCTGAAGAGCAGTATTTTGTAAATATCAAGCAGTATGGTTGGCACAGATGTATTTATTGAATATATTCATTACTTTCAAATATATATGATACAGGTTCAAAAGCTGCGTGTGCAGCCATGTCAAGAGATTTTTTAACAGTTTTCCTTACCTGTGGAAAGGCCATCACCGCTGCTTAAAACATAAGAATCTGCAGCCTTCATAAAGTGAACTACAGCCAAATTCTTAATGAGAAGATCAAGAGACACTTGCATATTCAAGCTATATCTACTACAGCTAAATTATTTCCTGCTGATCCTCTAAACATTAGTTGAAAACTGAAGAAGATATAAAAAGGGAATTCTGAAGGTATCTAGTTTACCCCATATGGTATTTTGCTTTTACACTTTACTTAAGACAGTAAAACTAAACTGGCTTCTTTTAGTAATTTTTCTTAATTCTAATTCACTAATCTAATAATAATAACAACTAGTATAAAGGAAATATTTGAACAGTAGTGCACTAGTAATGTTTCTTTAACCGTGTTTCATAAAATTAGCCATCAAAATATTGGTCCTAACCAACCTGACAGCATCCTTTCAAACCACAAGTCAAACATCCCATGAATTAATTGGCCTTTTAACCTGTTAGACTTAGTTGGGGTTTACTATTTGCTTTGGACACAACTATACAATGGTAACCAAGCTTTTAAAATATTGATCGAGATATATTTGAACACATTGTAAAACCATGTTGAACACTTTTTTGTACGTATAGTACCAGTTACAGTGGTATAATTCAGTCACTTTTAAAGGGAGAGCATCAGATTAGGTTACTTAAAAATTCCTATCTATTTTGTGATTTCCACCGTAGCTTCTTAGAAATAAAATATTTTAAGATTTATGGTGTCCCCCCCCCCCCCCCCCTTAGATTTTCATTGTTCAGATTGTTATTGTACACTAGTACAGAATTGCAATGTTTGGGCTCCAGACACCATGAAGAAAGGTTTTTAAAAATTCTATTGGAAAAGGTTTTAAAAATATGAATAGTTTAGACCAGTGGTTCTCAACACGGTTTTCCTATAGCTCCTGATTTAATTTTTGAAGATTTCACTTTTTCTACTTAACAGAAATAGAGCTGAAGTGTGAAGATTTTGCTATTTCTGGAATCTGTCATCAAAGAAGAAATTTAGCCCTACACCAAATTGAGATCTGGGTGACAGGCTCTGAAATCTTTATGAACACAACACTATTCTCTTTTTAGATGATAGGTGCATGGAGACAAAGGGGGAAGCAGTGTACAGTGTCTCCGGAAATCTTATAAGGTTAGTAATTTCCATCCATATGAACACTATTAATGCATGCAGTAGTTTAGATGTAGAATAACTCTTCTCCGCGCCCCCTTCCCCCCCAACACCCCAACCAAACTACTGGGGCAAGTAATACTACAGATAATGCTTTGAAACTAGTTTGCTTCACTATTACTTTTAATTGAAGCATGCCCATTGAGGGTTTTGGTTTGTAACGTTCCCAATAAAATGCTTTCAGATGTAAGGAATGAAATGTTATGTCAAAATTTTTGGTTTGCTGTTTTTTGCTTAATTTTGAAACAGACTGGAATGCATTTTGTGCTTTAACTTTGATTTTGATATAGCCCTTTCTACTTCTGGAAGAGTGAAATAAATTGAAAATTTGTAAAACAGTTTTGCAGAATACTGCTCAGTTCTATTCCCCTTAACCCTACCCCACAAAAAAGTTTACTTAACTAACTTAGGTGGATCAGTTTGAACTGTACGCTACACGAGATTCATAAGATATACTAGACACATGTGGTAGAAGCACTCCTTGAATAGACTTTAATTGGTGAACACAATTCAGCCAGATCTGTACAAGCTACCTGGTAAGCTGACTGAAAAACTAGTTTTCAAACACCACTTTTTCTGATGTATATAGAACTTAACATTTAATGAGAATGAAATATAAAATAAGGTGGAGCATTCTACAGGTTCATATATTTGCTTCATATTTTTGAAGAGCTCCTGTAGCAACATTTTAGTACTATTACACTATATTCAATGTGTGTCAAATAAAGAAGGTGCCTATTTTTACATTTGTTTCTCAAGTTAATAGTACCAGAATTAAAACCATGTGCTGGCAAGCACTGAAACACTTCCTTTTGTTTTCCTCCTATGTCCCTCAGAGCCTCTCCTCCCCACACCGGCCAAAGAATTCTACCCAATGCACCTCTGCCCTAGCCTACAATTTTGCTACTCTTTTAAAATCGTGAACAGAAAATCCTAGAGATTTTTGAGGCCAGAAGTGACCATCATGATCACCTAGTCTGACATCCAACAACGCACAGGCCATAACATTCACCCAGTAATTCATGCATCGCTTCTTATTCAGCTAGATCATATCTTTTAGAATATGTCTTTTAGATATCCAATTTCAAACTGAAGAATCCACCACATCTTCATGTAAATTGTTCCAGAACAGCCCATATTAAATGGTTAGACACTGGTTAAGTGACAGATTGCAAAAAGTAATTGTAAATTGAGAACAGTCATCCAATAGTTCTTGGTCCAATGCTATTCAATAGCAATCAATGATCTGGAGTACAGAATTGCTATTAAGATTTGCAGATGACAAAAACTGGAGGGATAAACAAGGGGACAGATGAGTCATGCTGACTAACCTGGATCACTTGCTAAATGTATTCATTTGAACAACATGCATTTTAATATAGACAAATGTAAAGTTATATGTCTAGAAACAAATAATGTAAGTCACGCTTACAAGATTGGGGAGTATCCTGGGAATCCAGTGACAGTGGAAAGTACTTAGGGGAAACCTTAGATAGCCAACTGAACACGAGTTCCCAATGTGATGCTGCAGCTAAGAGGGAGAACATGATCCTTTGTTGCATAAGTAGGAGAATGTCAAGCAACAGCAGGGAAGACATTACCTTTGAATATGGTATTAGTGGGACCATTACTGAAATGCTGCCTCCAGTTCAAGTGTTCACGCTTCAAAGAGGATGTTGCAAAAGGTTCAGAAGACAGCTACAAAAATTATTCAAGTTCTGGAAAATATACCATATTATAGTGAGACCTAGATAAACTAAATTGAGTTTCTTAAGAACAACAACTTGATCATAATCTACAAGTTTCTACATGGGGAAAGGATTTCAAATAGTAGGTGGCTCTTTAATCTGCCAGAGAGAGGCATAATACGATCCCGTGGTTGGAAGTTGCAGCTTAAATTCAAACTGAAAATAAAGTGAAAAATTTGTGTTAACAGGGAGGGAATTAACCATTGGAACAACTTACCTGGGGATGTAATAAATTCTCCTTCGCTTTAAGTCTTTAAATCACAACTGGAGGTCTTCCTAAAAGTATGCTATAGCTCAAGCTACGGCCTTGATGCAGAAATTAACAGGTGATGTACTTTGCTTTGTGTTATACAAGTCAATCTAGATCAATGGTTCTCTGACTGAGGCCCGCCGGCTACTTGCGGCCCAATCAGCACAGAGCTGCGGCCCATGTGACATCCTCAACCATACAGGTAGCACTGGATGCGACTCAATGGTAAATAGGTTGAGAACCACTGGTCTAGATCATTGTGATGAACTGGAGCTGCTCTGTAATAATTTATGAATAATGTATGTTGATCTGGTTAAGAGATTTACTATATGAATATATTGGTTCAGTTTAATATGGGATATCAGGGAAAAACATGCAGGAAAGAAAGAGATAAGCCATGTCTCCCCAAACACTTGAAGGACAAGAGACAATGCCAAGACAGAAAGAGACCTGTGCACACTGGAGATCAACTGTGGCAGATTTAAAAATCCTCTTTAATTGCTTTGGTCCTACAGTTAAAACCAAAATATTTTTCTCTTAAGACTGTTTTGTCATTGACCACCTGTGACACTCTGTACCTCGGGGGAACACCCTGCATCCCCATGTTCATCCTTATATGATTGTGTGGTATCCAATGCAAAGTTTGTCATGTCAGGTGTCTTCGGAAGGCTCATGATGCACTAAAGCATTGTTGCTACAGTAAAGTTATAGGTTGTAATTTCATGTATATAGTTATGAGGCTGAAAATGTGTCCTCATGGCTTAAAATAAGCCCAGGCAAAACTCTCAAGGAGCAGAGGGGCAGTTCACACCTCATCAGGGCATGTATGGAACAAACCCAGCCCAGCCTCACAGGAACAAAGGACACTGGCCTAGCCAGCAAAAAAGGATCTGTTGGACTCTCCAGTGAGTCACCCCCCTTCCCTTGGTCAGTTTGGGACTACGATGAGGTAATGCTCACCTGACTCTGAAGGTGGGGAAAGCCAAAAAGGAAGAAAACATGATAAAAGGGAGAGACGTTTGCCATGCTCTCTCTTCCACCTCCATCTACAGACACCACCACCAAGCGACTGAAGCACCGATCAAAGGGGAGAGCCTGGCTGAAGGGCAACCAGCCAGCCTGTGGTGAGAAGCATCTAAGTTTGTAAGGGCACTGAAAGTGTTGAGGTCAGCTTAGAATGCATTTTGCTTTTATTTCATTTGACCAAATCCGACTTTTTGTGCTTTGACTTATAGTCACTTAAAAATCTATCATTTGTTTGTTTATTCTACCTGAAGCAGTGCATTTGGTTTGAAGCATGTCAGAAACTCCCCTTGGGATAACAAGCCTAGTACATATCAATTTCTTTGTTAAATTGATGAACTCATAAGCTTGTAGCGTCCAGCGGGCATAACTGGACACTGCAAGACGGAGGTTCCTAGGGTTGTGTCTGGGACCGGAGATATTGGCTAATGTCATTCGGTTGCACAGTCCAAGCAGCGGCTGGACAAAAGTGCTCACTCGCATAGCTGGGAGCAGCTTACATACTAGAGGCTGTGCGTGAACACCCTTGGAGTGGGGGTTCTCACAGCAGAGCAGAGTAAGGCTGGCTCACAGAGTCGAGGATGGCGTGACCTAGCAGATCACCAGTCCAGATAACACCAGGGGAATGTCACACCACCACTAGTCCCAAATGGAAGAATCCAAGTGCCAGAATTCAGTCAAACCTGCTGGGTAAGCATGGTAAATACACAGATACTCTAGCAAAGAGCTTAGTGGAAGAGTGGAAGAACTGTGGAATTCTGTTCCAGGATACGTGAGGGTGCAGATGTAGCGAGCCTGCAAACATGACAGTCATAATGGTTTTAATCTACAAGCATAGGAAACTTTAGGAAAGTAGTCAATTATTGTCCTATATTGCAAAAATTGACATATTTCTCTAGGATTTTTGAGATGCCGGCCCAAACTCATTTTTATCTGTGACCAAAGCTATGGATTTGAACTGAGAAAACCCTGCATCAAAAATCTGATTAGAAAAGGATAGTTAGCTGAAAGTTTCCAGCATATTATAAACAGAATATTTGTTCATTAAACTTTTAAAAGCTAGGAATTAGACAAAAATCTGCCAACATGTTCCATTATTCAGTGAAAAACAAACTCCCCACCATCTCATTCCATGTTGTGGTCTCATCTCCAATCCAGTGAAGTGATTTTTACAGTCTGACAGAAAGATGATGAGAAGGTAACTCCCTACATTGCATAGTCAATAGGCTTGGATATACACCGCTACCTCGATATAAAGCGACCCGATATAACACAAATTTGGATATAACGCAGTAAAGCAGTGCTTGGGGGGGGGGCGCACTCCGGTGGATCAAAGCAAGTTCAATATAACGCGGTTTCACCTATAACGCAGTAAGATTTTTTTGGCTCCCGAGGACAGCATTATATCGAGGTAGAGGTGTACTTAAACCTCCAACAGCCTAATATATCTGGAATTAACAGCAATTCAGTTGGATCTTCTCAGAAAGCAGGTCAGCTCCATACAATAGCCACAAGCCTACCAGTCTTGCAAGTTACACTCAGACTAGACCAAAACGCCCATGCACAGTGTCAAAAAGAGGTGGTAATCCAGCGTTGTTCTCTGGATTAAATATTTTGCTGGTGCAGTCTGAACCTGCCTCACTTACAGCCAGCAGAATATTGCAACCCCAACTGTAATTAGGCAAACTTTGAAACCAGGGTGAACTGCTCTAGATAGACAAAGCTGCTATTTGCACTATTCTAGCAGTTGGTCCAATAGAGCTACAGAGATATTGACACCAGTTGCTGTGATCAAGGCAGATCCCCACACTAGAGAAGAAGTAATAGCTGTTTAAGATATTTGGTAGTCCTTCTCAGTTTGGTGTTTGAAAACTCAGCACTACTCTCAGGAAACAATTAGGTGAAATTTACAAGACATTACACCATTTAGCACAGTAAGCAGTGCAGATTGCATTGTGAGAGATTATTTTTTTGTGTTACATTATCAATAAAAGCCTTTCAAAAATTAAACTTGAACAATACTACTGTGTTACTTGGTTTTAGAAAAATCCATGTCAAATAAATTAAAGGAAATGAAGGGAGAAAGTTAGATGGAAGACTGCATTAGTGTGCCCATGAAGCCAGATTAAAGAAAATGAGAGTTCATTCCTTTTATTGTGTTACTAATGCTATTACTGAAACTCATCCTACAATGTAACTGTGCTTAAGTAGGGTGTAGCTTCCAATATCCAACTGAATGAGGCAAATAAAGGGAACTTGCTGGAGATGAAGTAGGCAGAACTGGGGAAATTTCAACTGCCTTTAAATTAGGTAGCATGATGAAAACCCTAATTTGCAGAATGTGCACACAGAGTTTTGTAACCCACTGGCAAAGTGGGTTACATTTCCCTCTACATATGGGTGCACAGAGGTTATGTCTACACTTTGAGCTCAGGGTGCAACTCCCAGATCAAGGAGACACACTCACATTAGCTCTCAGACCTAGCATGCTACAAACAGAACGTATCCTATGGCAGCACAAGCAGCAGGATGGGCTAGCAGCCCCAAGTATGTACCCACCTGAGTCCCTACATATTTATTCAGAGTAGCTAGCACGTCCCACCAGTGCAGCTACACTAGTTTTACCATGCTATCTTGATGAGAGCTAGAGGGAACTGCACTCCCAGCTGGAAGTGTATACATACCCATATAGGATAAACAGCCTGCTTCTACTACCAGAAGGAAATGGGTCCATACTACAGGTCTGCAGGTTCAAATCCTGCTTATGCCTGTCTCCTCCACCAAATGGGGAATTTTTATGTAAGTCTTAAACATGGTATATGGAGATATACCTATCTCATAGAGCTGAAAGGTCTATGAGAAAGGTCATTGAGTCCAGCCCCCTGCCTTCACTAGCAGGACCAAGTACTGATTTTTGCCCCAGATCCCTAAGTGGCCCCCTCAAGGATTGAACTCACAACCCTGGGTTTAGCAGGCCAATGCTCAAACCACTGAGCTATCCCTCCCCGCTGCTCCCAGTCTCTCTCTATAAAATGACCCCTAAGTGTAAAGACCCTGGAATAATAGTCATTGTTAGTAATTTTATATTGAAAACACTTTAAAAATGAATTAGAATGTTGTGTTCAACATTTGTTTTAGTGTATTTTGAACGGTTTGTATTGTTAGCGAGCTGTCCCTTTAAGAACAGTGTGAGCTACTTAATTGTACAGTGTGAGGGAAGCTTTGCCCACATGTCCGGAGAAGAGAAGATCCTGTGTGTGTAAGCTCCAAAAAGACCAGAATTTAGTAAGCTTGTCTTTCCAAAAAGCAAGTCTTATTCTTGAAGAAGAAACATTAGCACCTATCAGGGAGCTGGATCCCTCAGGATGCTGCTAACAAGTTACAGCCTCTCTCCTGGAGATCACCAATCCAGCCCAACTCAGAAGGATTCAAAGTTGTTGCCATCTATAGGGCATTTGGTGGATCTCAATTCTACCTCCTCAGTCAAACTTTGTCCCATGTCACCACACTTCATAATAACTGGCCGATTCAGACAGGTAAAGTCCTGCAAGGGCCACAGAGACTGAACTAACCCTAAACAAAGTTGCCCTGCCAGCACCACCAAGTCGTAGGAAGTTTGTCCTGCTGCCGAGTGTTTTTTATTTTACCAAGGATGTTAAAACAACCCCTTTCACAAGCAGTAAGGCCACACTTTGAAGATGAAGTGTCTATGGCTATATGCAGATTTACCAATATGAAAGTTAGGTCATTAATTTTCATAAATTTGTCACACATGGAGCTAATCAAAACCTCGTATCTATACTTCAGAAGAAGGTGACAGTTTCCTCCTAAAAACCCAGCTAATTCTTTTACAGACTGGATATTTTCAAGAAATCCCCCACCATTGCACCACTAAGTTGCAGTAATGGTAGAATCACTACAGCAGACTGGTGGCCACTATTTTTACTACTACTATACAGACCTGCTCAGAATTAGAGGGCAGTGGAGTAAAAAATGCAATCAGCTGGTCTGTACTAATGCTTACCTCATTACGCTACTGGTAGAACTGCACAAGTGGGAAGTTTCCCCAAAAGCTGCTGTGCTAAGGAATCTGAGGTCCTAAAATAAAAATACTATTTTTGACTCTTGCTAAATTCTAGGACTCAGTAATCTTTTGAGACAATGAATACCTCAAGTTTTAAAACTTATTTCCTTTTATTATTTTTAAACTTTCTCCTTGTCTGAGTTGAGAGGCAACATTTATTTATATAAGCAGGACTTAAAACAAGGTCTATAGCACTTTCATATAAGAAATTTTAGATTGAAAAATGTTGCCAATTTACAATTTTGATTCTCCAGGGTCCCCAGCATTCAGGAACCACACCACTTGTTTGGATGGTCCTAACCTCGATGTCAGTTAAGCCAGGGACTGTCAAACTTTTTCTTTCTGAGGCCCCCCTCAACATGCTATAAAAACTCCAGAGCGGAGCGGGGAGACTCAGGGCTCCAGGCCAGGAGGGACCCTTGGGCATATGCATAGTTTGACTTTATTGGGGTGGGGAGGAGCAAGCACGAGGGCCGGTGGGACTCAGGCCAACTCTGCACAGCTAGGTCCAAGGAGGGAGTGCCACCTTCACCCCCGACTCACCTCAGCAGGCCACCCAGCCCATCTGGGTTGTGGGGGAATGCAACCGAAAAAATACAACTCAAAGGGGACTCAGCTCAGAAAGTTTGAAAACCACTCATGGTGCAGGCAGGGGGTAGCTATGGGCTGGGTGTAGCGAGGGGTGTAGCTCAGGTTGCAGGGAGAGGGGTAGCTAGGGGCTGTGTGCTGGGAGAGCTCCCATGTTGGCAGCTCCCCGAGGGCTCTGCCAACCCCCAGAGCCAGGTCCTCCCCGCCCAGGTAGCTCTTACTGGCTGCCTGAGCAGTCAAAGGGGGCTGGGAGCTGAGGAGCAGCTGCAATCCCGGGCACCAGCAGCAGATAGGGGAATGCCACGGCTGCACGTTCCACGGCATCAGCAGCCAGAGGAGCACCTGCCCCGCACTGCCTGGCTCTGGGGTCCCCCCTAGAACCCGGCCAGAGGGCTTGCCTGAAGGGAGCTGGGGTAGAGGAGGAGGTGGGGGGGGCGGAGCTGTCCCAAGACTGCCCCACTCTGGGTAAGGCACTGCAGTTTGATGAGACAACACCCTTGTGCCCCACCCCAACTCTGCTCATGGGCTCAGGGCTTCAGTCCCTCGCTGCTCCCGGCTTCAGACGGGAGGGAAGAGGGGAATCACCAGGGCTTCCGGCTTCAGCCCCACAGGGAAAGGGGGGGCATTGTGGCTCGGGGCAGTGTGTTTCAGTTGTGGGGCCCTGCAGCCTCCCTGAAAGGGCTCATGGACCCCTAGTGGAGAACTGATGGGTTAAGCCATAACTGCAGCAGAGTTTGAGTTTCCGACGTACCTTAACCCGATGATACAGTATTTCAGGAATTTTACATGGTTAATCATGCACACTTAAATGTATTGGCTTAAAAAGCTTCAGCTGACATGACGAGAACTAATCACAAGAGTAAACTTGTATGCAGGTTTCACAATTAGTCACGACTCAAGTAATTTCTCCCATTTGCGATCCAAAAAACAGATCTTAAAAGCATCAGGGTAGATCTCATGACTTCTGTATCTATTAACCATGATCTGCAAAGCTTTACTGAAATAAGAGATCTTACATGTTAACATTTGTTCAAGCCACCCAAATAACTTGTGTCTTGTTTTTTTAACTCCTTGAAGTTTGCATTTTGTACACACCTTTTTACGCTCACAAAATAGAAATATCAAAGACCCCATAAACACATTAATCATAGAGCAGTAGGCAGAGTTCCTAGAAGTCTGAGATTTTTCCTCCGACCACATTCTGGGTATGACTTCATTTCAGAAGCAACTCAGATGACTGGCACCCAGGTCTGAGCACCCAGATCAGCCTAGCCCAGGTCTGAGCAGCCATACCTAAATTCTGCATCCTGAACTGACAGGACTTCTGAGCTCCTATCCCATGGTTCTTTGTGTCACAGTAACCTGAGCCACTCTGATTCTTTCCCAGTGAATTGTGGGAGAACTCGCCTGTCCTTCTGGGCACATAGGGGAATTGTGGAAAGGCATCGGAGGACTATTAGCAGTCAAGTGATTTAACCTACATCCTTGCTGAAAATTCAGTGGGCAAGTTACCAATCCAAGTGAAAGGAGCACCCAACCTTTAACTAATGCCCCACAATGGGCCAGATAGCTCAGATTGAAAGCACCACTAAACTCAGGTGAGAGGGTTTTGTGCATGGACAGGAGAGAGGTTAGGAGCAACACTCAAATAAGAGCCTGAGTTAACTCTGTAGACAAACACTTAAATATTGCTACCTCTCAGTACAGGTTAAGTAAGCAGTGACAGTCCCTCAGGTTTCTCTAGGAGTTTGGGGTTCAGAACCACTGTTTAAATTAAGGATAATAAAGACAAGGATTTTCACAGTGGGTTTTCATGGGTGATGAGTCAAGCTGAAAACATTAATAAATTTAAAAAGCTTTGCAGGTTACCTTTAATGAGTATAAGACATTGTCAGGACTACTGAAAAACTGAACAAGATATAGGAACCCCCCCAAAATTCAAAAACTATGAAGGATAAACAACTAAAATATGATTGATTACACACACCAGAAGTCTATAAATAGGCAAAGAAGCAAATGCAATTAACACGTAAACATCTTGAAGTTTTAAAAAACTATGATTCAACCTGCTAACTGTTTGCTTCATACAACATCAGAGCAGAAATTTGTCAAGAGTACAGATTGAAATTAAATGCTTCCTTCACACCTAACACACATGATGCACACTCTGTAGAGTGTGCAATTATGATGTATCATACTTCTGCTTCAGGTGCTAAAATTGATTAGCACCTCAAGAAAGACATTGCCAACTGCTCCACTAATAGAGAAGTTAAGCCTTGGAAGTTTCAAAGCTAATTAAAACCAAGTAAGCTCATTTTTACCTTATGTATCCATGCCAGAGCTGTTTAAAACAATTGCTATGCATTTCAGAAACTCTGTTCTCTACTGACAGGTCTTATTGCCAAGTAACAACCATGATAGTCTACATCACATTTGCTACTAAGATAAGAGTTATTTGATAACGATGCCCATGCACTACAAAAAAGGGCTATTACATCGAGGTGTTTACCTGTTGCTAAAGGCCAAGAGATGATAACTTGGGAGAATCTTACAAGATTTGCTGCAGTCATTTGTTATGCTTACAAAGCGGTTATTTTTCCATCTTTTGTCTAATGAATTAGAGGTCTCAGAGTTAAGCATTAGTTTGATTAGCTGTGGCATTTCCAACAACAGCTTCAAGACAGAAAGGAATGGACATGGACTCGAACAGCTGACTCTATGTAGATGGGCCTAAGACTAGAAGAAGAATTAGAGTTTATTATCTCTAATAGTCAAATGGATGCAGCAATCTGAACCATTTTATGAACTGACTGCAACACAACAAAGTGTGTTGTACCCATATATCCTTGGGCACATTTGAGAGTTTCAATTGCTGGCTGCTAGCCTTTTCTAAGCAGAGCTCTGACTCAGCTGCTGTATCCATAACGATTGATTTCAAGTCAGTAGTATTACAATAGTGCCTTGAGGCTCCGGTTGAGATCAGCACCCATTGTGCTAAATACTGTACAAACACAAAAGAAGAGGCAGTCTCTGCCTTTAATAACTTACTTCTGTCTTTCTTATGTCTGAGTAGAACAGAGACAGACAATGGAAGAAAGGATTATCCCCATTTTGCAGATTGAAGTGACTTCCTCCTAGGGCTTGTCTACACTTGAAACATTACAGCGGCACAACTGTAGCTGTACCATTGTAGCACTTCAGTGCAGATACTGCCTACACAGACGGGAGGCGTTCTTCCATCAGTATAGGAAATCCATCTTCCTCAGAGGCAATGAGTAGGTCAATAGAATAATTCTTGTTTGATATCTAGTTTCGATGCACTCCAAATAATTGTGCAGAGTAAATATTTAGATACATGAAACTTCAAACACAAAAACATGATATTTCAGTGATCATGCCAGGCAGGGTGAATAGGTCAGGCAGCTATTTTAAAGCAAGGCTTATCAAATTTATTCATGTTATGGCCAACATCTCATATGCAAACCCATGGACCACCTCTATTCGGTCTCATGTGTGTCAAGTCCAGCAACTGCTTACATGGCAAAATGGTATTAAGGAAGAATTTATTAATTTTTAGCTGTCAGTGCAAATTTAGGAGAACGAGGAAAAGCCATCTGACACACCCTGGCACCCCAATATTCACCCCTGTCATGTAATTAGGATATGTCTTACGCAAAGTATGCCTTGTGAAGTGTCATTCTAAAAGTCTTGATCTGCTAGATAGCAATATCTCGTTAGATTGTATGTACTATCGTCGTATGTGAAGTTATGAAGTTTGGCTATGTATGTGCTACTGAAACATGTTGTGAGGTTGAAAACACCCACAAGCAGCCTTTTAGGTACAACAGTAAAAAGGCCAAACAATGTTAATGGCTTATTGAGGAAATGCACACAAGCACAAGCAGGGGCGGCTCCAGGGTTTTTGCCGCCCCAAGCGGCGCAAAAAAAAAAAAAAAAAAGCCGCGATCGCGATCTGCGGCGGCAATTCGGCGGGAGGTCCTTCGCTCCGAGCGGGAGTGAGGGACCGTCCGCCGAATTGCCGCCGAATAGTTGGACCTGCCGCCCCTCTCCGGAGTGGCCGCCCCAAGCCCCAAGACCTCCGTGACTTCTGCAGCGGCTAGTGCAGCTGACCCCAGGGCTGCCGGAGTAGCTCAGGTGGCCCCAGGGACAGCCGCACCGGCTGCTGCTCCAATGGTCCCATGCAGCTATTCCTGGGTGCTGCCCCGGAGCAGCAGTGGCGCCCCGGCCCACCACCCCTCACCCAGAGCAGCAGCAACGGTGATGGCGGAATCCTGGGCCGCCCCCACCCTCCCAGCAACGGTGGAACCCCAGGCTACCCCCACCCCCGAGAAGTGGATTAACTACATTGATTGAAGGGTTCTTTGTCAAAGGAGGAAATGTCTATTCTATAGCACTAGAATAGCATAGCTGCAGCCCTATAGCTGTGCCTTTGTCATGTAGACATACCCCTCAGCACAGACACGGTCTATGCCGATGGAAAGGGTTTTCCTGTCAGCATAGGTAATCCATCTCCCTGAGAAGCAGTAGCTAAGGCAATAGAAGAATTTTTCCATCAACCTAGCACTGTATACATCAGGGGTTAGGTCAGGATAGCTACCTCTCTCAGGGGTTTAGATTTTTCACACCCCCGAGACACATAGCTATGCCAATATAAATTCCCAGTGTAAACCAGCCGTTAGTTCACTGCAAGATGGGGTGTAACTCTACCCCCACACTAGACTGCCGCACACTAAGGGCTGGTCTGCACCGGGAACTTACAAAAATTCACACCCCTGAGAGATGTAGCTATGTTGACCTAACCCCCAATGTAGACAGTGCTAGACCGACAAAATAATTCTTCTGTTGACCAAGCTATCACCATTCAGGGAGGTGGATTACCTACACTGACAGGAGAATGCCTCCCGTTGGTATGTGTCCGGTAATGTCTACACTGAAGTGCTGCCTAAGGGTATGTCTACATTACAAAGTCACAATTATGGCGCTGCAGCTGTGCTGCTGTTGCAGTTTAAATGTAGACATACCCTAAGTGTCCACATGGACCAGGCTGCTGCACACAAAGTTCTGTACTGCACTTTAATCAGGAGTAGATCAAAGTGCTCTAGCGACCTTTTAGTGGGCATCAGTAGGGTCCACGTTGACACTTAATGTGTGGCAGGTTAGTGGGGGATAGAGTTACAGCCCAGCTCACTGCAAATTAAGTGTTTGTGTAGACAAGCCCTTAAGCTCATGCGCTATCATGACATGATCTTTCTAGACAATCATGAAAACCCACATGCCTGAAATTGGGCTCCTATATCCAAGGGTGTTTCTTTAAAAAAAAAAAAAAAAAGAGAGAAGATTGCCATGCAAAGTTTGTGTGTACTGCAGGTGCTCGGGATGGGAACCAACAGCACAGCTCCCAACCCACCAGAATATATATAGGAGCCAAGGAAAGCATTCAACCCTCTAAGGGTATGCATACACTACAACAGTACAGTTATGGCACTGCAGCTGTTGTATAGATGCTTCTTACGTCCACAGAAGAGGTTTTCTGTTGATGTAGGAAATCCCCCTCTCCAAGAGGCAGTAGCTCAGTCGACAGAAGAATTCTTCTGTCGACCTAGCTGCATCTACAGCATGGGTTAGGTTGACCCAAATACGTAGCACAGGGCACAACATTTTTCACAGCTCTGCATAATGTAGCTAGGTCCAGGGTGGATAAAAACCAATGCTTTTTTTGATAAAATGCTTTTTGAGGAAAAAACCTATCTAAAGATAGTTTTAATTAAGATATATTATAGCTCAAAGATATCTCATCGTGGAATATCGATGATAAATTCTAATTCTATAATTTGAGACAATATATTCATGTAATGTTTAAGAAAAGTTTTGTAAATGAATTCCAATAGGTCATGATTAGGGACCCAATCTTATGGGGTTCCAGGGGCTTCTGTATAGAAAGATTTACCTAAATAATCTATCTACGCAATGGGACTCAGTGCTCAGTCTAGAAGATATCATCAGAGATGCTTAGGTTTGCAGTTCTCAAACTGGACTTGTGTCTCCAGACATAACATCCTTGTTAACAGCAACAATGTTTTTAAATAAATAATATATAGGAGGCGAGAAATAACGGACCTCAACCCTATTGTCCCTCTGTAAATTTGTGTACACAGAGTCAATCCCTGACCTCTCTCTAAAAGGGCAACGTTTCAAAAAGTTCAATGAATAGAAGATTGTTGGGGACGGAATAGATCTGGACAAGGAGAAGAAGTCTGGAGATAAATGTGAGAAGGGAGGGACAGGCAGTAGAAACAAAAGTGAAACTGTTTGAGCAGCATATTCCAGAAGTCTTGAGGTCTTTCTGAATGTAGCCTTCATTGATTTGAGATCTACTATACTATTCTCTCAATAAAAAGGAAAAAGAGACCCAGTTTGGGAATATTTTAATGAAGTTCCTCTACCTTTGGGTAAGACAGGCATGCGTGCAAAATGTTGTTTTATTGCTGATGCTGTTGAAATTTGGAAGGAACTGAGTGAGATCTTAAAAAGAAAAATATGCAATCACAGAGTTAAATTACAAGCATTAAAAACACGAATGGGACAAGCACTATCTCCAGCTCATTTTCTTGCAGATATTCTCAATACTTGGTACCAGGGTCAAACCTTAACTGCTGAAGAAGAGGAGTTGGCTATGACATGGACATCCAGCAATCATCCCTCCATAATGCCAACTATAATAAACTTCATATATGTTTGCTGATGATGTTTTAAAGAAAGTCACACCAGTGAACTGGTGGAAGTCACTTAAGCACTTGGATTCAGAGACTGTTGAAGTGACAATCTCACTTTTAACAGCAGTAGCTTCTTCTGCCAGTGTAGAAAGAATATTTTCTTCCTTTGGACTAATTCGTTCCATGAGAAATCGGTTGGGACACGAAAAAGCAGGAAAACTTGTTTCTCGTTTTCAGATTATGAACAAACAGGAAAATGAAGGTGAAGATGACTGAGTTAGCTGCAGAAGCCAATATTTTAAGTTTCTCATGTTGACCTGGCTGACATAGTCGATTTAATTTTTATTTTGTTTTTTTTAATATTTCATTTAACTATTTTAGTTAAAAACAATTTTAACAAACAAACCTGGTTTTAAAAAACTTGAATGTTTAACTAAATTCCAAAATTAATATGCTTGTTTTGTTATATTATATGTTTGCTGTTGAAGAAAAAATCCAGAATACATAACGTTGTTGTTTTAGTTAAATAAAACAATTTAAATGTCTGTCTGGTGATGTTCTCCTCCTAATACAGCATGGCAAGAAAATCCTCCAAATATTAATGATTAATCTGTTGAATTGGAGATATTTATGAAGTCATTGGGAGGTGAACTATCTTCTTCAATTACCGTTGATAAATGAAATAACCAAACATTCATTCATTTTCTGATATAGCTGTAAAGCTAATCTGAAAAGTTTTCAAAATAAATCACAGTTTAAAAATGTATAGTGTGTACCTTCTAAAAATGAAACGTACATCTATCTCTAAGTTGTGAAGAATATGTATATTAAGGTTATAACAACCAACAAGAATGCACTTTTATGTAGAAATCCATGATTAAATAGAGTCTTCCAGACTAGTGATTTAAATCAAATCCACCCTGGCTAGGTTGATCTAATTTTTAGGTGTACATCAAGCCTTATATCCCCACAGAACCCAGAGAAAGGAGCAAGATCAGTCAGGTGTCCAACCAATTAGGGGGAAAATAAAGCCAGGGTACAGCAGAGCCTCTAGACTTCTCCTGACCCCTCCACTCAGCTGGCAAAGCAGTGTTAGCAACATAGTCTGGTAGTCCCCTTCTCCAGATCTGGACAGCAGCCAGACTCAGTAAGAGTACAGAAACAATAGCAAGTCTTCACTCCCAGCTTTGTTTACAAGGAATTAAGAACTGGCAGAAGGTACTTGGGGGAATGGCAAGAGAAAATTACTCTTGGGTACAAGGAGCATCTATGGGATTTCAAGGGGCATGGCGGAAGATTATCTTTATTTCCTGGGTCCCCATAAGGGGGCTTTGGGAAGAGAGAATTATTCATACAAAGCTGTCCTGCTAACAAAGGAAATCTAGCAAGTGTCACACTCATAGGGAGCATGTGGGGGGGGGGAGGAATATGCTCCAAAACAACACCTATTTCTAGCGTTCAAACCCATGCATGTCCCATTAGGCATCCTTGATATTACAAATAGAAAAAAATTCTCACCAAAGGACACTTGAACACCCAAATTTTTAGTTTTATCATTTTCAAAAGTGAAG
Source organism: Emys orbicularis (assembly GCF_028017835.1). Lineage (NCBI taxonomy): Eukaryota > Metazoa > Chordata > Testudines > Emydidae > Emys > Emys orbicularis. The sequence goes on along the minus strand of NC_088686.1, from coordinate 66,680,496 downwards.
TTGAGATTTGTGAAGTATCAGTGATTTGATTTCCCTGTGCATCCCATGCTAAAACATGGGAGCTCTTTGTCCTCTAATGCAGGAGTTCTAAAGTACCAGAAAACAGGCACAAGAAAAGAAAAGCAACTTTAGCTAGGGGCTTGTGGGTGTCCTCAAACAGGTACACATTACTCCAGTCAGCCTGGTGTTACAGTAGAGGAGCTCTGAAGTATGTTTTCATTCTTGCATCATTGTGCATTTGACAGCATGAGGTATCTGAGATTGCTTAAATCCAAAGAGTCAAAGGAAGCTAATCTGTCTTGCAAGGCAGCTTGTTTGCAGCCAAAAAACCTGAACCAGAATCGCTGAATGGGTTGGTCACAAAGGGGTACTGAAGGAAAGGGTTTCTCTCACAGAAACTATTTTCAAGATCCTCTGAGAGGATAGTCAGGTATTCGGTTAGAGCTAAAATGACCTTTCGCTACACATTCTCATCCTGACAGCTGAGAAACTGACCAAGCTTGTAAAAAAAAAAAAAATGAAAAGTCCTGTTCCTCTCGTAGATACGGGACAATGTCAGCAATTGTCATTCTGAATGTATTAATTATTTCAATACTGTCAAATATCGTTTGCTGAGGTTTCTGAAGCTCCAGATTCAAGGAAGCAAGCTTTGGTAGAAACTGTTTCAAAAGGAGCACACAACCATGTACTTCTGGATCTTGCAGCTTTTGGGACAGTTCCAGTGAAACTGTGTTCAAAACCTCAACGAGCTCTTCCTGGAGCTCAAACAGCCTCTGTACACGGTCATTAAAATTAAGGCAGCAGATTTGATTATAATTCAGCAGCACCTTGCATCTTGCAGCCAGTTTTGCATCTCCCTTTACTGACACTGCTGGCTTTGACACCATTGATGCACTTTTTCACTACGGATTCAACCTCATTCGTACTTTTCATTGAAGCCTTGCTGGCAAGTACTTCTTGGTGAGCAAAACAGTATAACAAAAAAACATTTGAGCTTTCTTGGAAGCAATTCGGCACCCCTACTCATGTACCTTGCAAAACCACTGCCCCAGCAGCTCTCAAGCTGCACAGATTGTCAAAGTGAATGGGGGCACTCCTCCATTCTCGCCTGAAAAATGCGTTTGCCAGTTGGCCTGTCACTGAGATTCAACTGACATAAAACACCATCAGAAAAACAATGGCAATCATAGTGAAAAAAGAGAGCGCATACAATTATCTTGGGATTCCTCGTGACATCAAAGCCCTCATCCAAGCACAGGCTGTAGAAAGGGCTCTCAGACTTTTTCAGCTATTTCATTTTGTAGAAGATTCACCAGATCTCTTGTGCTCCCTCTATAATGTGTTATTGCTCAGTGGTATCTCTCTACAAGCATATTTTCTGGTTGTATGGCCAGGACAATTTTCTTCACAAATTCTTCGTTGCTGAATGGTTTCCTTGCTTTCCCCAAAAGTAGCGCAACTTTAAAAGTAGTCATTTGTATATGATCCACTTTATTCAAAAATCTGAGCCATCATTGTCTTTCAAACTCTGTTTTTGCATCATTTAACAGCTTGTGCCTCAAACTCACCGTAGTAATTTTGTGCAACTTCCCCTGTATGAATGCTATAAGGACATTGCACTGTGTAAATTTTAATTTGATGAATTTCTTACAAACAGTGCACACTGTAACTTACTCGGAAACTGAATCGGATGGCTTCAGAACCACAAAACTGCATTTTCCACTGGTCCTGAAATGTTCGTTTTTCTTCTTTCCATGTTCTGCTTTCTTAGCAGCAGGTGGCTCCCTCTGGGACAGTCTCTGTATCACATTCAGGGTCATTTTCTGGTACTGATATTTTGGAAAAACTTTCTGATATCCATTCATGTTTTTAACTCTCTCACCTTCTACCACAAACAAATCACTACCTACCCAAACACCATGCAGTGATCTTGCCAACCATGATGTTGGCCAGTAGTTGCCTATGGAGCTACAGTAGTAGCCTACGGAGCTACAGTAGTACGAGATGTAAACAGTAATTAGCCAATGAATACGCTCTGACTTGAAAGAAAGTCTATGTAGTTCAGTGCTGCCTGCACTGTACCATAATACTTAGAAGAGAATGAGTGCGCATTACGATTTATGGCATTTACAAGGCAACTTTAATACTTGATGTCTCAGCAATTTTGGGGGCACTTTGGAGGCTGTGGTGGCCACACACAAAAAATCTGCTGATGGCCACGTTTGAGAAATGCTGCTCTAGTAGCTAGACCATATTAGAGCTTTGCCACCTTTGCCAGTCTTTACCACCTTTGAACCAATAGGCCTGGTCCTTTCAGTTCAAGCAGAAGATCATACAGGCATTGTTACACGTGCACAATCATTAGTCTTCATAACAACAATTTTCTCTGACAGAGAAAGAGAAAATTGATCCAGCTCTGTAGAATAGGCTGGGCAGCCCACTTTTGTTCAGACAGGGAAACTAAAGTACTGTCTACTCTACCAAGGACTCTTAAGGCTAAAGCATCCCCCCATATCCCCAAATTCTGATTAACTTATGTACATCCTTTTCTCCAAAAGGATTTTTTTTTCCCTTGTAGAATTAGACAACTTGAACCTGTCCCCATGACAGACTGGTATCTATATTCACTATACACAAGTCATGTTCCAGAGACCCCTTTAACAGGTGATTCTATCAGCTGCCATGACAGAAGAAAAGATGCTTCAGGTGCATATTCTCCAGAAGTGAAAAAACTAGAAAATTCCAGACTGTTAAAAAGTTACAGGACTGGCCTTTAGATAGGTTATTGGAAGACACCTGTAAGTGTAGTGACCCTTTTGTACGTGCTGTTTTTCTGGGAGAGGTCCTAAAAAGATATTCAGAGCTTTGCCATTCTCCTAAACCAAAGTCTGCCTTTGACCATTTTGACTCAGACTAAGAAGCCATGTAGTAACTAGGGATGTAAAATGTTAAATGGTAAGCATTAGTCTTATTGGTTAACCTGCCTTAATCGTTAACCCCCAGCTGTGCCGGCCGGAGCAGCCCCAGCTGTGCCGGCCGGAGCAGCCCCAGCTGTGCCGGCCGGAGCAGCCCCAGCTGTGCCGGCCGGAGCAGCCCCAGCTGTGCCGGCCGGAGCAGCCCCAGCTGTGCCGGCCGGAGCAGCCCCAGCTGTGCCGGCCGGAGCAGCCCCAGCTGTGCCGGCCGGAGCAGCCCCAGCTGTGCCGGCCGGAGCAGCCCCAGCTGTGCCGGCCGGAGCAGCCCCAGCTGTGCCGGCCGGAGCAGCCCCAGCTGTGCCGGCCGGAGCAGCCCCAGCTGTGCCGGCCGGAGCAGCCCCAGCTGTGCCGGCCGGAGCAGCCCCAGCTGTGCCGGCCGGAGCAGCCCCAGCTGTGCCGGCCGGAGCAGCCCCAGCTGTGCCGGCCGGAGCAGCCCCAGCTGTGCCGGCCGGAGCAGCCCCAGCTGTGCCGGCCGGAGCAGCCCCAGCTGTGCCGGCCGGAGCAGCCCCAGCTGTGCCGGCCGGAGCAGCCCCAGCTGTGCCGGCCGGAGCAGCCCCAGCTGTGCCGGCCGGCCTTTAATCTGTTAACTGTTTAAACAAAACGTTTTGTAATTGTTTAAACGGTTAACTTTTAAATAACATTTACATCCCTAGCAGTAACCAGGATTCTATATTCCTTTCCACAGAGCTAAGACAAAGATAATAATAACCAGGTCAAATGGGGTAGGTCTAGAACTCATGAAATACTCAACACATTTCATGAGGCTAAGCAAAGGTGGAAGTAGGGCTACATCTAATAAGTTACAGATCAAGAGTTTCCTACCTCTTCCGTGGACTTGAGTGGCCCAGACAGGTTTGTAAACTGCAGGAAGCGCAAAGCACAGGCACAAGTTTCTGAGATTGTCTCACCTGATGGTTCAAATTCCTGTGAGTAGGAGACACAAACAGACCCAAATAGCTCTCTGCAATTTAGAAACTCCCTCCCTTTCCCCCACCTCTTGGTTTATCTTCCTTCCCTCATATGTAAAGTAACATTCTCATCTCTTTCACAGACACAGAAATTATACTTTTGTAATTCAATCCATAGCGAGACCAACCAGGAGACAAAAAATGGTCTTATGGTTAAGGCAAAACACTCAAGAGATCAAGGTTCAGTCCCTGGTGCTGTTGAAGACTGTGTAACCTTGCCCATGTCTCTTAATCTCTGTGCACACATCTTAACCATCTGTAAAACTGAGAATACTTTTAGTTCACATGGATTTTGGGTGGCTAGATTGATAAGTATTTGTGAGGCATTCAGATATTATAGTGATGGGATCACACAGACACACTGAGGGTCTAGGAAGAAAGTAGGTAGGACTGAGTTCTACAGCACCAACACAGTTCTGATAGATCAGCATTTTCATGTATCATTTACGTGGAACAGACTCAGTTTGATTTATCTGAACCAAACACAAAAATACTGCTTTCTTTGAAATCATATTTATTGCATTGTCTCCTACTTTTAAAAAACATGGCATTTTAAACAAACTAAAGGCAGATATAAACTATGCTACATTTTTCAGCATGGGCGAAGTACACTAGTGTAGATAAGCCCTTAGTGTCTTGTCTGTCTGGATCTTGATTACTTTGAAAACCTTTTCTCTTGCATGTAAGTGTCATATCCACAGAAGCAAGATTCAGTTATCCACAGAGTAGTGGAATACAAGCAGTATTTTAATATAATTAATGTGTTTTAATTTAATTTTCTGCTTCTGACAGTGTGCTGTCATGTGAGGACACTGTCATGAAGTTCAATCATGTCCATGTCAATAACTTTATCTAAAAATAGTTTTCAAACAGCAAGTGTCATTTCTGAGAATCAGACTTTGCATTTTTAAGTTAAAAATATTTCTGTAGCATTATGCATTTATACAGTAGATAGACACATTCCCTACCTGAGAGAGTTTACAGTTTAAATATTAAAAACAAACAAACAAAAAAACCACACACCATTTCACCTAAAATAAATTTCTACCAAATTAATCTTACAACCTTTTACTTTGCATAGATATTTTTCCTTGGACTGCCCTGGGTAATTTTGAGTCTTGGTACTGAAAGAAATTCCAGTGACCTTTCATTACCTGGACACCATAACCCACAGACAACCTCTGGAGTTTTCTTTACTACAACTGGATCCATGGTGAAGTGTTGATGCTGCTCAAATGCAAAGAGCAAAACTGAGGAATTCTCATGATGCACTACTTGCCTATGATCTCAACATGTATATCTGCAAGATATGTCTTATATTTTAGGTGGGTTTACACTGGTACCTCAGTTTAACTAGGAATAGTCTAAACTTCCCATTAACCCATTCAATATAGACTATTTACACCAGCAGTTCTCAAACTGGGGATTGGGACCCCTCAGGGAGTCGCAAGGTTATTAAATGGGGGGTCGCAAGCTGTCAGCTTCCACCCCAAACCCCGCTTTGCCTCCACCATTTATAATGGTGTTAAATATAGGGAAAAAGTGTTTTTAATTTATAAGGGGGGGGGTCGCACTCGGAAGCTTGCTCTGTGAAAAGGGTCACCAGTACAAAAGCTTGAGAACCACTGATTTACACATTGCCATGGGGCCTAAAGGCCCAAAGTCAGATCAGGGCCTGGTCTCATACATACTCAATTCTAGCAATATATTTAATCTAGAGCTGCTATGCTGTACTCAGTTATTCCAGTTTTCCTTTATAATATTACCTGTATTTACTAATTACATATTGTAGGTTCCAATTTCAGTTTTAACAAACACCAAAGTGTATACAGACGGAGAGTACTTAATCTGATCAAGTATGAAAGTGCTGAAGAAAATTAGGCCTGTTAGAGATGATTATTCAGGATGTTTACCTGAATGCAACAATTTTTAATTATTATGATCATAGTTCCACTAAGATAAACCCATAAGCATATAGAAATAAAAATCAGAATGTTAAGGCCTGGGAGATTCTTGGAATACATACGGTTGGCCACCTGTTCAAATAAACTTTTCTAACTTATTTAGATAGCAAAACTAACTTTAACTGGCCCCCTCTCTCATGGTACCAGTACCTTCAAGTTAGGCACTACATTTCTCAACTTCCCTAGGAAAGTTCTTTTATGTATTAAAGTTAACTTTAATAAAAGTGATGACTTCTGGATGATTACAACACAAAAAATAACTAATTTATATCCATCTTTGCAGACAACTTTCCTAACAAAAAAATTTCCATATGAATGACAATGTAGGAAGTGGTTTGGTTAGACAAATTACTCCAAGAGGAATGGGAATAAATGCTGAAGAAACTCTGGTAAAAGATGATTTTATGCATATATAGTGGACATGACTAGAGTACTGATGATGCTTTGTTGTGATATCCCACAGTCTGTAATATCTGGTACAAATCACCTTTGGTAATCTTCCTGGAACTTCCTAGTGGAAGTGGGTACACCCAAGAAAAGAATTATTTATTCAGTACTCAGACATTCACCTAAAAAAAAAAAAAAAAGTATACCTGTCCATTTTTTAAATATTGATAGACACACCTGGTTTAGTAAATATGAGCAGAGTCAGTAGTTTCACTCAACTTAATAAAATTAACAGAAATGTGTCCTGGATAGCATGCTGTAATATAACACCACCATGTTAAGCAGAAATATTTGATTACGGTATATTACTGCACAATGTTTCTCTTAAAAAAAAAATAGGCTTTGGTTGACATTTACTTGGAAGTGATTTGCAACCTGTTAAAAGCTTCTAAATAAATAAGTTGTTAAAAATATAAAAACCAGAGTTTAAGTGGATGAAGTAAGAGTGATCTAATTACAGTTGGAGTTCACAGGACAAATCATTGTTTCTGAAGGTGCCAGTTTATGAAAAGGTACAATGACAGCATGTAAACAAACTAAAGCAACTACCTGTACAGTAGGAAAAAATAATTCTAACAAATAATTTAAACAAAAAAAAAATCCAGTACTTAAACATTTGCTAGAACAAGAACAGCAAAAGGCAATGCTTCAGTCACTGACTTCCTTCAAACAGTGGTATTTATGATCCAAATATGTACATTCTGATCATATACTGAGGCTTAAACTCAAACACAGCTCATAAGTCATTAGACAACTAACTACAGAACCATATGGAATTCGAGTGTGTGTTCATTTTTGGTCTCTAGACTCATCCCTGGGTGTGTCAGATGGTTACCTGCATAAAACACAGATGCAAGTTTCTGTACACATATTTTGAAACAAGAAATGTGAACAGAATTCTAACCTAAAATACTAGTTATACCCCCATACTATACAAATGAAGTAAATTAGCTCTAAAGTACTTACCTCTACAACATACTTACTGATGTTTAGTAAAGTCATTTGTCACATCTTCTCACAAATTAAAAATAGAAAAGAGAACAGAAAGTCTTGTAAAGCAGACTTTCAAGTTAACCATAAAACATGTCAACTCTGCAAAAGGAAACCTACTCATCTACCCTCATATAATGATAACACACCAAAGATATTACCCATCAAAGCGATTCAAAAGGATTTTAAATCAAAGTTAAGAAAAGTGAACAAACCACAAAACCAGCCTCCTCCCCTCCCAAAAAATACCTTACTTGAGAAATACTGAACCCTACAGCCACAAAACCACAGAAGTCAGTACAAGTCAAATACATACCAACCATGTTTGCATGAGGAAAAAGAATCAGTTGATTTAGTGATTTTCCACAGAACTTATTCAAGCTCTTTCTGAGGAACAAAAGTGAAGGAGGGAGGAGTGTAGCAAAAAGTCAATAGCAACCTGATCTGAGGAAGTTGTTTCTTACTTGGCAAGCCACATGCTTCACCTACATATTCTAATGATACTAAGCTCAAATATCAGAAAAGTCCAAAACAAAAGTTACAAAACTGTACAGCTAGACAACTACGAGGGACTTAACTTTTTTTGAAGATCTTGAGGAAAAAGTAATATTATCAAGAATTAAATAGGTACAGAAGTAAAACATGAAAGTACCCTCGAGCTCATGTTTCTATTGCAGCTTTTAACAAAAACAGAACCAACTCACCAGTTGTGCAACAAGAAGCTATTTTGTATCATTCCTTTGTAGTGGGAAGAGAGGAATTTCATACGCCGCTACACAAAATTTTACTTTTTAAATGGATGGAAGAATGCCTTTGCAGACAGGCTATCTTCCCTCTGATCTCAGGAAAACAACTCAAAGAAATTCACTTAGCATCTAGGTTAGCCAGAGCTACAAGTTGTCAGCTGTTACTGGAAAGACTCAGGCCTAGCCTACACTAAAGTTAGGTTGACCCTGCTATATCACTCAGGAGCACAAAAAATCCACACCCAAGTGACGTAATTAAACTGACCTAACCCGCTAATGTAAATAGTGCTAGGTCAATGGAAGAATTCTTCCATTGACCTAGCTACAGCCTCTCAGGGAGATGGATTACCTGCGCCAGGAGGAGAACCCCCTCCATTGGCATAGGTAATGCGTACTCGGAAGCGCTGCAGCTGTGCTTCTGTAGCTAGACTATGTCTAAGATTTCCAAAGGGGTCCGCACCTGCATTCAAAAATTTTAGGGGTCCACAAACACAAAAAAGGTTGAAAACCACAGCTTTGTTTTCAAGTGTAAACAGGCAGTATCACTGATTAGGCATAGGGAATGAGAAAAGCTGGGTTCCAGACCCATCTCTGCTCTTGACTTGGCATGTAGCCTTTAGAAGTCAAAACCTCTCAGGGTCTGTGTGGATATGGAATTTTTAAAAGAGTTATCTACCTATCATGGAACCAAGGCTAACTTGATAAACAGTCTTAAAGGTGTTAAATTGTTTAACTTTTTTTTTTTTTAAAGCATCATTTCTCTCCACCCACCCCCTTTCTACTCTTAGTTGTTTTGACTAGGAAAAGTGGTTGAGTTGAGGTCATAATTAGCTGATGTGCTAGAAATTGCTTCTGGCCCAGTCCATCAATATAGAATTTCTGCCTGATGATGTCGTTTGTGGTTTCTAGATCTGCAGCTGGCACAGAAGCCCAAGATAATTGGATATTATACAAAAACAGCTCTGTTTAATAGATTCTCTTGGCATACAGACCAATACAGATTAGTGAACAGAGAAGGGCTGTGTTTAGGACCCAACACACCAAAAATCCCCACTTTAATTCTTCAAGAAAAGGTATGCTACCCAGGAACAATTCTGAGCTGTTTTATATCTTTTTGCAGATAAACTTTTAGGCTAAGATTTGAAATTACTTAGGCTACGTCTTCACTACCCGCCTGAAATCGGCGGGTAGAAATCGATCTCTCGGGGATCGAATTATCGCGTCTCGTCAGGACGCGACAATCGATCCCCGAATCGATGCTTGTACTCCACCAGCGCAGGTAGGAGTAAGCGCCGTCGACGGGGGAGCCGTGGAGGTCGATTTGCCGCCGTCCTCACAGCGGGGTAAGTCGGCTCGGATACGTCGAATTCAGCTATGCTATTCGCGTAGCTGAATTTGCGTATCTTAAATCGACACCCCACCCCACCCCCCGTAGTGAGGACATAGCCTTAGATTTCACCTGGTAATCTGAAGACTGGTGAATTTGACCTTGAAGTTAGATCCAAAACAGTTTTCCAGAAATGCCCTAGATTTAATACTCTAGAACAGTGACTCTCAACTTTTCCATACTACTGTACCCCTTTCAGGAGGCTGATTTGTCTTGCATACCCCAAGTTTCACCTCACTTAAAAACTACTTGCTTACAAAATCAGACATAAAAATACAAAAGTGCCACAGCACGCTATTACTGAAAAATTGCTTACTTTCTCATTTTTACCATATAATTATAAAATAAAACAATTGGAATATAAATATTGTACTTCCATTTCAGTGTATAGTACTGTATATAGAGCAGCATAAACAAGTCACTCTCTATATGAAATTGAGTTGATGTACCCCCTGGAAGACCTCTGCGTAACCCCAGGGGTATGCATACCCCTGATTGAGAACCACTGCTCTAGAATAACTAAGGTTTGTTTCCTCTCTAGAGTCCAGGGAAGACAACTGCTTGGCTCCATACCTTCAACAAGAAAGAGGATTTAGACTGTGGCATTTGCAACCCCAATCAGTTGTTGGTGTACAGAGCATTTGTCCTCCACTACAGAAACTGCTTCCTCAGACATTTTTTAATCACAATGCTCCAAAACAATGGGCCTGAGGGAGTGGACATAAGTCACTGCCCAGAATCAGCTGTATGCAGACAAGGTAACTCCAAGACATCAGAACTCTCCAGTGTGTTACATATTAAGGATAAAGGCTGACTAGCACATGAATACAAAAAATAAAGATGCAAAGCTTTTCCCAGATTATTGACAGCTGACTCAAGTTTTCATGGACTTAAAGGTCTGCTAAACAGGGAGTACATCGGAGAGTATGCTATGAAAGTCCTGTAAAGTTACAAGCTTCTCCAGATTCCATGAAATGCCAGATGACCCCTAGAAACCTCACAAGTGTTAGTAACTTATCAGAACAAACTCTGGATCAATTAAAGTAAATAGGGCTGTGTCTCATGCTGAAAATCAAAGCAAAAGTCAGAAGTTAAAATTGGAAGAAAAATCTTTTCTAATTAACATCTGCTGTCTCTACTGCAAAAGTTTCAGCCCTAAAGTGGTCCCCAATGCACTGTGGAATTAGTTTTATCAAACATATTGGTCTTGTCTTTACCAAACATTAAGATCCTAGCAGACAAAGCAGTTATAGTTTCAATGTTAGAATGTCAAGGTAAACCCTAGAATTTACCCACACAAGCTAACACAAATACTTTTCCCCCCCCCAGCATGGACATGGCTGTTACCTGCCTGGGCCAAAGGCTGTGCCCAAAGACAACTTACTACATTTAAAGGGATAGTCCAAAATACTTTACTTGAGTCCTTTTTCAACTGATTGGATTTTCACAGAAGACTGAAAATGAACTTCAGACGTTCTGCAAACCTATTTTTTCAAAAAGGCAGAAGACTATATTAAGGCTTTGTCTACATTAGGAAAGTACTGGTTTTCCAGTACTGCATCAGTGCTGGAAATGGAATGAGAACAACTGTATGCAAGATTCAAGAGATCTTACCATCACAATGTTGCCAATTCTTGTAGTTTTATCACAAGACTCAGAACACTGAGTGTTTTTAAGGCCCTAGCTCCACAATGCAAGTGATTATACAAGAATTTCAGCTTTTGTTAAAAAGAATTCTAGCCCTCATAGCTGTAGAGAAGAGCCTGAAAACATAACTTGAGTGAATCCCAAAGGCTCAGAAACCAGAAGGCGTATCAACATTTACCATTTCAGTCTTAAGATTTTTTTTTTTAGGGGCCAGATGTGATTTTTGAATGCCTGGGGTTGGCAACTGCTACCATAATATCATGAAAACCTTTGAGACACATAGTGGCAAAAAGATATCTGAATGCTGTTTACCCCATTACTAGAAAACAGGACAACACACTTTCTAGTTTAGATGCACCTTCATTTTCCACATTTAACTTGAAAAGAGATGGGAAAGAAAAATAGTATAAAGGTCAAGCTAACATGCTAAAAAAAAAAAAAAAGCATATACATTGCAGCCCAGGCTAGCAACCAGAGTACAAGAGCACCCAACCCCCCGGGTCTGTAATCACGTGGCTAGCTAGCTTCTGCAGGCAACATCCACAGAGCTATTTTTAGAGCACTAGCTCAAGCAGAGCAAGCTCATGGCTTGTCTCTGCCACCATGTCCACACTGAGCTACAGTGCTAAAAATAGCAAACAGAGCTAGCCAATGTCTTTCTACCCAGGCTAGGAGGCATGCTCCCAGCCACAGTATAGACAAATGTTAACACTGAGGGTTAGGTCAACCTAACTGCATCACACAGGTGTGAAATTATCCACAATCCTAAACAATGTGGCTAGGTCGACTTAAGTGTTAGGCATAGACCAGGCCTAAGAGTTCAGGAAATAAAACTCAATGTGAAAAATGTATTTTGTGCAGGAACTGCCAATATGAACAGGTTTAAGTGCTTGATGCTAATTGCATTTCTTACTTAAATACCTGAAAAAGCATTCTTTGTTATGTGATCTTTGAGTTTTATTACAGCATTGTTCTGCAAATCAGAGGTTTCACTGATGCCTAAAGCCACTATTTTATTCAATTATAGATTAATGAACTTCATTGTAGGAGGAGATAAGCAAAACTGTTTAAGGATAATCAGCAAGGATGATTGATCTCACACTCCTAATTCAACTTATGTTTAAATTTTGTTCACATGATTTGATATCATTCAAATGCTTTTTTGAGAGTTTCCACAAAGAATGGCCAATAAATGAAGGAATGGATAACCTATATTGAGTGGGAAAAGTAACAAAGTGCTGTTTTTCTCTGGTAAGTCGGTTAACCCATTTAAGTTTACATTTTATGCTACAAGCAATACCCAGAACAATATTGAAGCTGGACTGTATGAACTTGTCTCCCATTATAACTGTCTCTGTGCTGATGAGGACATGGGTAAAGGCAGGAAGACCACAAAACATTTAAGCAACCATTTGTTATAACCAGATAGTTAACAAATGACAGATTTGCTACACTGGATGCCTGAATTAGAGACACTGAAATTAACCTTGGAAAACATGACAATGCACACATTAAACAGAAGAAATATAACCAGAAGCTCCCTTACAGTTTCATAAAACATTAATGAGCAGGTTACATAAATCTTGAGGATTAGCAGAGTTTTAGATGACAGCTGCTGCAAGACATGTTAACTGTAGCTAGGGAGACATATCCTTTCATTCTTCAAGACTGTTCACTTTCATTAATACCACGATAAAATAAATTAATTCCTTGAAACAGAAGCTGCATTTAACCCTTGACTTAAAGTTTCCAGTAGCTAACTGGTTAATAATCAAAGAAGTTACATCAGGAAATGGTGTTCATTTCAATATAAAGTACTTAAAGAAATCACAAATATTACGCACTTTGTACCTCAATTTCTGCTGCATTTTGCATGAAAAAAAAATACCCTGTACTTGCTTCTGCACTATCTTGCAGCCTATTTATTACTTGCACGCAAACAGGTGGCAGAAAAGAGTTAATGGTGAAGTCAACAACAATGCTCTCCCTTACAGGGGGGGACACATTTTGAAATCTAGTCAGTTTTACATCATCTCTCACACCAATATTTTTGTATCGCTCTCACCAGAAGTGTTTAAAAGATTTTAGTCTCAGATTTATCAAAGCATATTCCAACCTCACTTCTTACAACCACAGTAAGAGGAAAGGGGAGAGAGAGAGTAAAAAAACAAAACAAAAAAACCCAACGTATTCCTCTAGATTAAAGTACAACCAAGTTTCTTGCCTTTTCTCTCCCCCCTACCCTAGACCTCCAGAGTCCCAAGTCCTAAAACTCAGAATCCAAAAACATTTCACACAAACACCACACACTGAGTGCAGCCAGGGCATAAGCACAAACCCGAAGAGGCGCCCCCCTGGGTAAATCTTGCTGGAGAGCCCCCTTCACAAAGCCTAGAGATGGGCAGAACTCAGGGCCTAAAAGAAAGCCAAGTGCCAGGCAACCCTAGGAGAGTGAATCAGGAAGTTAAAACACTCCCAACTGGGTAACTCTTCTAAATAAACTGATGGGTTTGGTGCCTGGGGATCGGCGACCGCGGCTGCCCGCCCACCCCGCTCCACTTCCTCCCTATCTCCAGGGGTCTCAACGCCCCTCTTCTTCCCCAGGACTCTCGTTCCCTCCCTCTTCGAACCCCCCCCTTCCCTCAGGCTCATCCCCACCCCACCCCGAGGATCAGGCGCTTCGCCCCCTGCGCTGGAGCGCAACCCTATGCGGCCCCCCCCCGTTTCTCAAGCCAACCCCGCCGCTCTCCCTCGGGAGCTCGAGCCCTCACCTCCCCCAGCTACTCTGGCCAACCCGCCTCGGAGTCCGGCCCTTAGCGCCCGCCCGGTCCTCGGGGCACCCCTGCCCCTGCCCCTTCCCGGGGCTCAGGGCCTCCCTCAGCCCCCCCCCTTTCTCACCTCCCGGCTTTGGAGTCCGCTCCCCACCCCGAGCCCACCGGCCCCTCCCAGTTTCTCAGGCCCTGCCGCTCTCACCTGCCGCCCGGAGCCTCCTCCCTTCCGCGCCGCCTCGGTCGCCGGTCGCCACCAAGCAGCGCGACCGCCCCCTCCCGCCCCTAACAACCAGTCCCGCCCCATTGCCCTCCGCGCCCATCCTCACATCCCATTGGCTCTCCGCGCCGCACATCCTGACTGTGATTGGGTAAAACATATGCCTGTCAAGATCTCGACCCCACCCCACCCTCAGTATTTTATTCACTCTAGCGTTTGGCACGCCCCTACCTCCTTTCGCCTTTCTGATTGGCTCAAACTGTTGAGGCTGAGAGTTAGGATAGGATGGTAGGGATGACAGCTGTTGCGATGCGCCCGCCTTCCTCCCTCCCTCCTCTGCAGTAGAGGTGCATGTGCTTGCCCCTATGCTGAGTTTGGTTGCACAGCAAGGAGGGACAGGGCGGGAGGAGGAGAGAGAAGAAAGTACCTGGACAGAATTAACTATCCGCTTGCTGGAGATAATTCGCTCAAGCAATTCCTCTGTCCCCACAGAGCTATGGATGCTTATGGCGGTTTTAAGTATATTAATGTGCTCCTGGATTTAATCCCCAACCCGTTTTAACTGTGTTATTCGGCGGGGGGGGGGGAATGTCGAGCTCTAGATGGGTTTCAAATTCACTAGGCAAGGTGAAACTATTAAAATATTACAGGTTTCAAATGTGTGAACTCAAATAACAGCCCATTTCACCCAAAACAATTTGCAATGTGTCTCTAAATTTTCACTCTGAAAGGGGACACTTGTCCACCAAAAGGGGGCTTCAGATCTGGAATTTTAATTCTCACTGCTTTTGATACCAAACTAGTTATTTTGTCAAAACCAAATTGTGTAATAAAATAAAATTTTTGAGATGCAAAGGGGGGAGGGATAGCTCAGTGGTTTGAGCATTAGCCTACTAAACCCAGGGTTGTGAGTTCAATCCTTGAGGGGGCCACTTAGGGATCTGGGGCAAAATCAGTACTTGGTCCTGCTAGTGAAGGCAGGGGGCTGGACTCAATGACCTTTCAAGGTCCCTTCCAGTTCTAGGAGATGGGATATCTCCATTAATTTAAGAGTTCTAAAATGAAACTGATCACCTACATATTAAATTTCACAGAAAATGCTGCCAATTTCCTACATTTCTACTTGTAGCCATATTTTTCTCAAAGTAGGAGTCACCATGCCTGACTCAGCGTGCACTAGATAGCAGCCACCTTCATCCTGCTGAGAAAGGGAGGTTTGTATTGTGCTTTAGGCACAGTACTGGGAGGCAGGGTATCTGAGTTCTATTCCTATCTCTACCACAGGCTTCCTGAATGACAGGTTACATAAGTGGTGTCTCCATTTCCCATCTATAAAATGGAGATAAGAAGACTTCTCTACCTTAAAGGGACATTATGAACTGTTTTGATAACACAATAACAAGTTATATAGCAACAAAGAGTCCTGTGGCACCTTATAGACTAACAGATGTATTGGAGCAACGGGTATTCACCCACGAAAGCTTATGCTCCAATACATCTGTTAGTCTATAAGGTGCCACAGGACTCTTTGTTGCTTTTTACAAATCCAGACTAACACGGCTACCCCTCTGAAGTTATATAGAATACTTTTAAATAAAGAAACCATTAATCCAGAGGACAGAGCTTGACATACAGTGTGACCAGAAATATTCACCCCAGTCACTGGGGTGAAAGTAACTTAAAGAATGTACCGGTAAGCCAGAGTCCTGGGCAGGGGGGTGGGGCCTCAACCGGAAGAGGCAGGGCCTTTAAATCCCCGGGGCCCTTTAAATCACCACCAGAGCCTCAGGCCGCCACCGCTACCCCGGGGCTCTGGCAGCAGGGCTCTGGCGGCCATTTAAAGGGCATGGGGCTCCAGCCGCTGCCAGGAACCCCAGGCCCTTTAAATTGCCAGCCTGAGGAAGCTATCCCCTCCAGGTACGGTCGGCAGTGTACCAGCTCTTGCCGGTATGCCGTACCTGACCGTACCGGCTTACTTTCACCTCTGCCCCAGTGGTAGATTAACCCTTTTGATTCTGCATTTTCAAGACAGTGTTCTCTCTAGTTCCTCACCTAAATTGAGGGAGCAAAAAACAGTGTCCCTCCCTGCAATCTTCAGTTGCTAAACTCAGCAAGGAGACAAAAAATCAAGCAGAAATGACGTGGTAATGTTTTGCATGCAGTGTCCAAGTGTCCCACACACTTGGGAGGGGTATGGCCAGAATACATTGTGCGGTATTCTCATCTACTAAAGTCTTCTCGGAGTCTTTTCCAGCCAAAATATAAATTACAGCAGCCCAGAGCCTCCAGTTGCCCCAAGACTAGAAGAAGTGCAAAAGTTACTTAAAGCATCTCTCCCACCATTTTTCTGAGCAAAGTATAGGACTGGAGCAACAGAGAATCAAGCCCACATGGTCTCAAAATGGGCATCCAAAAATAAGAATTAAAATTAGTGATGATTTATGAAAATTTTGTGCTAAATTAGGTGCCCACGGTCACATAGGAAGTCTGTGGAAGAAGTGAAAAGTGAACTCGGACTTCCTGACCCTCAGTGCAGTGCATTAACCACAACATTATTATTTTATTAACATTAATTATTATTATATAATAACATTAATTATTAACATTTTTCAGTATTAACACTGAAAAAGCTCTTATTTTTTCACTATCACTTTGCGTATCATTCAGCTTGGAGAGTGAAAACAAGCTAGTTAGTTCACTTCTTTTTACAGTCAACTTCTAGTCACTTTCACATTGCAATTCTGATACACTAACACAAACCAATGGTTTGGATTCCAAGGGCATGTGTTAACATATATTTTAGATGTTTCGGCTGAAATGTTAATAAATCATGGAAACAAATCTATTGATCTTAATTTTTTTAAACCTTTTTACAAAATCTAAAGCCAATTCTGACCTGACATGTCCCTCAAATATGATACGTTCCAGGTGGCTTTGGTTGAGTTCTACATCCTATTTACTGAAGCTAGACTCTGGACTCACTATCACTAACATAGAATTTGAGATTAAGCATTGAGCTTTAAACCTGGACTCCAAAGGAATATATTATCTTTATGTCATGGGGTGACTTTCACTTCCATAGATGATGTCATACTTAGTTGGTAAGTATAAACCAAGGGTATTGCTATCAGATGTAAAAAAAAAGCCCAAGTATACATTATGGTTATATTCAATTTATATAGCTATCTATCTTTAAGCCAGTCTTTAGATTTTAAATTAACTCACTGATGCTTCTCTTCTTGGCTCTGCTGGTGCCACCAGGTGCTGAACTGTGCTCCCCTAGGTAGTGTTTTATGACAGAGAAGGGGAAGAGAGGATATGATGGAGGAAGAAAGATGGCTATAAAGGGAGTCTTTAATTTAATTGCACTTTCGCTCACTGCAGTGGTCCAAGAGCAAATTCCTGCAGCATGTAGCCAAGCTTTATACAGAGGACTTCCACAGATGAAGGAGAAAGGAATCTACCCTCAAGGCCTCAGGTTGGGAACAAAGTTCTGAAGCTGCAATTGCTTATGCTTTCTAGGGATAATTAATGACTGGTAGAGTCTGCATAGCAGAAGATCTAAAAGCCCAAACCCTAGTGTCCCCTGTCCTGTCCCCCAAACCTCCCTCAAGGAGTAAGCCTTACAGAACAGGGCTCCATGTGATATGCAGGTGGTGTGGTCTAGGCCCTCCTCAAGTCTTGCCCTTTTCTACCCAGTGGAAGTGCTTTGATTAAATTCCATTCCAGGCAGGGCCCTCCTTCGTTACAGAGGAAGAGGTAAGATTTGTACCCTGTCTCCAAGGTCTTTAGAACATTTGCACAAATTTATTATAACTGCATGAATATACTGTACAAGCTCCATATTCTCACTGCAGTATGCCAGATGCCCAAATGGCTCACCTCAGTATAGTATATAGTAGTATACTTGGTCCTGCCTCAGTGCAGAGGGCTGGACTAAATGACCTCTTGAAGTCCCTTCCAGCCCTACACTTCCATGACTCTGATTCTAAATTGTTACTACATAAATCTCAGTTCTTTAATCACATTATGAATGGTGTAATGGGGCAAGGACTTAAGCGTATTCCAGTAAGGAATAATGTAACCAATGAAAACATCTTTATACCAGTATAACTGTGTCCACGCTAGGAGGTGAGCAGGGGGGAATGTTGTACCACTTTGACTATACTGGTATAGTTCAAGTGGTACAACTTATGTATGTGGATGAGCAGTGAGAATTTTTCAAAATTTCTGACTGTTCCTCTAGCCCTAGAGCTCCACCGGTGTTAGCAAAGGTGTAAGCATTGTGTAAGCAGGCATTTTTGCCACCATGACATCAAACTGTGCTGTGAGCAAATCTAGATATGATGGTTAAAACACTGGCATCCCATTTACACTGCTACCACTGGTGGAGTTAACAATGATTAACAATGTAATCGATCAGTCCCTATCTATGCTGTATTCTGTTAATTCAGAGATCAAAAGGAGATCCTAACATCTAAATGAACAGTAAAAATAGTGATATCACTGTATTCATCCCTCTTTGAAATGTATAGCAAATCACCTGTGAATGGTGGAAAACAGGCAATTGCCTTATGTTAACCCCTGTAGCTAATTACCGGTGATGCTTGGAAAATAGGTCTACTTTGAAGTCTCCATGATTGCCTATTGTTCGCCTAAGGACTCCGAATGTCAAAAGAAGGCCTGAAACTGTATAAAAACCGTTGGGTCCTGATCCTTTTTATCTCAGATCTGCTTGATGCTTCATGCAGGGGAAGCTTAAGTCGTAAGGCTGAGATCTCCAGTTCTATCTGGATCACCCTGAATATGAACATTGGACTATAACCTATGGATTAATTCTGAAATAACTCTTTGCAAATACAAAGCTCACCATCACTACTATGAATCTTATCTCAGAACTGTATTCATGTCGGTATGTATACTGATCTTTTAACCAGTACTCTTTCTCTTTTCTTTTTAATAAAACTTTAGTTTCGATAATAAGGATTGTCTGTAAGCATGTATTTGGGTGAGATCTGAAATATTCCTTAACCTGGGAGGTAATGTGTCTGATCTTTTGGGATTGGTAGAACTTTCTTATATGATGAATAAGATTTTCAGTAATCCTCATCATATTTGACTTGGCTGTCTGGGTGGGGGCCTAAGGCTGGGTTGCTTTAAGGGAACTGTGTTGTTAGCTTCTGGGTAACTAGTAAGGTATTATAGAAGCTATTTTATGCTGGCTTGGTAAATCTAAGTATTGGAATATTCACCAGCTTTGGGGATTGTCTACCCCATTCTTTGCAGTTCACCCTAATTGAGTAACCTCAGCGTGGCTCCCTGGGACCCCCGTCACATGGTCTGAAAACTGTTACCTTTAGCATAGTTATTGGGAGAAAAAGCCTTGCCCAAATAGCTTGTCAAGAACATGCTTTGTGCACATTAAAAGTCTATTGTGCTGATACTAGATGTGGGATGGGGGTGGGGTCAGCTAGATTGTACCTTGTGTCTCAATTGTGCATACACAAGGTAATCCTATAGTGCAATTACTTCTTCCAGCTTCTCTTCTCTTTCATTTTATTATGTGGATTTCCCCCTCATGCACACTTACTCCTCCTCCCTCCCTTGAAAAGCAAGAAGGCTGGAGTCTGGGAGTCTGCAGCTTTGTGTTTATACACTGGCTACAGAGACACTGCAGATGGTATCTGTTCAATATTACTAAGCCTTGGATGGTCTGTATTGTGAGCATAAAAATAACCTTAATAAATCCCAATAAAATAGACTGCAGGATCCCACTGGGAATGAGATGTGACAACTCAACTGGGGATCCTGCTCACATCTTTTGCACAATTTCAGCTTTATCTTGCAAGTTTTTATGTATTTCCTTTTGATAGGGGGAAGAAGAAGTTGTTTAGACTTCTCTCCTCTTCAATCTGATTATTTCACAGTGACCCTGGGCCTTTTAATTATTTGTATTAATTTATTTTAATTGGACTGTTAAAATTTAGGGAAAACCTATTTTCTTGCTGGGGCTCTGTGTACAAGATAACCAGGATTACAGACCACAAACAGAGGATAAGAAAAATCACTAAGAGAGAGAAATGCAGCTGGAGATAGGCCAAGATTACTGGTAAGAGATGCTTCACTGAGTGAGTACATTCATAAGATGGGGCGGGGAATTACTGAATAGCTCTTGAGAAACAGGCCTGTGAATTAGCTCTTAGTCTTGTTATCTGGCTGTGGACTTTACAGCAACAACAATAAGGAACAGATTTCACAATCCTGCCCAGTGTCCTTACAGTGCTGACACAGCGGGTGTCATTGGGTTGAATGGAAAGGATTGTCAGGGCTCTGGTTTATGGAAACCTACTGCAGCAGACTTGAAATGCTCTTCTTCCATAGTGAGTGTGTCTTTTGATGACAGAGCATAAATGATAGTGTAGGGTGCAGGTTGCTAACAAAGTAAGAATGAGAAAAAGAATGTAACTTAATTTGACTTCCTAAAAGTGACTGGTTGGTATTAAATGCTTTGCCAGAAACAAAAAGAAAGTGCCAGGCCATTTGCTCTATAGTGAGCTGAGTAGGGCTTTTATGGGATGGAAAAATAAAGCCTACTTTGGGCCTGTCAAATGCATTTCGGCCCTAAAGAGGATGCTCTTCCAGTGTATAGAGAAGTAAAAAAAATTAGACTAATCATGAGCCCAATCCTGCAAGGTACCAAGCATTTTCACTCCCATTAGAGAAAGACACTCATACCCTGGCACGATCAGGCTTCCAGGGAGTTAAGTGTTACATTTTAAAATTCAAGATTTCAATTCTCAGGACAGCACATTGAATAGAGTTTTTAAAAGACCTAAATCTCTTTGAAGTGTCATTTATTTCCCTGTTCAGAAGCCACTTGTGGCTCTTTAATAATAGTTACTCAACATGCTTTTATGTCCTCTTAACTAAAATGTGTGTGGCTCTTGGCAATGTGGCTGATATGCTCATAAAATTGGAGTAACGTTGTGCTAAACTCTAATTAGAAGGTTTAATTGAAACTCCTGTTACCAGTATGTATGTGCAAGCAGCAGCTGAGGACTACCTATTCATTCACAGGAATTCTGTGCTCCTTTCCCTCTATTTATTTAAAAAGCTTTAAGTTACATTATTCTTTCCCTTTAACCACTTTTCTTGAAATATCAGCATATGAATGAAAACAGCAAACAACTCTGAGTTTATGGTTCTTAGCCACTGATACCTACACCGGTACTAGTGTTTACAGTTTTTGTGACTGGTTCTCTAGGCTCCCTTTCCCTGCCTGAAACCAAAATGATCTCTCCTGCACTGAGTCATTCAAAGCCTGTCTAGTTGCAACCACTCTGGTCATAACCACTCTCCAGCTGCAGAGAGTCAAGCCGCCTGGTGAAACTCTGTAGGGGTGGATTATTTAGTCCCACTCCTAATTCTTACCTGGCTCATTCCTGTTCCCACCCAAACCCTGCTGCACAAGAAGAAAGGGGATATCCCCACAGAAATGAGCTCCACATAGAGTGAGTGCAGATCCCTTAGTGACCTCCATAAACTCTGTCCTCCTGGATAGCCACTGGTTCCGCTGCATCTGAAGCTTTCCATGACACAGAGGAGAAGGCAGACTTTGGTCCTTAATGAGGAACCTCTGTGATGGACCTTGTGTTCCTGCTGTCCACCTATTATGAAGCCAGGGCTACTCCAAGCCCTCATGTAAGACTAGTTCTGGAGCAGCACAAACTCATTTGAAGATATGAGTGTGCACAAATGATGCATAGGATGCTTCTGAGCAGGGCCGGCTCTAGGCACCAGCAAAGCAAGCAGGTGCTTGGGGCGGCAAATTTGCAGGGGCGCAAGAATCCGGCATGAGAGCTGAGAACCAACAGGGAGCCCTGGGAGCTGTAGTTCCTTGGTTAGCTCCCTGCCTATAGAGCCAGCCCTGGAGCAGGGAAAGAACTACATTTCCCAGCATTCCCTTGGCCGCAATTAACAGGAAAGGGAGGGGGAAGGAGTGTAGAACTGAAACCTCATGCTGCAGCTTGCTGTAAATGGTAGGAACAGAGCCAGCTGTAGGTTTTTTGCCGTCCCCCACCTCAGCCCTGGGCTCAGCCCTGGGCTCCCCCCTGCACCCCCGTGTTGCCCCAGCCCTGGGCTCTCCCCCCACCCGCATCTCCTGCCACCCTAGCCCTGGCCCCCACCCGCGCCCCCTGCCGCCCCAGCCCTGGGCTCTCCCCCCACCTGCATCTCCTGCCACCCCAGCCCTGGGCTCTTCTCCCCCCCCTGCACCCGCAATCCCTGCTGCCCCAGCTCTGGCCTCCACCCGCACCTCCTGCCACCCCAGCCCTGGGCTCTTCCCCCCACCCGCACCTCCTGCCACCCCAGCCCTGGGCTCTTCCCCCCACCCGCACCTCCTGCCACCCCAGCCCTGGGCTCTTCCCCCCACCCGCATCTTCTGCCACCCCAGCCCTGGGCTCTTCTCCCCCCCCTGCACCCGCAATCCCTGCTGCCCCAGCTCTGGCCTCCACCCGCACCTCCTGCCACCCCAGCCCTGGGCTCTTCCCCCCACCCGCACCTCCTGCCACCCCAGCCCTGGGCTCTTCCCCCCACCCGCACCTCCTGCCACCCCAGCCCTGGGCTCTTCCCCCCACCCGCATCTTCTGCCACCCCAGCCCTGGGCTCTTCTCCCCCCCCTGCACCCGCACCCCCTGCTGCCCCAGCTCTGGCCCCCACCCGCACCTCCTGCCGCCCCAGCCCTGGGCTCTCCCCCCACCCGCATCTCCTGCCACCCCAGCCCAGGGCTCTTCTCCCCCCCCCCCCCCCCGCCGCACCCGCACTCCCTGCTGCCCCAGCTCTGGCCCCCACCTGCACCTCCTGCCGCCCCAGCCTGGGCTCTTTCCCCCCTCCCCCCCCCGCACCCGCACCTCCTGTCGCCCCAGCCCTGGGCTCTCCCCCAAAGAAAGAATTGGGTGGACTAAATGGACATTGCACCTCTCTATCTGAAGCCTAGCAAGGCAGGTACGTGGATCCCACTAGAATTTAAAATGAAAAGTAAGGGAGGGGAGGCTCTACTAGACTGGGCAGCTTTAGATACAGTACCAGGCACGTAGGAGGATTTACACTTCTGAGTCATGGAAGCAGAAATTAACTTTTCTTTTCCAGATTTAGCTAATATTCAGAAAGGGAATCCAGCACCTGCCTTCCAGATTTGAACACCCTCAAAATTCAGGAGTGCTAAAGCTCAATTTGGGCAGCTGTTACTTCATTTCTCCCAAATCAAATATACTGATCCACTGTAACTTGCTGTAGGAAAAAGTAGAATAAATTGAAAGAAATGCTTCCCAGTGATTATTAGGACTGGAATTGCTATTTTCAACAGCCATTGCTTTTTTTATTATTATTATTATTTTTAAGTTTTAGTTTAATTTGTTTAAAAGGAAGACAGTGATATTGCATTAGCAAATTCCCCATAGAAACAAAGAATGGAACAAAAGAATAATAAAGGCACCTCAACTTTTCCTCATTTATGTAGGACAGTCTTATAATATGCATCCAGATAGCCTTCAATCACACAAGCTGAAAATTGTTCCACTTTACTGCAGTTCTGTAACCATATGGGAACCAATCCTGTCTGTGTTCTGTGCACATCCAAAATTCCTGCTGAATGACCCGCCCTGGGAGCGAGTTACCAGTGACCCAGGGCTGGGGCGGCAGGAGGGTGCAGTGGGGGTGGGGGGGAGGAGGCAGCCAAAAATTTTTTTGCTTGGGGCAGCAAAAAACCTAGAGCCGGCCCTGCTACTGAGTGATGCAACTGAGCTTTTTTAGGTGAACTGGTACGGTTGCCTGAAAAGGTTGCTAGAAATACTGGGCCAAATTCATTCCAGATGAGTTTGGACCACTATATCTACACACCATATCCAACATTAAAGCTATATGGCATTTAGCCATCCTGAAGATACAGTAGGTAAAACTGAGCCTCAACTGAGGTTCACATTTTCCTCTGTCCCATAGAGAACTAGTTGACTCCCTCTTTATTTCTGTCAGTTATTGACATCAGAAAGGCAAAATCTTGAAGCCAGCTCATAGAAAACATTACACCACTAAAGACAAGAGCACCCTATCAATTTATGCTTCCACCTCCATTATAGCCCTCATTTTGGGTCTTAGTCACATATAAAAAAGGCCTGTGTCAGTCGGTTTGGGTCTTGGAGAGTTGAGCTATGGTGGTAGAAAATGACATACATTAATGTTAGAGCTGAGAAGCTAGGTTCTGATCTCAGTTATAGTGGTATCCAGAGTAACTTCAATGTAGTCATTAAAGTTACTCTAGATTTCTTAAAAGCAGCAAAGAGTCCTGTGGCACCTTATAGACTAACAGACGTATTGGAGCATGAGCTTTCGTGGGTGAATACCCACTTTGTCGGATGCATGCCGATGAAGTGGGTATTCACCCACGAAAGCTCATGCTCCAATACGTCTGTTAGTCTATAAGGTGCCACAGGACTCTTTGCTGCTTTTACAGATCCAGACTAACACAGCTACCCCCCTGATTCTAGATTTCTTCTTATTCTGCAGAAGAATCAGTTGCACTAGACTAATTCCAGTAGTAATTCCCACATAATAATCTAGGTGGTGAGATTTTTAAATGTCCTCCTATTGAGCTATACTTAGCTGTCATCTACATTCAGTATTTACCCTGCTATAAAACAATATAATGTTACACACACACACTGCTTTCACCTTCATGACACTCAGATTCCAAGGCAAACTATCAGTCCTGCCAAGAAAGTTTAAATATATATAATGGTCTAAAAATTGTGTTCAAACATTCTGGGAATAGACTATCAAAAGAAGTGTGTGAAATATTATTCTTGATCTGCCACCTAGAGGCAAAGCCTCAAACATCCAGAAAATTAACAAGCCTACAGACAATAACTAAGGCTTTGTCTACACATACAAATTTTACTGCTTTAGCTATACCAATATAGTTAAAGCAGTACAACTACCCTGGAATAGATGCAATTATGTCAGTATAAAGGATCTTTATATTGGTACAACTATTCCTGTTTGGGGAGGAGAATAATAAGGCACCTCTATACCAGTATAACACTAGGTGTTGTATTGGTATAACCACTTTGTAAAAAATTACACCCCTAACCAAAATAATTATACTTGTACAAAACCTGTATCTAGATCTGGCAGAATAGACAGATGCGATCTTTTCTAGTGCTCTAAGCAAAGAACACAATTGCTTACCTCTGACCTCACTTCTCTAAACAACTTTATAACCCACTTGGTCTCTTATTTGTCATTTCTATTTCTAGAATGGGATTCTTGTTTCTGCTCAGTTCACTGCAGCTGGTGTCTTAAGAATTCTCAAATACACTCCAGATTCCTTTGGGCTGGTGTGGCGGGGTGACAACTCACTGGCGCAGTGCCTCCTGCTGGTCATCTTGGGAATTAGCTCTTTCCAGCCCAGAGTGCCTTTACAGGCCGGTGGCTCGCCTGCCGCTGGCCCCCATGTCCCTCCTGGACCCCAGTGCCCCTCCACTTCAGGGTTCCGCCCCCAGCAGCAACCCACTGTCTCTGGGTCTCCCCTCCCAGGAGAACCCCCCAACCCTCTAGCCCCATCTTGCCTCAGTGGCTACTGCCAGTCATCATGTAGCCCCCGCTCTCTGGGGAAGACTGCAGTCTGTAAACCACTCATCATCAGCAATGGGGTTAGGACCTGCTGCCTTTGCCTATCTCTGGGCTCCCTCTCTGCAGCCCCACTACTCTTTTGTAGGCTTTTAATTAGGCCTGCAACCTGGGGTTTTGCTAGGCTGGAGCTTCCAGCTCCCTCTGCCCTTCCCCAGCACTCACTCCACCCTAGGTATCCTTCTCAGCTCCCAGGCAGCCAGGTCCTTCTCTCTCAAAAAGCTAGAGAGAGAATGTCTCTCAATTGCTGGCCCTCAGCCCTCTTATAGGGCCAGCTGTCGCCTGATTGGGGCAGGGCCCTACCTGAGACTGCTTCCCCCAATCAGCCTAGGTTTTCCCCCGCCGCAGCCCTCTCCCAGGGCTGTTTTAAGTCCTTCAGGGCAGGAGCGGGGTGACCACCCCGCTACAGCTGGTCACTGGGGCCTGTTTCCGATCCTCTGTCCATTCACGTATCCGGGCAGAGTTCCTCTGGGCGGCGTCCACTGGCTCCCTTGACGCCTTTGAGGAGCAGTGGGCGCTGTTCGGGGTTCTCTGCTCGGTGTCCCCGTCAGGTTCCCTTTTTTTGACCCTCTGACCGCACTCCTGTCCCTGTTATTTCATTAGTTGTCCCCCAAAATCAGTTGGGTTTCAGGTCTGTAGATCCTTCCCTTAGGCTGCGGGGGGGATCCTTTAGCAGTGGGTGGGCTTCCGCCCGCCCACTTCCTGGAACCCAATAGGTACAGCTGGTCACAGTAGCAGCCAGCACAAGGCCTTCCGGGGCACATCTGAAATCACCGGTGCCTGCTATAAATGATAAACAAGGGCAGTTTCTTTAACTGGTGGGACTGGGTAGTCAGAAACATCCCAGCTGAAGTAGCACAGTTTGGGACTAGCCATTGATAAGTGACCATGGCATTCACAGTGCTATCCTACAATCACACCTGACATAAATTTGTTGGTTGACATTTGTTTTTCAAATAACAAATATGTATCAGAAATTATGCCTTTACTGTTCACTGTGACAGAAGCTCCTTGTGGATACTAACTGGCTTCATTGTACAGTGACAGAAACAAATCAGGCCCTTTGCAGCATGAGATGAACTTAAGCTGAAACTTCCCATCATTTGACTTTACACACCAAAATAAAGCACAATTTGATTTTATATGTATATTACTAGTACAACATATTGTAGTCTGTTATGATTAGAGATTGGATCGAGGGTTTTGATTCAGTCCTAACAACCCTGAATTATGAAGAATTTTGGATCCAGATCTGGATTTAAATTTTGCACCTAGATCTTATCTCTATATTGGACTAAATCATTATTTCTGCTCTGAACATCCCTGAAATTTGGGGAAGTGTAGTTCTGGATACAGACCTGGGGTGCAACCCTGGCCCAACTGAAGTCAATGGCAAAACTCCCACTGACTCCAGTGGGGCCAGGATTTCACCCCTGCATTTTTGTATATTGGGCCTCTCTCTCCTGATAAGAACATAAGAACATAAGAAAGGCCGTACTGGGTCAGACCAAAGGTCCATCTAGCCCAGTATCTGTCTACCGACAGTGGCCAATGCCAGGTGCCCCAGAGGGAGTGAACCTAACAGGCAATGATCAAGTGATCTCTCTCCTGCCATCCATCTCCATCCTCTGACGAACAGAGGCTAGGGACACCATTCTTACCCATCCTGGCTAATAGCCATTTATGGACTTAGCCACCATGAATTTATCCAGTCCCCTTTTAAACATTGTTATAGTCCTAGCCTTCACAACCTCCTCAGGTAAGGAGTTCCACAAGTTGACTGTGCGCTGCGTGAAAAAGAACTTCCTTTTATTTGTTTTAAACCTGCTGCCTATTAATTTCATTTGGTGACCCCTAGTTCTTGTATTATGGGAATAAGTAAATAACTTTTCCTTATCCACTTTCTCAACATCACTCATGATTTTATATACCTCTATCATGTCCCCCCTTAGTCTTCTCTTTTCCAAACTGAAGAGTCCTAGCCTCTTTAATCTTTCCTCATATGGGACCCTCTCTAAACCCTTAATCATTTTAGTTGCTCTTTTCTGAACCTTTTCTAGTGCTAGAATATCTTTTTTGAGGTGAGGAGACCACATCTGTACACAGTATTCGAGATGTGGGCGAACCATGGATTTATATAAGGGCAATAATATATTCTCAGTCTTATTCTCTATCCCCTTTTTAACGATTCCTAACATCCTGTTTGCTTTTTTGACCGCCTCTGCACACTGCGTGGACATCTTTAGAGAACTATCCACGATGACGCCAAGATCTTTTTCCTGACTCGTTGTAGCTAAATTAGCCCCCATCATGTTGTATGTATAGTTGGGGTTATTTTTTCCAATGTGCATTACTTTACATTTATCCACATTAAATTTCATTTGCCATTTTGTTGCCCAATCACTTAGTTTTGTGAGATCTTTTTGAAGTTCTTCACAATCTGCTTTGGTCTTAACTATCTTGAGTAGTTTAGTATCATCTGCAAACTTTGCCACCTCACTGTTTACCCCTTTCTCCAGATCATTTATGAATAAATTGAATAGGATAGGTCCTAGGACTGACCCTTGGGGAACACCACTAGTTACCCCTCTCCATTCTGAGAATTTACCATTAATTCCTACCCTTTGTTCCCTGTCCTTTAACCAGTTCTCAATCCATGAAAGGACCTTCCCTTTTATCCCATGACAGCTTAATTTACGTAATAAATAAGTATCCTACACAAGAGTCCTGTATACTTTTATGAGCTTTAGCTGTTTATTGTGTATGTGAGTAACTTTGGTATTCATGACTGCAAGAGGCTAATAAAATTCTTTTAAGTCAGATATAGTGTAGGTGGGTGCTAAGCAAGTTTCCCCCACCAATGATCTACTAAATTGCCTAAATCCTGAATTACAGCGACCTCGTGCTATTGGAGTTACGGATCTCTCTGCCACAGAATGTTTCAGCATGCCAAATTGAGTAGGACTTCCAACCTAGTGCACTTTTCCTCTGTCTAATTGAGCTGCTCAAGAAACTGTTCTCATAATAAAAATATGCCAGAGGGGTATTCTCATATTGAAATTTGTTATTGACCAGAAGGGCTTTAATGATTCACCATAGTAACACACTGAAATTCATTAAACTTGTTAGCCTTGTCCATCTGAAGTGAGTCTTGATGGCTGAAATAACAATTGAATTGGAGGATAGGGGAGGAAAGTTCCCTTAGCATAGAATTAACCTTGTGTAATTGACATTTCAAACAAGCAGTATTCCCTAAACTTGTGTAAGTTTATAGTCATTTATATATCATCATTCTGGGAAGCATGAAGTCCTAGGAGAGAACAGACAAGAATGAGTGGGATGGGGGTACTTTAATACATTTGGCATAAAATGCTATGTAGCCCCACAGTCTTTGGCTCTTGGAATTGCTTAAGAGGATATAGCTTGTCACCTGGTGTCTCCCATCTCTATTATAAGCAGAAGTTCGGGTCTGAATAGAAATATACTGGAACTTGGATCCTACCCAACTCAAATTCCATTCCTGGTGTAATATAACCTTGTAAAGTAAATCTGCCCACATCAGGCTGTTTGGATACAAAATAACTGAGCACAGCCCAAAATAACACCTGATGATACTTTGAAAAACCTTTCATAGAGCTCCTTGTACCATATTAATAGGAAGGTGGTTTCCAGCCAGGGAATATATACTCCCTAAATACCTGAGATTGAGTCAAGTTTATGACTCACCTGCCTTAGCCTCTGTCTCTTAAATACCTTTCTCTGTTTTACATTATTGGTGGAGGTTATGGTAAAACATTACCCAAGATCAGACATGAAACCATACAAGGCACTATAAGCATAACAATTTAGAATCTCTGTATGAAGCCCATTTGATTAAAGAGACCCATAAGTAGAAATGCAGTCATTCCAGCTACATGCCAAGATGTTAGTCTTCCTGGAAATCGTGTTTCTGGTGTTATATTAGGCTGATGATGTTTCCTACTGAGCCTAATTCCACCTATCCATTTTAATTAGGAGATATGCAGAAAAGGTAGCCCTTTTCATTCTCAAGAAGGGTACTTGGTAGGTAGTAATTCCTTTACACTGGACCACCATATTTTCAGACGAAAAAGGTTTGAGCATATCTTTTTAGCTCCAAAGTTTGTGTCTTATATATGTAAAAATCATTTGTTGGTCCGAAAAGAAATATCCCATTGTCTACCATCTCTAATGAGATAAACACTGATAGCAGTAGTAAAAGAAAGTGTGTATATACTTCAGCTACAGAGCAGGGTTATTTTACAGATAATCTAGTCACAGAAAAAAATTCCTGTTACCAAGACAGATTTCATGCTTCCAGCCAAAGGTCATACACAGCTCCCAAAGTCTAACAAGATGTCTTTATGACTTTGGGGACCATCCAGAATTCCCATACCTTCTTCCCCACAAGGAATATGTGAGGTTAAGCTAAGTAACAATCTGGTCTCTTGTCATGGGCCAAAGAGGTCGGATGGATTCTTCTCCCTGCAAAGTGATCCTGATGAGTGCCCCCTTTCCATAGGGTTTGACCATTTATTCATACATGATGACACATCACTGTGGTGATTTCCCAGTGTTGATAAGATGGCTTCTTGTGTCCAGGGCCTTGAAGAGATTTTCACAAATGACTGAAATGAAAGAATTGAAGTAAAATTTGAACTTAAGGCAAAGATGAAACCTTGGATAAGGGACTGAGTGGCTGTTTCTTTACACTATCACTGCAGAAATATTTTGGATCAAATGCCCAGATAGATATTTGGTATGAATAAAGTCTGAGTTGATCTAATTTGAGTCACTCTTTTTTACTGGAAAGTAATAATACAAGTAATAATACTTTGCCCTTCTGCAGCACTTTTTATCCGAGAATCTCAAAACACTTTCCATACATTAGATGTTAAGGTCAGAAGGGACCATTATGATCATCTACAGGAGCAGTCTGGGATCTTGTATCTTCTTTATGAGCTATACCATATATTTTAGAAAAACATCCAGTCTTGATTTAGAGACTTCAAGAATCCACCATACCCTTAGGTAAGTTGCTGCAATGGTTAGTTGCCCTCACTTTTCAAAATTTATGCCTTATTTCTACTCTGAATTTGTCTAGCTTCAGCTTCCAACCATTGGATCTCATTACACCTTTTTTTACTAGATTAAATCTCTTCCCCAGGGGGTTCTTGTAGACTGTGATCAAGTCACCTCTTAACCTTCTCCTGGATAAACTAAGCAGACTAAGGGTATGTCTACACTTAGCCGCTGGTTCGGCGGCAAGCAATCGATCTTCTGGGATCGATTTATTGCGTCTTGTCTAGACACGATAAATCGATCCCGGAAGTGCTCGCCGTCGACGCCAGTACTCCAGCTCGGCAAGAGGAGTACGCGGCATCGACGGGGGAGCCTGCCTGCTGCGTCTGGACCGCGGTAAATTTGAACTAAGGTACGTCGACTTCAGCTACGTTATTCACGTAGCTGAAGTTGCGTATCTTAGTTCGATTTGGGGGGTTAGTGTAGACCAGGCCTAAGCTTCTTAAGCCTCCCATTATACAGTATGTTTTCCAGACTTCCAATCATTCTTGTAGCTCTTTTCTGAACGCTTCCAATTTTTTAACATCCTTTTTGAAGTGTGGACACCAGAATTGGACACAGCATTCCAGTATTGGTCCCACTAATTCACACGAGAGATTGAACTGAACTCAATGGATTTTCTCGTGTGAGTCAGGCAAGTAGGATTTGACCCAGTCAATAGCAGAACTGGAAATAGAACCCAGAAGTTCTGACTCCCACTCCCCTACCCTACCCATTAGATATTCCTACCTCCATTCATTACAATAACACAATCTAATTTATTGTTTAGTGTCTTTCATACAAACATATCACCTTATACTTCATAGTCAATTACAGTCTTTACATACTACAGTAAACAAACAATACAGATTTACAACTACACCTTGAATTATTAGTTGAAAACAACTGATTCAGTACATTCCCCACCCCCTTTTATTTTCTTTTTGCAAATTATCCTTGAACAAGGCATGAATTTTACAAATTTGTTCACTACTGCATTTTTTTGATGATTAGTTGGTGCAAACAAATTTTAATCTATGGTTTGTTCATGAACTGATCACTATAAGTATTCATTAATTCACACTACATGTTTGATCACCTAAATCACATGGTGTTGTTTCCATTCCTTGCGCAGTGGTAACTCCAGGCTTGGTGGAAATGCCCTATGTGGTAGTGTGGAAGGTTTCTTGGGTACAGAACAAGGAGGTACAACCAATGGATACATTACTATGCAAATTTACTGGTCACTTCTAGCCCCATATGTAGCACTTGCAGTAGCCATGGATTGGTTCTGCTCATCTTCAGCAGCCCAGGGGAAGGATTCTGTTCCCCTAGCCTATGTGCAGGACCCCTGTTTAAATTAGTTCTGCACAGGAAAAGATTTGGCCCTTAGTGATATTGTTTTGGTCTGTTTCCTCTAATCATAGAAGAATAGTGCCTCAAGTTAAAGGCTGCAAGTTTTCTTCACAGTTAGTACAACTAGAAATTTAATTTTCTTCAATGAAAACTTAGATTTTAGGGAAAGCAGTAAAATTCATGGAAAGACTCTAAACACGGCATTTGTGGATTATTGTCCCAGCCCATGAGTGTAAGTGGGATTAATCATGCCTCATAGGCTGATCATTTTCAACTAATCACTTTCCTCTGCAGCATTAGGCACAGGTCACTTGGTAGGATTATCTCATATATTAATTCCCTGCCATTGCAGGGGCCTCAGGCATTGATGCATCTTGGTCCCTCCTGTTCTCTGCCTGTGGCAGACAATAATTTAGTTTCCTGAGGACTTTAATACTTTGGTCTGGTTCTGGTTACTGGCTTGCTGGCTGGCCTGTGATATACAGGTAAGACTAGATGAGCTTGTGACGTTGCACCCCATAATGCTTTATAGAAATATGCTTATGAGTCAGGGCCGGATCCAGGCACCAGCCGAGCAAGCTCGTGCTTGGGGCGGCAGATTCTACGGGGCAGCATTCCACCCAATCTTAGGGCGGCACGGACGCTTTTTTTTTTTTTTGTTCGCCGATCTGGCTGCCCTGTAGGGGGCGGCGGCGTGGAGGAGGAGGGGAGCGCCCTGCTGGGAGCGGGCTGCGCACTCCGTCTGCCCCAACCGGTACCAGGTCTGTAGCAAGCCCGGCAGGGCAGCCCGCGTCCTTCCCTCCCCGCCGACCGGAGCGGCACGGAGCCCTCCCAGCAGGCCGCGGTCGGGGCTGCGTGGCGAGCGCCCCGCTGAAGCCCTGGCCGCCCCCCCTTCTCTCTCTCCCCCCACTCCCTCCCCCTCCCCCCCACTAGCCGGGGCACGTCTGCAGCGCAGGGAATCCCCCTGCACCCTGGCTCCGGACACGCTGCAGGTTCTTGTTTTTTTTGCTTTGCTGTTCTGGCCGCCCCGATTTTTTTTTTTTTTTTTTTGCTTGGGGCGGCAAAAAAGCCAGAGCCGGCCCTGTTATGAGTGTAAATATGACATAACTGGAATATGTTTTATGCTAGATATGCCATGTAACATATCTTTGCAAAGGTTATGTTCTTCTGCATGTATTCATCCTATTTGTATGCATGTATCATTTTTATATCTGAAGTTATGAGCATTGGCTCTATGCTTGTATTTAAAGTGTTTGCTGTCGAAAGCACCTAAGGCAGATTTGGTCAAGAATAGTGTGAAGGGGTTATTCAAGTAATTGGGAGTACTTGGCTAACAATGAACCTTGATAGATGCCAATCCACATCTGAGCTTTCCTGGGAACATCCTGTAGAAAACTGAGTCATGCATGGACATGTGACTTGCCCATGTGACTCCAAAACTCCATTTTGTAGCTGGATTCTACACAGGGAGAGAGAGGGGTTTCCAATAAGACCAGAGAGACTATATATGCCCTGGGAAAACCCCTCTATTTTGTCTTCAGCTGGCTCAAGAGATAGCCTCTCCACCTCAGATGCCTAAAAGAAACTGGAACAAAGGACAGTAACTACAGGGGTCTGAGTGTTTGCTGGACCCAGACTAGGAGGCTAGTCTGTCAAAGAAGCTTGCAATAATTATTGGAACATCTCTGAGGGTGAGATTTACCTGCATTTAGCTTCCTGCTGTATTAGGCTTAGACTTGTGTGTTTTTGTTTTATTTTGCTTGGTAATTTACTTTGTTCTGTTATTACTTGGAACCACTTAAATCCTATTTTTTGTATTTAATAAAATCACTTTTTACTTATTAACCCAGAGTAAGTATTAATACGGGGGGGGGGGGGGGGGACAGCTGTGCATATCTCTCTATCAGTGTTATAGAGGGTGAACAATTTATGTGTTTACCCTGTATAAGCTTTATACAAGGTAAAATGGATTTATTTGGGGTTTGGACCCCATTGGGAACTGGGTATCTGAGTGCTGGAGACGGGAGCATTTCTTAAACTGTTTTCAGTTAAGCCTGCAGCTTGTGGGGGACGTGATTCAGACTTGGATCTGTGTTTGCAGCAGGCAAGCGTGTCTGGCTCAAACAAGGCAAGGTACTGAAGTTCCAAACTGGCAGGGAAAATGGGCTCAGAGGTAATCCCAGCACATCAGCTGGCAGTCCCAAAGGGGTTTCTGTGACCCAACCCGTCACAGAGCTAGTGATCCCTTCTTGCCTTAAACTCCATGGCTCTGCATAAAGACATAATTCCAGCCAGGAATATTACAAAAGGACTCACAAAGTGTTCACAATTCACAAGTAATGTTGTGCAAAAATGACAAATTATATTGCAAAATGTCACAAAATAATATTGGCATACTTCTGCACACTATTTCCCTGCTGCAGCATCACACTATTGGGTGCCAGCCAGGTTCCTCCATCTCCCCCTCCCTTACAGGGGTTGGGACTGCACCCCTCAGTGCCTACAGCCACAGGCTGACCAAGGACCAGCCACACCACCTGTTTGTGTAACTGCTTGAACTTCAGATTTCAGAACCACACACACAGAATCATCCGGAGATTGCGGAGCTTTTCATATGCGCCATGCAGGTTCCGGGGCGGCTGAGGAGGCGGGGTGTGCAGCACTGACGTCCCCTGCAATCCAGGGGCGATCACTGATGAAGCTGAGTAAACACATCCCAACGCCTCGGCCGCCCCGGAACCTGCATGGCGCATAACAAGCAAAACTTCCGGGGGAAGCCCCGCCTCACTCCCAGCCGGGACAAACGGCAAAGCCCCACACAAAGCGGAGCTGCGAAAAACAAGCCCTCAACGCCGCGCAATTTGAAGCAGCGTTTAAACAAACCCCGGGATTCCGCTTGTCCAGGGGACCTGGCAATCGGACCCCCGGGGGCGGGGCCAGTCTCTGGGGGGCGGGGCCAGAGATCTGGCTCCCGGGCGCGGGCTGGGGAGGGGGAGGTGACGTTTCTGGTACGCACGCGCGCGCGCGCAGGGCGAAGGGAGCGGCAGCAGCATGGAGTCTGGCGCACGTGTCTCCGCGCTCTGGGTCTATCGCTCCGCGGCGGGCCCCGGGATCTCGGTCTCCCTGCGGAGCAGGCGCATAAAGAAGCGGCCCAAGCAGAGCAAGAGGGGGGTGTCCGGGGATTGTCCCGCTCCAGCGGGGCCCGGGAAAGGGGAGCAGCCCGGAGCCCCCCACCCCGGCCGGGGCGCAGCAGCAGGGCCCGGGAAAGGGGAGCAGCCCGGAGCCCCCCATCCCGGCCGGGGCGCAGCAGGAGGGAAGCTGGGAAGGAGCCGGAAGGGGAAGCAGAGAGACGGGTACTTGGACCCCATGCAAAGCCAAACTTCGGGGCTGCAGGAAATCCCCAGGCCGCAGCTGGCAGGGGTGGCACCGGTGGGAGCAGGAAGGGGGGCCAGCTGCCCGGGGCCCCAGGAGCCCATCACCGGCCCCTCTCTGCATGGCCTTCTCCAGGAGCTGGGTCGGGTCCAGCACAGCAGGCAGCGGGCAGCCAAGCTGTTTGAGTGGCTGATTGCGCCCATCTCCCCACAGCAGTTCTTTGAGCAGAGCTGGGAAAATAAACCCCTCCTCATTCGGAGACACAACCCAGCATACTACCAGGGACTCTTCTCCACGACCACCTTCGATGCAATCCTGCGGGACAATGATGTCCAGTTTGGGGTAAACTTGGATGTAACAAGCTATGTGGATGGGACGAGGGAAACCCACAATCCTGTTGGCAGGGCGCTGCCTGCTGTCGTATGGGATTTCTACAGGAATGGCTGTTCCCTGCGGATGCTGAACCCGCAGGCCTTCTCTGCCACCATTTGGCACTTCCTCTCCATCCTACAGGAGCAGTTTGGGAGCATGGCTGGAGCAAACACATATCTGACACCCGCGGGCACACAGGGCTTTGCTCCACACTACGATGACATTGAAGCTTTTGTGATCCAGCTTGAAGGGAAAAAGCACTGGCGGGTTTATGGTCCTAGGGATGATACAGAGATGTTGCCCCAGTTCTCGAGCTGTAACTTTGCTCAGGAGGAGATTGGAGAGCCCATTCTGGAGACAATACTCGAAGCTGGGGACCTGCTTTATTTCCCCCGTGGATTTATCCATCAGGGGGACTGTCTTCCTGATGCACACTCACTCCACATAACTCTTTCTTCATACCAGAGGAACTCCTGGGGAGATCTGCTGGAAAAACTCCTACCAGCGGCCTTGCAGATGGCCATAGAGGAGGATGTGGAGTACAGGCAAGGGCTCCCTATAGATTACTTAGAATATATGGGGGTCCTGAACTCAGATGTGGTTGATTCTCGCCGAGGTGCCTTTATAGAGAGAGTACAGAATTTGATAAAGAAACTGGTGGACTATGCACCAATTGATGCTGCAGTGGATCAGAAAGCTAAGTTGTTTCTTCACGACTGCCTCCCTCCCATGCTAACTGAACATGAAAGGGCACTGAGTATACATGGTCTTCCAGCCAGGTGGGAAGATGGAGATGTTCGTGATGCTGATATACCAATAAACAAAGGGACTCAGGTACGGCTACTCCGTCACGGCATCATTAGGTTGTGTAATGAAGGAAATGGTGTGCTGCTGTATTACACAACAGAAAACTCAAGAGTGTACCACAAGGAGGAGCCCAAGTATTTGGAGATAGATCCTGAGTTTACAGATGGTATTGAATTTCTGCTTTCTTCATATCCAAAGTATGTCTGTGTGGAGACCCTTCCATGTGATACCTTGGATGATAAGATCTCCTTAGCTACCTTCTTGTTTGAAAAGGGCCTGCTGATTACCAAGAAACCTCTGGTGCCTATGTAATTTGTTAAATTATGATCAAAATAAATATATTGATTAGAAAAATTCTGTTTGCTACCTTACACTTACTGGTAAATTTGAATCGGGGGTCCAGATCTGAGAATCCATCCTGGTGGAACAGCTTTGACCTGGGTAGACAGATTAAACGCTTTCTAAAGGATATGTACACAAGAAGTAGGTACATAGCCTGTCTACAATAGCATAGAATTAAACTTTGTTTTCCCAGCCATATTAGTGCATCTGCAATACCCTCTAGATGTTAGTTTTATATGTTCTTTACCTTTTATGTGATAAGATGTAGCAGCCTATGATTCCTGGCACTTTATAGCAGGGATGGCCAAACCGTGGCTTGCGAGCCACATGCAGCTCTTTCACAAAGTACCGCTTGTGGAGCCCCCCATCCCATTCTCCGCCTACCAGACTGGGATGAGGGGATGGAGGAGAGCTCAGGGCTTCTGTAGTGGGGCTAAGGGCTTCTGTCCGAGACGACTGGTGCTTGCTGAGTGGGGGGCATAATTTAAAGGTTCGCTCCCCCGAACAGCTTGAGTCACACCCCTCGGTGCAGCTCCCAGGTGTTAGCTCCGCATGGAGAAGCAGTGGCAAACAGCTGGGAGCTGCAGGGAGGGGATGCTGCTTAAGCTGCATGGGGAGAGGCAGCTGCGGCAAAAGCAGCAGCTCTCCCTGCAGCTCCCAGCTGTTTGCCCCTGCCTCTCCCTAGGATCCTAGCTTGCCAGTTCCAACAGCTGCCATGCAGGGAGGGGGTCTGGCAGCAGCATGTGACTGAGGGGGTCCAGCAAACCCTGGTAAAAATCTGGGGTCACATTCCCCCCCGACGCATTGCCTCTAGCTTCTGCCCAGTGTGTGTGGGGTCTCTTGGAGCTGCAAGAAGGTCAGGGTATTGGATTATATACACATTTTTATACCTTAATTGCACTGATTTAGTCTCATTTACATCTACTGATTGACTTATGCATTCATTATGACATTACAAAGGACCTCTGAATTTCTCCTATGGTGTGTAGCAGACTATACTAAATGTGCACAAGCTTGTAACCTTAGATGTTAGCCAGTAAGAGGATACTGTCAACTTTTTGTTTTAGTCTTACTCTGCGTTATCTGTAAAACCTTAGAAATTTGAAAAGTAACACCCTTGTTCCTGATATCTCTCCTTTTACTATTTTGTAAAGAAACACTCCCCTTCTCCCCTCACCATTGCTAAGAGTGGAGAATTTGTTCACACGGTAGCATCATCACTGATGTTTGTGTAGTACTGGAAATAATATAGTCAATAGCTGCTGCAACACCAGTGGGAGGAGCTCAAACTTTTTGCTGGTGCTAATAGAATGATGGATTTTGGAAATGACAGAAATTAATTCTTTGTGATGATTAAATATTTTGTGCCCCCCCCCCCCTTTTTTTTTTAAATGATTAAACATTTTGAATCCAGATAAACCTCCTCATTAGTTCAAATGTGGAGCCCAAAGTACTACACAGTTTATAAATTTCCTATTGTTGGGTGAATTGGTTAAGTAATGTTTGGGTCTATCAAATGTGAGTGCAGTCAAATCTGTTTCACATAAGAGGTAGAATTGAAACAGCTTAACATAAGCATTAAAGTAATGTAAACACCTAGAACATGCTGTTGATTTATGATAATTTTAGTACTGAAATGACAAAGACCAGGCCAAATTCTTCTCTCAGGTACTGTAATGCTGGTTTTGTACCAGTGTAATTCAGAGCACAGGGACACCCCCATTTACCTAAATCTCATCTTTGTTTGCCCTCTAGCGCCCACATAAAGATGTTGTAAATTGGGAGTGATGGGTTTCTCTGACTGATAAGTTTCTGGA
Source organism: Emys orbicularis (assembly GCF_028017835.1). Taxonomy (NCBI): domain Eukaryota; kingdom Metazoa; phylum Chordata; order Testudines; family Emydidae; genus Emys; species Emys orbicularis. The sequence goes on along the minus strand of NC_088686.1, from coordinate 66,641,560 downwards.
TTCTGTTGATCTTGTGGTCAGGACTCTAATGGCAAGCCTAATACGATCATTGCAGGGAAAAAGGTCATCGGGTTAGGGAAAGGCATCCACGTTTTATTGCCTTGTTAGCACCATGAAAATTGTGGGACTTTGAGTTTGTCTCCTTCATTCTAGGACATCATTTGGGTCTTGTCAGATGCCCTGATCCCTCTGACCGTTCCCTGTCCACGCTGTCAACCTTGGCCCAGTCCTCAAACCCACCTACTCCGCAATACTCAGATGTGAGCGAGGAAACTCTTGACAGATCTGGGTTCTTTTCCAGCTTCTGTAAAGCGGGGGGATAGTGAAGAAGCCTCACTATCAGCAACTTTTTTCTATGAGGAAGAGATTTATATGGATGGCTCTTTGTCTCCCTTCCTAACGACACTGGCAGTTTCCCCTCCAGACACCAGAACCTTTTTACTCAGCACACTCTACTCTCCTGACTGAGAAGTGCTTCTGTATGTGTTCTACCCAACACTGCACTAGCGAGTTGTAGTAGGAAGTCAGTATTCTTGCACCAGTGGGTAGGGAAACAGCTGTGGATCTCCAGCCCACGTCTGTAGCTCCAAGTCTCCATATGGAAACTCTGAACACCACTTCTGAATGACAGCCGTTGCAGATCCTTAATCCTTGGCCACAAGGAAGTTAGACTAGCAGGCAACCTACTCCTACCTGCACCACTGGGACAAGCCCCAGGACAGACTTTATGCCAATGTAGAGTATCATTCCCTGTCCATGCCAGAACGTGCCCTGGCATCCCCTGTCACAGCATGGGTAGGATTGTGGAGAGCAGCTAGCATCGTGTAGCTAGGAGATGAATGAGAGTTTCCCCTATGCAAGGGGAATTCTCAACTGATTTAGTTCCAGCCATTTTAAAGCCCAGCAAGGTAGCCTTAGCACCCCAGAGAATTTTTTAATGACTGAAATCAAGTTTTATATCCTTTGCATCTACAACTCTCCTATCCTTTGAATGATATGCAGTATCTGCTGGGAGAGCTATTGAATGATACAACCTCCTCCCACTGAATAAGTAACTCAAAAGACTGGTATCTCTTCCGAAAGGAAGTGGTCCATGTAACACATCCCTTCTAATCCATGACACACATTACCAGAGAAGGTGGATCCAAGGACAGCTATGAGGTTCTCCAGTATATCCTTGTGGGCAGCGCTATGCTCCTTTGCATGATAGATTCGATTGGCTTCCTGCCACAGATGGCCTATAATCTCTTCGAGTTTCAGCAGTTTCTGTGTCACCAAGTCCTTTTGGCTTAGCCTGGAAATCTGGATAAAAAGTGTGGAACAGGAGACCAGTTAGTCTGATGATAAATCTTCAAATTCGTAATTGCAAAATTCGCCTTGAGTGGCATGTGCAATTTTTGGGGGCAGGCAAATAGCAATTAGTTTTTTCCATTATTAATCATGGTAAAGGGGTGGACAAGTTAAATTTTTTGGCTGGACTGTTAAATCTTACAAGGTTATTTTCATTAAATCCTGGAGCCAGCAACTTGTGAGTAAGCACAGTGGATAGTTCTAGTTATGAGTATCTTTTGTGAAAGTGTGAGCGCCACATTTTCTTGCCCATAAGAGACTCAGTTGCTCAATCAGAAAAATAAAAGTGTATTAAATATGGGGTGGGGGACTGCTATAATTGTCATGGCCTGCATGGAAAATCCACAAATGATAGCTTTTCCATTCAAACAAGCAAAAACTAATATATGTAAGGCTTCATATATTGCACAGGAAACTAGATGCAAGTTTTGCTGCAGTGCCCTTGGTTTCTGTGGCATACTGGGCAGCAGACTGGAATTTCTGCAGCAGCTCCAGATTAAATTAACAAAAATGTCCATTTAAAACTTAATATGAAAATGAAAACTAAACCACACTGCTGTCATCTTTCTATTGTTTAGATACTAATTTCATTTTTTTGCTTGGTCCTTAATTTTTCAATATGCAAAAAGTGTTTGTATTGCCAAAGCACAGCTGCTTTGTAGAAGTTGTCAGGAGGAGCTGCATAGGGGACAACTAGGGGCTTTGACACAGGATATTTTAGGAGGTGGTTGGGGATTATGGAATAAGCACACTAGCACTTCTGCAGTAACATCCTGTTACTGTGATACATTAAGGCAGGGGTCCCCAACGCAGTGCCTGTGGGCACCATGGCTCCCACCAGGGCGTCTAAGTGCGCCCGCGTACTGGCCGGTGGACGAGCATCCGCCGAAATGCCGCCGACAAGCCGCAACGTCAATAGGCGTCGCTGCCGAAATGCCGCCGATTCTTTGGCGGCGACGCCTATTGACGTTGCCGCTTGTCGGCGGCATTTCGGCGGATGCTCGTCCGCCGCCACGGTCCTCCGTGGCGCCAGATGAAAAAGGTTGGGGACCACTGCACTAAGGCTAGGTCTACCCTGGCACTTTTGTCAGTAAAACTTTTGTTGGTCAGGGGTTTGAAAAAAAAACCAACACTCCTGACCGACAAAAGTTTCACCAATAAAAGCGCTGGTGTGGACAGCGCTCTGTCGGCGGGAGACACTCTCCTGCTGACATTGCTACCGCCACTCATTGGGGTGGTTTAATTGTGCCGGGGAGAGAGCTCTCTCCCACTGGCATAGAGTGGCTACACGGGAGACTTTACACTAGCGCAGTGGCACAGCTGCAGCTGCAAGGTCTGCAGTGTAGACATAACCTTAGTGAGAGAGAGAATATGACTAGCCTGGTGGTCAAGGCAGCCACTTGGGAGACTCAGAATCTAGTTCCCCTGCTCCTATGATTCTATAATGATTTATACAATGAGGGAAGCCCCGTAACAGAACATCTCAGTGGCTAGCGCACCCTCCTGAGAGATGTGGCAGACCCCTGATCAAATCCTCTCTCCTCTGGCCAAGGCGGGAAATGAACCTGGGTCTTCTACATCCACGAGGAGTGTTCTAACTAGTACTGGGCTGAAAGTTATAAGATGGACACCACCATTGCTGCCTACTGCATCAGAGCCCAGGGGAGATAGGCATTCCTCTTCCTATCTGGTTAGCTAGGAGATAGGTGTCTGGATGCCTATAGTGAGGTAGCAGTGTGCGTGCCCAAAGGCAGCTGGGGAGCTTTTACAGTGAGTTTAGATGCTTACAGGGTTAGGCAGCAGCTGAGCAGGGGTTTGGTGGATCACAGTAGCACCAAAAACTGAGACTTAGGTGCCTAAACCTGGGGTTTAGGTGCCAAGTCCCTTTGTGGATCTGGGCATTACTCCCCACTTAGTTTTGTTGACTTCTATAGACTTACTCATGCTGTAAGTGTAATACTGTTTAGCATGGGTAAATTTATGACAATCTGGCCCAAACTGTTCAGCAGTGGAACAGCCAACAAAATTGTTGTTTAAATACCCTAATGAGATGAATGGGGCAGCTCAGACTTTTCTTAGAGCTATTTGTGCAGGCTGGCTACAGACTCAGGAAGACAACACTGCATTGGGTACTTTCAGTAGATGTTTGAAAGATTTTCATTGCAAGTTCTGATTCTGGAACACATCTGCAGAATACAGCAGCGGTATAGCTAGCAGTGGAAATTTGGGTGGGCTCCAACTTTTGTGTGGATAGGCAATGACAGACTGTGCTAGCTCAGCTTCTCCCCCGACGCCACGCCTTCTTCGTAGCTGTGGTGCCCCCAGACACAGGGCTTCACCTGCTGAGCTGGGCATGCGCATGGGGCGGCTCAGAAAACGGCAAGGCAGAGCTGCCGGAGCGTAGCTTTCTAAAGGGCGGGTGCATAGCTCTGTCCTGGATTTCAGGTGCCCGAGTGACACTCCAGGCCGCTGTGGCAGCACTACACCCCTACTCAGATTTGAGTGGGCCTGGATGCTGAGTGGGTGGGCCACAGCCCACCCATGGCTGTGCCCCTGGAATGCAGGGGGAAAAGATGGAATGAGGCAGTACAGCCACATATTACACAGGGCCCTGAATATATGCTGAACTACATATATCTAGGAGAAAGCATTATTTGACAATTTTTTAAAAAATCCCTATTTTTAAAGAGGAAAATGAGAAATATTTTATATTCAGTTCTTTCTGAATGTGGTTGTGCCTACCATTAGATAAAATGCTGTATAGTGCACATAATATGAGTGATCACATGCACCTGGGACAGAGACTTGAAATTCCTCTCTGTGCTGACTTCTCCCTGAAGCAATATTTAATATTCCAGTTCTGAGAAGCTGTCAGTAAATTAATCCAAGGCTGCAGTGTGATATGATAACAAAAAAGGCCAGTGCAGTTTTGAGCTACAGATGCAGGGGCATTATGTCACAGTGAGACTTTATCCACATTGGATCTTATTCCCCCATCTAAGTGATGTCATTTACTATCTCTTGACCAAGCTCTAATGCAGGGGTGGCCAACCTGAGCCTGAGAAGGAGCCAGAATTTACCAATGTACATTGCTAAAGAGCCACAGTAATACATCAGCAGCCCCCCATCAGCTCCTCCACCCCGCTCCCAGCACCTCCCACCCACCGGCAGCCCCACTGATCAGCACCTCCCCCTCCCTCCCTACACCTCCCGATCAATTGTCTTGTGGCATGCAGGAGGCTCTGGGGGAAAGGGGGAGGAGTGAGGGCACAGCAGGCTCAGGGGAGGGGGCGGGAAGGGGTGGAGTGCAGGCAGGGCCTGTGGCAGAGCCAGGGGTTGAGCAGTGAGCATCCCCCGACACATTGGAAAGTTGGTGCCTGTAGCTCCAGCCCCAGAGTCGGTGCCTATACAAGGAGCCACATATTAACTTCTGAAGAGCCGCATGTGGCTCTGGAGCCACAGGTTGGCCACCCCTGCTCTAATGGAACATCCATCCTCTAGCTGAGATGGTGACATCTCCTTCCCCTCAAATTTATTAGCTCTGTGTGCGGGGGAGAGAGATCAGTTGCCTTCTAACCACCTCCAAATATGAAGTTGTATTCCCCTATCTTCCAACCAAAAGCCCTGACCACATTTCCTCTATGAGCTGGACTCTCAGTGTCTCTTCACCTCATTCTTGATCTTCTGAATCATTTCCTGTTCCTCTGTATGTTGAAAATTTAGAACCTTCACAGCTTTATTCATTTCCCTAAACAGAAGTGATAGAGGACTTGTTACTCATGCATAGCAGAAGCTTGAAGGAAAAGCAAGAGCTACAAAGAGCAATGAAGTTAATGTGCTACCTGGGAACCAGCCAAGTCCTCCAATCCGTGCTGCCTTCTCTCATTTACCTCACATACACATGTGAAGCAGCGCAAGCAGCAGCTATCACTATGAGCTGCTGAAGGAAGGGATAGTGTTTCCACATTGGCATGGCCCACCAGTTGGTCTGGGCTTCAGAGGACTGGCAGGGGAGTGAGAACAGAATTGCAGAGGTAGCAGATGAGAGAAGGGAGCAAGGAGGCAAGATAACCAGCTTTAATGATTTGTTAAGTACTGCTGGAAGCAGTGTTAGTAACTCAATACATTGGTATTTAAAAATGTGATTTAACAAACATATTTAAGGATCCCCCCCCTTTGTGTTGGTACTGAAGCAATGCCGTAGCATGTTAGGGGACATGATGCTGGGGCACACTTTCAGATGAGAAGTAAAACTGATGATCTTGACCACTTGTGGCCAGATCTCAGTTACATAGGTATAGCTATGGTGTAACTATTGAAGCCAATAGCGTCACACTAATGTAAAACTGGCATCAATGAGAACAGAATAGGACCCTGGTCTTTAATGATCTGATAGCATCTTTCGTCAGGAGAGAGATGTGATGGTCAAATTCCCGTTAGGGCAAGAATTCTCAAATGTTTTCCATAGCACAGAGCATAACTTAATAGAGAGCTTTTCCTAGAATACTTACCTTCCTGTTTGGGCTCTCAAAACATACCAGTGACTACTGTGACAATCATTTATACGGGGAAAAAATCAATATTGGGAAAATCTTTTTTGCTTCATTTAATGTTGGACAAAGACAATAGCTGACACCATGTGACTTGCCAACTCTCCCCAAACCACTAGCAAGTGGTCCATGGACCACAGTTCAAGAATCATGGAATTGGGGTATTTATATTCTGTCTCCCTTGAGAAGTTATGTTCAAATAGAAAAGTCTGCCCAATCCTCCCTACTTTAGTAAGACATCCAACATCAAGTGTGGAATGGACTGGACAAGCTGAGTGACAGGAGGGGTTTAATTATGGCACCCATGGAACTATCTCCAGAAGTCTTGGCAGATATTGATTCTAAGAGCTTCATGAAGTGGGTGCAGGGAGTTGGAATACTGGTGTGACAGAACACTTGTGCCTCCTTCCATCTTCCCCCAACCCCAGCTGGCAAACATCAGCTACTTTGAAAGGTAGGTTTTGGAGACAGTAAGAGAGGGGTTAATGTGGGGGGTGACCAAATTAGTCTTTAGAAACCCCTTAGCAATTGACTCAAGGAGCATCCTGGGAGGAAATTATATGTTGTGAGCATGCAGGGTTTATTAGGAAAGAAAGCAGCATCCCTCAGAAGGAAGGAGAGCACACTACACATGCTCAGAGCCCTGGGGAGTATCCACTGACAAAACCATAATGAGAGAGAGGCTTTATTTTGCCCCGAGCATGTTTTCCTTTTGGAGCCTAGCTACTTACTCTCTGACCATCTCATTTGGCTCCAGAATCAACCTCTCCAATAAGATGGCCTGAACACTTTCATCCTGCAGCTGGAGGGTGATGATGCTACGACAGGCCTCTCTTCGTACTCCAGGTTCCTCCTCATGATGAACAGCCCAAAGAAGATGATGTTTCAGCTGGGGGGTCACATGGCCTATTTGGCCCAGTGCTGTCATAAAAGGGGAAAACAAGCACTTTTCTTTGAATTTTTTCATGCCGGGGTTTGGTTGCATTAACAGATATGCTTCTTTCTATTTATTGGGCTTGCTAAGGGCTTCCTGCTTGTGGAATTTTAGGAACACAGCATTTGCCAAACAGGACAGAAGAAACCTCCAACAAGTAGCTAATATGTCATGCTACAGACAAAGGTTTAAAAAACAAACAAACAAAAAACCCCAATGTGCTTTGTCAATTGTGCAGTGTTGCTTGGGAAACGGGAAGAGGTGGGGATTCTTTGCTTACCTCTGTAGCAATCAGCTTATATCCTGAAGCATGGAATTTGATTACACCTATTTTAGCTTTACACCCATCTACAAATATCACCATCATAATGTTATCCCATTCTTTTTAGAAATCCAGTCACAGTTTGATTTGTGCACATTCTATGGCATCAAAATCTACAAGACTCTAGGGTGCTGAAAGTAACATTTAAAAACATTTGTTCTAAATGTATTGCTTTCTAATTTCACTGAGTGACAGCGTATTGGGAAGGAAGCTCTAAGAAAGTAATACAGGATGTAAATAATAGGCTGCCGAGATACAGAAAAAGGAGGTGTTCGGGGATATGTAAATACACTATTTTGACATTGAGAATAGTAGTCAAAAGGCTCAGCATCCTCCATGTCTAAAAATTGCATCTATTCCAACCATAACATCATAACTGTGTTATGTATTCCCCAGAGAGGAAGGATTTTCCAGTGGTTAGGCCACTAGCTGGGATTCAGGAGATCTGGGTTCAATTGCTTGCTCTGCCACATACTTTGTATCTAACTTTGGGCAAGTCACTTAGCCTCTCTATGTCTGTGTTGTGAGGATAAATACATTCAAGATTGTGAGGCACTCAGACACTATGGTAATGGGGGATCACTACTTAGGAGAGATAGATGTATGCGCCCCAAATCACTGCCAGACCATGGAAAAACCCAAAGTTATCTTGGAATTGTCTTCTCGGGTTTGAAGGACTGTACATTTTTGTTCCCTCGCAACTCTATGGATCTATGGGGGCCACATAAGGAAGGGACCCTGCTTCAGTGTGAAAATAGGAGTTTGCCTACAGGGACTGCTGCTGCTCTTCTGGCTCCCTGTCAGCTGTCATTGCCCCAGGGTGATGTGCTTTTGATGGCTGGAGTTAGATAATCTGCTGCATTGAAGCTTTTAAAAAAAAAAAAAAAAAAAAGTTTGTGGGCTCATCTTGTATCTAACTTTAGTGACCTGCAGTAAATCCAACCTGCACTGTACAACACACAAATGTATGGATCATCATGGCCAAAGGATTGGGTGCAATCTTCTAACTAGCCTGAGGTAGAAGAATGCATTTTTTGCAGCTGTAGCTCTTTGAGCCTCCGGTATTAATAAGGAGCCCGAGGCTTCAAACTGATTTGACAATCTGGAGGCAGACAGCCTCAATAGAGGGGGATGGGATACTAACTCTTCAAAATGTTTCCTTCTTCCATGCAATATCACCTCCATCTTGCCTGCATTCAGCTTCAGCCAGCTGCCTTTTAGCCAGGCACTGGGATAGTTGGAATATGGTCTTATTTGCATCCAGGTGAAGGAGATGTAGAGCAAGGTTCTTTCTTTGGATTGTTGGCATTTGAGACCTGAGACATAGATCCTCAGGCTTCCCCTCTTGGCTTCATGAAATGATGAAAAAAGAGAGCAGTGGGGAATAGAACTTTGAGGAACCCAATAGGTGAGCATTCTAGAAGTGGAGGCCCAATCACCCATCACCATTTTCTGGGAGGTGTCTGGAACAAAGGGAAGCCACATAAGTTCTCTTTGTCTGTTTCCCCATCTACAATATGGAGCTAGTACTTGCCGTAGGGTTGCAAGACTTAATGAATGTTTGTTGTGTACATTAAGGATTTGGGCCTTAAAGGTATTTAACTTCCTAACTTCCATTGACTTTGATGGAAGTTAGGAGCCTAAATACCTTTGAGGATCTGGGCCAAAACTCCTCAGAGGAAAGCTGAGGTAGAATTATGAAGGATATTATCATTCATATGATTTTTTTAGACTAATGCTTTATGGCCCTGGCACATGCACAGTTTAGAATTCTCAGTCAGCAATAATATTGTTGCGAGTCAATGTATTTTTAAAAACCAAAATAAATCTATCCAAGTCTTCTCGTGATGTTCTAAACCACTTAAAAACTTTTGCAGAAGGGAGAGAGGGAGGATGCAAAGCAGATTGAGTTCATTTACTGCACTGGACCCTAATACTTAAATATTGGTTATTAAGGAATTTGGAGAATTGGAAGGATTGGTTCTCTTAGTGGATTGAGAAGTTTGGGGTTACCACGGTGCCCCATTTGCAAATCCACCAGTGAAGGAGCTTTTTCTCCTGGTATGGGATCCATGGAAGTAGTTACATTTAAAATGTTAAAAGCTACTATTTGCTGGTCACGTAGCAGAGGTTCAGAATTTGTGTACTTTGTTAGACTAGTATTCTATTTCAAAGATGCTGCTTTAGTATTTCTATTACCATTAGAATTGTTGTCTGTTCACATGTGCCATGTCTGACATTAAACTTGCAGATTTTGAAATCTTAAATATAATTTAAAAAACTAAAATATTAAAATCCTCACAATAAACAAAGTATCAGAGGGGTAGCTGTGTTAGTCTGGATCTGTAAAAAGCAACAGAGAGTCCTGTGGCACCTTATAGACTCACAGACGTATTGGAGCATATTCACCCACGAAAGCTTATGCTCCAATACGTCTGTTAGTCTATAAGGTGCCACAGGACTCTTTGTCACTTTTTACAATAAACAAAAAATATCCTATTAAAGCAATAGGTCTTCAGCAACTAACTACAATACCTCTGATGGCAAAAGCCTTGATTTTCCAATGCGGGTCAGTCTGCATCATCTTAAAGAGGCACGTTAGCACCTGAGGTGGAAGGATACAGCTGTTAGTAGATATTATCATCATGCTTTATTATTTATATAGCATCATATAAATGTGTGATACTTTACAGGATGTGACCCACACCCGATAATGAACAAATCACTGTCCTAAAGAGCTAACAGCCTAAAGGCACAAGTGAAAACAATACCAGACCCAACAGACACACAGTCATACAGGGTAGAGATGGTGATTTGGGGAGAAGAGCCAGAAGACCCCTCCAACTGGGTTTTATTGCAGGGGCATACCAGGTTTGTGTTCATGAGCAGTGTGGCCTCATGAGTGTTAATTTCTAGAGGAAGTCACTTATTCTAGCAAAAGCCCCCATGGCCCTCCAGATAGGGCACTGTTTCCTGCAGAATCCAGTACCTGCCTGGATAGTGCTAGAATTACCAGTCTGGTTTCTTTTCCCTGTTTTAATTTGCAACTGAAGGCCACCACCTGCATTTGATTTTACAGTGGGACACACACATACTGTACCAAGAGCCTCACTTCCAGGGTTCTGCTCTGGGTTCTAACCAGGGACTGCAGAATTGAATGCAAACCTGAAAAAATTATGATTCTAAAAGTTAATCAAACTTTTCCAAGCCTTATAGAAGTTCCCGTTTGATTAGCGTTCTGGGTGAAGGTTTGTGTAAGTGGGGTGAGAGGAGGCAGTTCTTTTTGGCACAAAGAGGTTATTCAGGGCTGGCTCCAGGGATTTTGCCGCCCCAAGCGGCGCAAAAAAAAAAAAAAAAAAAAAAGCAGCCGTGATCGCGATCTGCGGCGGCAATTCGGCGGGAGGTCCTTTGCTCTGAGCGGGAATGAGGGACCGTCCGCCGAATTGCCGCCGAATAGCTGGATGTGCCGCCCCTCTCCGGAGTGGCCGCCCCAAGCACCTGTTTGGCAAGCTGGTGCCTGGAGCCGGCCCTGGGTTTATTGTCCACTAGATCCATTTTATGTACCTGTGGGCAGATTCCCAGCATGCATGTTTCTGCCCAACATTTTAGAGATACATGGTTTTCTTATTGTATATGGGAAGAAATACTCACAACCCACAATAATTTAACTCTTTAGTGCCATCAGTCCCTGTCATTTTGTAAGATAGAAACTATCAAAAGTGAGTGATGCACATAAGCACATTCCATCTTGAACAAGGGACACAAAAATTAGAATGAGCATTAATAAAGGGGGAAAAATCTTGTTTTTCCTTTGTGTTCAGGATCTTTATCGGGCTTTTATTATTTATTTATTTTTTAATTACTACTTACCATTTCATCTTTGATCCTGAGTGCGCCAGCTGTAAGGCAAGCTTCTCTTCGGACTGCAACAAAGTCATTGGAGAAGCACTGAAGGAAGCCCGGGAGCAACTTCGCTGTCATAAGCCGTAGCCAGCCAATCAACGAGAGAGCTTCCACCTTCATCCGGCAATCACCTCTGTTCAGCTTCACCCTGAGAGCACAAAGGAATTTTGAATAAACAACTGCTGGGCCTGGTCTGCATGGTCCAGACAGATGCACACAAAAATGGGAGGATTATCCTGACTGGGCATTATTATTCATTACATCCCTATTAGAAGGTTCCTCTCCTGTTCACCGCCCATTTTAAAAAAAAAAAGACTCAGCCCTTTAGTCCCACTGTAATGAGTCCCAGCACTCCAGGGGTCACTCCGTGTAACAGACCTATATTTAACACGTCACATAGGATCAGGCCTGTTATAGCACTGGTTATGCCCAATGTGAACATTCAGAGACTCCTTACTGCTGGCAAGCGTCTCCTCTGAGTATAGAAGGGCTGCCTGTGAATACTTACCAATATATTCACATATAAGCTAACCCACATATAAACTGGACAGAGCCCATCATTTTGTAAGACAGAATCTAACAAAAGTGAGTGATTCATGTAAGTGGGCTCCACAAAACTTGCCCCAAACTCCTCTCTCTTTTCAGCTGCTGACCCATGACTTGTCTGGCTTTCAATGTTGCCTTGGGTCCCACAGTTTTATTCCCTAATTCTGCCATCACCTCGCTCTCTCATGCTTACCGATTGGGGTGGTAAATGGATCAATATAATTGATCTACAGTACTGGGCCCTATTATAGGCTGAGCCCATGTTAGTGGGCTGAAATTTTAATGTAAATATCTTATGCACAAATATATACAGTAACTGCTTTCCCATGAGAGTTTCTAGGTCAAGTCAAGAACAGACGTACACATGCAAAGGGATGCGCTTGCAATTATTATGGCTGTAATTGTAAATAAAGAAGCCCCTAAATACAGTATGTATTTGAAAGCCTGGTTACAGTCATAGATTACGATTACAGAATATACCATAATTCCAAATTATATAGTACTGTAGCAGCCCTGTGGGTAGTCCATTGACAATCTAGTGTCTAACTAGGTTCCACCATTTAGCAAAGGAAATACTAGTGCAATTGTTGCTAGGTAGTGCTACACTGATGGAAAAAGTGACCAAGAAATTTGGGTGATAATAGTTCAGATCTCCACTTCCCCATAGCAAATCTGCCAAGATGGTTAACTCTCACCTGAGCTGGTCGTGGACTTCTTTCCCAAGCTTCATCTGCCCCAGTGCCAGGGCAGCTGCCTGGCGCACCTCCAAGTTCCAGTCGTTCCACATCAGCTGTGCAAGCTTGTTCTTCAGGTCCTATACATAAGATCATCACAAGGGCTGAGGTTGACTCACTTCAGCATTAATCAACCATTGGCTTTGATTCCAAAGACACTACTTTAGAATGGGATTTTCAAAAGGGCTTGGCACAGACCTAATTCTGCTGCCATTGAAGTGAATGGCGGAACTCATATTGGGCAAAATTAGGCCAACACTGAGTGCTTTACAAATCCCACCCTTAATGCACTGCCTTCCAACAGTATGTGGTGAAGTCTGAGTCCATCCAGGCTCACTCTAGCCAAGAACCCAAGGGCCACACTTGGAACTCAGTCTTGCAGGGTGGTGAATGTCCAGTTCCTACTGACATCAGTGGGCACTCATCACCTTGCAGGATCAGGTCTCAAGTTTGCATTAAAATGATTGTATCAAAAATAAAACCCCAATATGTTGGGAAACATTAGGAAAGTAATAGATAATAAGATAGAAAATATCATATTGCCTTTATATAAATCCACGGTACACCCACATCTTGAATACTGTGTGCAGATCTGGTCGCCCCATCTCAAAAAAGATATTGGAATTGGAAAAGGGCAACAAAAATGATTAGGGGTATGGCACAGCTTCCATATGAGAAGAGATTAATAAGACTGAGACTTTTCAGCTTGGTAAAGAGACGACTAAGGAGGGATATGATTGAGGTCTATAAAACCATGACTGGTGTGGAGAAAGTAAATAAGGAAGTGTTATTTACTCCTCATAACACAAGAACTAGGGGGTCACCAAATGAAATGAATAGGCAGCAGGTTTAAAACAAACACAAAGGAAATATTTCTTTACACAATGCACAGTCAACCTGTGGAACTCTTTGCCAGAGGATGTTGTGAAGGCCAAGACTAACAGGGTTCAAAAAAGAATAAGATAAGTTTATGGAGGATACAGTCCATCAATGGCAATTAGCCAGGATGGACAGGGATACAAAACCATGCTCTGAAGAGTCCCTAGCCTCTGTTTTCCAGAAGCTGGGAAGGGTGACAGGGGATGGATTACTTGATAATTATCTGTTCTATTCATCCCCTCTGAATCACCTGGCATTGGCCACTGTCGGAAGACAGGATACTGAGCTACATGGACCATTGTTCTGATGCAGTATGGCCATTCGTATATTTGCTAGCACTTGACTGATGACTAGAAACTTCTGGTTAAGTTCCACCACCCCGCCCCTCAAAAAAACCCAAACAACCCTCTGCAGTTGATTGCCTTGTTCTCAGTTATACAGGCAGAATGGGGCTGTGGCCACATTTTATTTGTTTACCAATTTTGAAACCTGTGCCTATCACATAAGTCCCTAGGCATTGAGTAAAAGACATAATAGCATGTTAACTAAGCTCCTGAAAATAGACTGTGCACACCTTTAACATTCGCTATAGCTGGTCAGAAATTTTCCAGCAGAACATTGTTTAAATCTATAAGTAAATAGACTATTATTGAAAAAGCCATTATAACTTTCTTTAGCAACACAAGTCACTGTGTACCAAACACTGAAGAATTAATCACCATTCTTGTTAAAATGAACATGCTTTTATAAAGTTAAATCTGAGTTCTTCTAGTCAATGGATTGCATATAAAATAAAAAGGGTTAGATGTACACATAGCTGTACCGGCTCAGAATGGAATAATTATTTATTTGTATTACCCTAGTGCCTAGGAGCCTTAGTCATGGACTAGGACCCCATTGTGCTAGGTGCTGTACAGACACAGATCTCTATTCCTTCGTGCTAATGCAATCATTCAGTGCAGAACTCCAAAGCCTTTCTTATGCTATTAGTCCCCAAGCTGGAGGAAAAAACATCAATATTTGTTGTGAAGTTGTGTTGAGGAAAGTCATAACAAGAAATGATGCCTATTTCATAACAAACAAGGAAAACAATTGCTGGGTTGTTGTTTTTTTTACTTCAGTGCTTCTGTTGAAGTTTTTTTTTGTTTTTGTTTTAAAATGCCAACAACAGTTTCTGAGTGGAAAACAGCATCCATATCTTGGCACCAAAGTAGGTGTTTTCCCTCCATATTTGATAACAGTAGCATATTGGGTATTGTTGGTTTGGCATCAGACATGCTGGCTTGTTGCCTGAATACACTAGCGAGGTGATCCTTTAACAAGAGATCACATCACCACCATTTTGCTTAGATTAAAACACAATTAGTTGATATTTTCTACTCTGCTATGTAAAACCTTCCTTTTAGAGGAACATAAATAGAGAGCTGCTTCCTTTAGCAGCAGCTGTCACGAAGAGCAGTGTCCTGACTGAACTGTGTAACCTGCAGCTGAGAAGAAAGTACTAGAAGCATGGGCAGTAAGAAGGCCCAGTCCTGCTCCTACTGAAGTCAGTGAGAGTCTTGCCACTGACTTTAAAAGGGAGCAGGATCAAGGCCATACAAATCTGTGAGTAGTCAGTACAGAAGAGTCACAAATGTGTATCTTTAACTTGCCCAGAAGGTGTCACTACAGGACAACTCCTCGTTTGTGGAAGGTCAAAAAAAGGATCAATTTCTTCTATATCTAAAATACACTCTGGTCACAGCAAGCCAGTTCCATTAGGACCCAATCATGCAAGATATTGTGCACCTCTTGAGAGCAGCTGAGCACCCTCCACTTGATTGACTTCAGTAGGAGTGGAGGGTGCTCAGCCCCTTCCAGAATCAGCCCCTTCAAACCACCAGGAAGAATTAAACTTTCCTTTTTCTTCCAAATATCTTTGGACAAAGGAATTATTTTAATCTAATTTTATTTGATGTTCATATTTGTATATCACCCGTTCTAAATCGTCTATGGAATCAACTGTACCCAACAATGATGTGTTTTTAGTGAAACACAATGAGGAAGATGGGCCCGGGGAAAATATTGATAAGGAAAAAATATTAAGTTGGTTGGGTTCAGCTATTTCCATTAACATGCCTTTCTCGGGCTTTCTAGGACAATATGGAGCTCCCCTCTTCCAGGTTAGTGAGGACTAACTGGAGCTTCATAGACACTGTCCTTTGTGTGTGTGGTGTTGGCAGGAGTTGCAAAAGAAAGGTATCAATGCGTATTTGGATAATCAGGAAGGGGCTTAATCAGGATAGGTCATCCACTGGACCCTCCTGATTAGAGGCAAATCCAGCCCTTCCTCCATGAGTGTGGAGGGCTCCCAGGCTGCATGAGAGGGTCAGAATCTACTGCACAGAATGTCTGTAGAGTTATTCTGCAGACTGGGGAAGGGGATCCCTCTCCCCAACCCCACATCTCACAGCAGCCACCTGTGTGTGAGAAGCCCCAGAAACAGGAATGGCCCAAATCTGGAGATAGTCCACGTGCACGAGGAGGCAGATTTAAGCACTAATGTTAACTCTTAGAGTTTGGAATTTTTTGTCTTGCAAGTCCTTGATTTCTTGACCCTAATACTAGTTTTTGCATATTATTTAAGATATAGATCCTCAGAGACAGAAGCTGATCTGATTGGTTGAAATACATAACAAGTTAGTTCTCTAGGCTTAGTTCTAAAGGCAGAGCTGAGCCCTTACCTTGCTGCTCTGAGGGTATGTCTACACTATGAAATTAAGTCGCTATTATAGAAGTTGATTTTTAGAAATTGATTTTATATAGTCGATTGCATATGTCCACACTAAGCGCATTAAGTCGACG
This sequence comes from Emys orbicularis, assembly GCF_028017835.1. Classification (NCBI taxonomy): domain Eukaryota; kingdom Metazoa; phylum Chordata; order Testudines; family Emydidae; genus Emys; species Emys orbicularis. The sequence continues at coordinate 66,625,498 of NC_088686.1, read as the reverse complement.
GAGTGCATCCTCACTACTGTGGCTAGCATCGACTTACGGAGCGGTGCACTGTGGGTAGCTATCCCATAGTTTCCACAGTCTCCGCTGCCCATTGGAATTCTGGGTTAAGCTCCCAATGCCTGATGGGGCAAAAACATTGTTGCGGGTGGTTTTGGGTATATGTCGTCAGTTGCCCCTCCCTCTGTGAAAGCAATGGCAGACAATCGTTTCGCACCTTTTTTCTGTGTAGACACCATACCACGGCAAGCGTGCAGCCCGCTCAGCTCAGCTCAGTTCACCGACACCGCCGCTGTTATGTCCTGGGTGCTGCTGGCAGCAGACGGTGCAGTAGGACTGCTAACCGTCGTCATAAACCGCTTCTGCTGCAACTCTGCTCTGCTGCTATTGTCTCAATAGCAAATTTCTCCATGTTGTCTGTCATGTGCTCCCAGGTACGTGCAGTAGCGTAGCTAGCGGGGTGCAGGGGAAGCAGCTGCTTCCCCTCAGCACATGTTCCATAAGCGGCGCCTTTCCAAAAGCGGCTGGAGGAGCGAGGGGGGGGGGCGCAGGCTGGCGGCCAGCAGCGCGGCTGGCAGCCATGGGGGGGCAGCGGGCACGGCCGGAGGAGCGGGGGGGCGCAGCATGCGGCCCGCAGCATGGCCGGCAGCCGCGGCCGGAGGAGCGAGGGGGGGCGCAGACTGGGGGCCCGCAGCGCGGCCGGCAGCCATGGGGGGGCGGCGGGCGCGGCCGGAGGAGTGGGGGGGGGGGGCGCAGCATGGCGGCCGGCAGCCGCGGCCGGAGGAGCGAGGGGGGAGGCCACGGGGGTGGCACGGCAGGGCCGGAGGAGCCATGGGGGAGGGAGGAGCGGTGCAGCCGGAGGAGGAGCCAAGGGGGGCGTGGCCAGAGGAGGAGCCAAGGGGGGGCGCCTTTTTTATGTTTGCTCCCCCTCCTCTTAGACGCTGGCTACGCCACTGGGTATGTGTGTTCTTCCTTGGGAAATGTGCGCCATGCTAACCGTCGTCCTCCACCGCTTCCGCTGCAACTCTGCTCTCCTGCTCTTGCCTCGATAGCAAATTTCTCCATGTTGTCTGTTATGGGCTCCCGGGTACGTGTGTTCTTCCTTGGGAAATGTGCACAGTGCTAACCGTCGTCCTCCACCGCTTCCGCTGAAACTCTGCTCTCCTGCAGACGCCATACCATGGCAAGCATGGAGCCCACTCAGCTCACCGCTGCTGCTGTGAGCATTGTAAACACCTCGCGCATTATCCTGCAGTATGTGCAGAACCTGCAAAAGCAGGCGAGGAGGCAACGACAGCACGATCACAATAGTGATGAGGACATGGACACAGACTTCTCTCAAAGCATGGGCCCTGGCAATTTGGACATTATGGTGATAATGGGGCAGGTTCATGCCGTGGAACGCTGATTCTGGGCCTGGGAAACAAGCACAGACTGGTGAGACAAGCACAGACTGGTGAGACAGGTCTGGGATGATTCCCAGTGGCTGCAAAACTTTCGCAAGCGTAAGGGCACTTTCATGGAACTTTGTGACTTGCTTTCCCCTGCCCTGAAGAGCAAGAATACCAAGATGAGAGCAGCCCTCACAGTTGAGAAACGAGTGGCGATAGCCCTCTGGAAGCTTGCAACGCCAGACAGCTACCGGTCAGTCGGGAATCAATTTGGAGTGGGTAAATCTACTGTGGAGGCTGCTGTGATCCAAGTAGCCAACGCAATCACTGAGCTGCTGCTATCAAGGGTAGTGACTCTGGGAAATGTGCAGGTCATAGTGGATGGCTTTGCTACAATGGGGTTCCCTAACTCTGGTGGGGCGATAGACGGAACGCATATCCCTATCTTGGCACCGGATCACCTTGGCAGCCAGTACGTAAACCGCAAGGGGTACTTTTCAATGGTGCTGCAAGCACTGGTGGATCACAAGGGACTTTTCACTAACATCAACGTGGGATGGCCAGGAAAGGTGCATGATGCTCGCATCTTCAGGAACTCTGGTCTGTTTGAACAGCTGCAGGAAGGAACTTACTTCCCAGACCAGAAAATTACCACTGGGGATGTTGAAATGCCTATAGTTATCCTTGGGGACCCAGCCTACCCCTTAATGCCATGGCTCATGAAGCCATACACAGGCACCCTGGACAGTAGTAAGGAGCAGTTCAACTATAGGCTGAGCAAGTGCAGAATGGTGGTAGAATGTGCATTTGGACGTTTAAAAGCTCGCTGGCGCAGTTTACTGACTCGGTTAGTCCTTAGCGAAACCAATATTCCCATCGTTATTACTGCTTGCTGTGTGCTCCACAATATCTGTGAGAGCAAGGGGGGAGACATTTATGGTGGGGTGGGAGGTTGAGGCAAACCGTCTGGCGGCCGATTACGCGCAGCCAGACACCAGGGCGATTAGAAGAGCACAGCTGGGCACGCTGCGCATCAGAGAAGCTTTGAAAACCAGTTTCATGACTGGCCAGGCTACGGTGTGACAGTTCTCTTTGTTTCTCCTTGATGAAAACCCACCCCCTTGGTTGACTCTACTTCCCTGTAAGCCAACCGACCTCCCCCCTTCGATCACCGGTTTCAGAGGCAATAAAGTCATTACTGTTTTCAAATCATGCATTCTTTATTAATTCATCACACAAATAGGGGGAAAACTCGCAAGGTAGCCTGGGAGGGGTAGGTGAGGAGGGAAGCACCGGGTGGGGTGGTGGATGAGGGAAGGAGGAAAGGACAAGGCCACACTACAGTTCAAAACTTATTGAATGCCAGCCTTCTGTTGCTTGGGCAATCCTCTGGGGTGGAGTGGCTGGGTGCCCGTAGCCTCCCCTCCGCATTCTTGGGCGTCTGGGTGAGGAGGATATGGAACTTGGGGAGGAGGGCAGGCGGTTATACAGGGGCTGTAGCGGTGGTCTGTGCTCCTGCTGCCTTTCCTGCAGCTCCACCAGACGCCTGAGCATGTCAGTTTGCTCCCCCATTAGCCTCAGCATTGCATCCTGCCTCCTCTCAGCGTGCTCCTCCCTCCTCTTATCACATTCATTTAACGCTTTCCTGGACTCTGCCATTGTTTGCCTCCACGCATTCTGCTGAGCTCTTTCAATGCAGGAGGCCTGCATGAGCTCTGAGAACACGTCGTCGAGAGTGCGGGTTTTTTGCCTTCTAATCTGCACTAGCCTCTGGGACGGAGATGATACGGGGAGCGTAGAAACATTTGCAGCTGCAGGAGGAAAAAAAGGGAGAGTAGTATTCAAAAAGATACATTTTAGAGAACAAAGGGAAGACTATTTCACACTGAATCAAGCGATTCACTTTATATAGCACATGTGCTTTTGGTACAAGGTCACATTTTGCCTCTTATATTGAGTGCCTGCCGGTTTGGTGTGAGACATCACATACGCTCGGCTGGGCAACAGAATTCGGCTTGCAGGCAGCCATGGTAAGGCAAAGGGTTTTGGCTTCTTCAACCTTCATAACATGTGGGAACGGTTTCAAACAGCAGCGCCCTCCTTTCCCATACCAAGCAAAGCCCGTTGGGTTGGCCATTTAAAAGGAGGGGCTGCGGTTTTAGGGTGAATGTGCAGCACAATCCAAGCCCCTCCCCCCCGACCCAATTCTCTGGGATGATCGCTTCACCCTCCCCGCCCACCGCATGGCTAGTATCAGGGAAGATCCCTGTCAGCCAAAAACGAACAGCTCAACATGAACGGGCCTCCCCCCACCGCGTGGCTAACAGCAGGGATGTTGTTTGAATGCCACCAAAGCCCGGGCCCATTCGCTGTAATGTTTTGTTCTGCAAAGATTCCAGACTATTTGCTACTGGCTTGGCATGGTAAATTACACCTCTACCCCGATATAACGCTGTCCTCGGGAGCCAAAAAATCTTACTGCGTTATAGGTGAAACTGCGTTATATCGAACTTGCTTTGATCCGCCGGAGGGCGCAGCCCCGCCCCCCCCGGAGCGCTGCTTTACCGCGTTATATCCGAATTCGTGTTATATTGGGTCGCGTTATATCGGGGTAGAGGTGTAATCATTAAACACGCTTGTTTTTAAACCCTGTATTATATTTACAAAGGTACACTCACCAGAGGTGCCTTCTCTGGCTTCATGATCCGGAAGCCCGGGTTGGAAGGGTATTAGCTCCAGGGTGATGAACAGTTCCTGGCTGCCGAGGAGAAGGGATTCTCCGCTTGCCTGCTGTGCGCTATCCTCAACCTCCTCTTCCTCCTCCTCATCTTCCTCATCCACAAAATCCTCATCCCTATTGCGTGAGACTCCAGTGGTGAGGTAGTGGTAGGGGCCACCCCTAGAATTGCATGCAGCTCAACATAGTACTGGCATGTATGGGGCTCTGACCCGGAGCGACCGTTTGCATCCTTTGTTTTTTGGTAGGCTTGCCTCAGCTCCTTAACTTTCACGCAGCACTGCTGTGTGTCCCTGTTGTAGCCTCTGTCCATCATGCTCTTGGAGAATTTGGCAAATATATTGGCATTTCATCTTTTGGAATGGAGTTCTGCCTCCACAGATTCTTCTCCCCATACAGCGATCAGATCCAATACCTCCCGTTCAGTCCATGCTGGAGCTCTTTTGCGATTCTGGGACTCCATGGTCACCTGTGCTGATGAGCTCTGCATGGTCACCTGTGTTGATCAGCTCGCCACGCTGGCCAAACAGGAAATGAAATTCAAAAGTTCCCGGGGCTTTTTCTGTCTACATGGCCAATGCATCTGAGTTGAGAGTGCTGTCCAGAGCGATCATAATGGAGCACTCTGGGATAGCTCCCGGAGGCCAATACCGTCGAATTGCATCCACACTACCCCAAATTCGATCCAGCGAGGTCGATTTTAGAGCTAAACCCCTCGCCGGGGACGAGTACAGAAATCGATTTTAAGAGCCCTTTAAGTTGACAAAACAGGCTTGGTCGTGTGGACGAGTGCAGGGTTAAATCAACCTAACGCTGCTAAATTTGACCTAAACTCGTAGTGTAGACCAGGGCTGAGTTCTTGATCTCCACAGCACAAGATGTGCAACACCAGTGTCTGGGGCCTCTTTGGAGACAGGCATTTGCTACAGAAATTGACAGTGTTACACAGATATAGGAGGCAGCCTCTCCAGCTTTTGAAGGGACAATTTGGGAAAGGCTTAGCCAGGTTGCTAGCAGGAGGCACATTTTGTTGGTGGGGAGGAGAGGAACTACTTTGAACAGCTGTAATATGCTAACAGACTTTGAAAGTCACTTATGTCTAGGAAGCTTGAGGCAAGACTTACCTGGCTTACATACCCACGGATACGAGAGAGCGCTCTGCAAGCCAAAATCCGATCTTTCCACTGACAGCTGTTCAGTTTGGCTGCCAGGAGGGAGTAAACCAGGCTCTGGAAGAGGGGTAAGTTGTTTACAAACAGTGCAGGGTAAAACAAGCACAGTATGAACTGGCATAGCATCTAGATCACAAAGGAGGAGCTAGTGGAGAAGGCTCAGGCTCACCCAGAAAGATCAAGGGCTGCCCACAGTATTTGATAGAAATGTTGCCTTATGCTACTTTGCCTAAGACTATTGACTGACTCTTGGTTGGCTAAAGAGGGAAGGGTTTTATGATACACTGTATAGAAAAATCACCTTATAAACCCCCCCAATAAAACCATCATGACAAATGAGAAGAGGATTTTGGCTTCTTTAGAAAGACCAAAGTGAGAGTGATGAAAGACGGTTAGAACTCTGCTAGAATCTCTTTTATCGTAAAGGAAGCATCATGGCCATGGCTCACAGACAGTTGGGGGAAGGAAATGATGAACCTTTGTATCTTTTAGGGCCTGGGAAATGAAAGCAGCAGAAACTCTTGCTGTGGGGAGTGACAGATGGATAAATAGCAAAATTGGTTTTTCAATTTAATTTACTTTTATTTTATTTTTTTACTATATTTTCCTATCCAATAATAAATTACATTAAATGCAGAACCAAGAGACAAGTTGCACCTGCTCTCAAATGACTGAGGCTATGTTCTACACTGCACACTTCTTGCAGCGGTGTGTAAGGTATGTGTAACTGCATGCCGCAGTGAAAAGCAGGCTGCATCCAAACTGCGGTATGTAGCTACACGTGTCAGTGAAAGGCTCCAGCAGCAGGCAGGTAGCAAGGAAAGGCTCAGCACTGAGGAGCTGCCAGAGCCTCTCCCCACTGCCTCCCCTTGGCCAGAGCCTTTCCCTGCTGCCAAAGTCTTTCACTGTGGCAGGGAAAGGCTCTGACAGCTCCCTGGGTGGAGAAAGACTCCAGAAGTGGGGAGGCAGCAGGACACTACACTGCTAAAAATAGCAATGTAGACAGGGGAGGCACTGCTTGGGCAAGTAGAGAGCCCTGTAGGGTACATACCCGGGAACTTACAGGGTTCAGGCATGTCTTTACTTGCCTAAACAGTGCCTCACCATCTACACTGCTATTTATACCCACGCTTGGGGAGGGCATGCAGTGTATGTATTCTACACACCGCTGAAAGGAGCATGCAGTGTAGACATACCCTGAGAAGACCTGAGATAGAGCTTTGAATAAAGTAAGAAATAAACCATAGCAGAACAGACTCTGCCCAAACATTTCTTGTAGAGTGTGAAAGTCACCCCTGTGCAGAGGTTCAGGATAAGGAGTTAAGTTGTGCTGGACTTCTGCATGGGGTGAATTTCACCCAGGGAGACAGAGCCAGAAGGCAAGGCTGATCCCAGCCACACAGATCCTTCCTCTCTTTCTGTGGTGCTTCTCTCCTCCCCAGCAATGGTACCTACCGAGCGTTCGCTGAGCTGAGTTAATAGAAGACACGCTTGCTCCTCTGTGGTGCCATCGTTCTTATCAAACATCTGGGAAAGGATCTTTTTTACTACAGGGAAAGTGGCAATGCCCTCCAATGCTAGGCACTGTGCTGCTGCCCAGCTGTCTTCAGAATTACCTACCAACAAGGGGAAAGAGAGAGGAAGTTACTGTACAGCAGAATATATGATGTCGATGCTCTTCCCATAGCACTTTCTTTAGTACATCTCAAAGCACTGAGAGTTCAAACCCCCTGCTCCCTCCAGCACTAATGTTCCATACTGCGTTGTACAATACCCCAAGTTTGGGCAAAGCCCCCAGGCTCTCACCACCCAGGTCCTGCAGAGTTGGCAAGCAAGTCATGAGGGTGGAAATATCTTATGCCACTCAACAGTGACCCCATGAGGCTGACTAAGCAACTCTGATGTGCTCCCAAGGGAGATATGCCCCATGAGGTACAATAAAATGAGGCCTCTTATTGGGTGGCAGGAAGTGTTACTGGGGTTACAAGAAGTTGTGGTGTGGGGGAATTGTATGGGATTCTTTGTGACCCTGTTTCTGATGTAAAAACTCACAGTAGGAGGGAGGGAAGAAGGGAATTATGCCACACAGTGTAAGTCTAGCCTTCTAGCAGTGATGTCATGATTCCTAAGGTTAACCAGGACCAACCTTGAATGAATCCTTGTTGCTAAATTCTGTTGCAAATGATAAATCCAGTAGTAGATCTACATGTTAGGCCCATACAATAAGTTTTCCATCAATGTCAGGGGATAAGCAGCATTAATGTTTAGCGGGGAAGATGCCTAACTGCTCTGCTCAGCACCAGGAAGGAGTGTTTAATGACTGCACACACACAATTTCACCAATCAAAGCCTAGTCCTGGCATTTTAAGACCCTTAGGTTACATGATTCAGCTTCTCCTTAGTGTTTCCATGTGCCTGTGTTTTGGATGCTACTGCTATTGTTTCAGTTACCAAGTTACAATGGCTTCTTTACATTTATTCTGAATGGAAGGCGGCAGCAATGCCTGACCCATAACAAGGTTTAGCCCAATCCATAGCAGCTCTTTGCATTTACCTAGTATCTTTAATCATAAGATCTCCCAATGCTTTACAAACAGTAATGAACTACAGTCTACAATACCCCTCTGAGGTTGCTAAGTATCAGTCCCATTTTATTTAAGAGTAAACAGAGGCACATAACTTAATCATCCAGTACAAGGGCCCAGAACAAGTTACTGGCAGAGTCAGCAATAGAAATGGGAAATCCTGGCTACCAATTCCCTAGTGTAGTCATTAAACACTCCTTCCTGGTGCTGAGCAGAGCACACCAGAGAGAGACTCAAGATGAACTGAAGCAAGACAGACTGGGAGAGACAGAGACCTCATGGACAAGCACAATGTATGACCCTGGGAGGAGCGGGGACGGGGCACACTTGGGGGAGGGGGCAGAACTGGGTGGGAAAAGGGGCCTGGGGCAGGGTGGGGCCAGGAAGAGGTGGGATGGGGTGGGGGCAGGGCCTGAGGCGAAGTGGGGGGTTGAGCACCCCGGGGCCCAGAGGAAGCTGACGCCTGTGGTTCCTCGTGTGTTTGGAGAAGCAGGACTTTGTACATTACTAGTAAATAACAACAAGATTAAAAAAAACCACCACCAGAATCCATCATCAATTTCTACTCCCAACTGGAACACCCTCAAGGCTCCAAACTGTGACTCATGCTTGGGTCAACAGAATTATTAATAAAACATTAGTCCAGAAAATGGCACCAAGCGAGTGCCACTGCTTCAACTAAGCCTCTTAGAAATGATAGAGCATTAACCACAATGTTACCTTTGAAATGTGACATGCACCCAGACTCCTGAGATAACTAATTTAAAAGGAGCATGCATCTGAAGAAGTGAGGTTTTTACCCACGAAAGCTTATGCCCAAATAAATCTGTTAGTCTTTAAGGTGCCAACAGACTCCTTGTTGTTTTAATTTAAAAGGAGTTTCCCCTTTTCCTAGAGCAAAAACTAATAAAAAACAGACACCTGTTTCTCTTCATAGGAAAGTCACCCAAAATATCTGCAGTTAGTTGCTGGGGCCACAAACTTCTTTCCAAAGTATCTCTGCAGGGTGTCAGCTGGACACAGTATTCTTCATTTTCTGCCTAAAATGTAATGTAGTATTGCTGTGCACAGCGGAACAGCTGCGAAGCCCCAGCCCAGGAGGAACTGAATGTCTTTCAAGGATCAACCAGATCACTTCCCTTCTGTCTTGAATCAGAATGACATGAAATGGGTGCATGGAAGCACTGGTGGTTTAGCACATTACACTATCTTACAGAGGTTATCAATTCCAGTACCAGGCTCCTGGGGGCTGGCAGGGCATGTAATGTTCAGAGGCAGTGCACTCCAAACTGGGACAGTCCCCCTTCCCTCGCTTTCCGGTAACCCACTCTGCTAATAAACTGAATGGCTCTGGCTGGTTCTAGAGGGAGCGGCATCTAGCCTTCTCAGGCTGAAGTGTGTAGCTGCAAAGCAGGGATTTTTCAGTTGATGAAGGTGTAGGAGAAAAGTAAACAACAGAGGGAAGCAGCAGTAAAGCCACTTACCATGTACCAGAGCTTCCTTCATGATCATTTGTGCCTCATCGTTCCACATCCCTATGGTGTAGTGGCACACGGCAGCTGCCATTCTCACATGGGCATTCTCATCCCTCAGAGTCTTTCTAAGCAAAGGCTGTAGTTCCACAGGCACATCCTGAATAACTGGGGCCTTTCCAATGCCATGTAGTCCTACAACTCAGAAAATAATGAGCTCTGAATAAGACAGCAGCTTCTCTCTCTCTCTCCCTCTATTACCCATACAGAAACAGCAACATATTTTCTATGCATTTGCCATATGGAATGTTTGACTAAATGTTCGATTTACAAATATACTGCAGTACCAATACTCTGCCTTTCTCAAACACCCCTCCCCCCCGAGGATCTCAAAGCATTTCACATCAAAAATGAATTAAGCTTCACAACCCACGGAACGGTAGCAAAGTATGTTCATCCCCATTTTACAGATGGACACACAGACAAAGAGAGGGCATGTAACTTGCCCAAGGACACATCAAGAAGTCTGTGGCAAACCTGGGGATGCAATCTTATCTCCTCACTCCCACCCATGTGCATTAACCACGAGACCATGCGCCTCTCATATTTCTATATATGCAGGATATCACATCTGGAGCCGAGGGGACGTGTTCAGAATTTGCATATATTTGAAAATAAGATTAATCAAACCCTTTGAATTTAGGGTACTTAAAACATGTCATTTATGAAATGACTTTAAAAGACTAGGCCCAAATGGAGCATTCTTATTGGCTGCCAGTGATGTCATATAACACAGCTTCCAATAATATTCAGTAACTTCAGGGGTCAGGCCATTCCCCTTGTTTTCATTCATAAACTATATTTCATAACAACAATCTGATTCCTCACATTAACAGTGTAAGTCAACAATGTCAAATTAGGCTTCTCTCACCTGACTCCTGACTGTCACTGTCTAGTCTGGGTCGCTCCAACACTGCAGTGGCACAGGTTATTAGAGCTGTGACCCGAATGACATCATGTATATCTGTAAGGGCCCTCATTAAGCCTTCAATAGTTGCATTCTGCCACCGGGGAGCTGAGCAATAGAAAGGAAGGAGACAGAAGAAAATGTGTTCCGCTAACAAAGAACTGGAATCTTTAACAGATCTACCCAACTGTGAAAATGTCTCCCAAGGGAATTGGTGGAAACTTCACCTCTGGATTCATTTTGAACTGGACAAAGCATTGGAGACTATACAGGAGAGAACAATCCTACACTGAGGGGACTGGATTACATGACCTCTTGGAATTAAAGATATTATTTATTGTTAAAGACCTATGAATAGGAAAGAGTTTAAAAAAGGTGATTAGAGACTGCCAGTTCCTCTTGCATGACCCACCAAGCAGACTAATGGCTACCTTTAGCCACTATAGACTAGAAAGACTGGAATTTCAATAAGCACATCTACTCACTCAGCTTCCAGGCGTTCTTCCACTGCTCCAGCATAGTTCTGAGGATATGTACATGCTGAGGCAGGACTTCTTTAGGTTCCATGTGCTCATTTCTCCCTCTCCTGGCCTTTGCAGGAGATGACTCCTGGCCCTTTTGTGCAAAGTCATCAGCAAGGGTAGGCAGAGCAATCCAACGGAAGGCTCCCCTCACAGGCCTCCGAGCTGCTCAGACAACATTATTAGAAACAGATTAGCACCAGCCCACTTTATCCCTTGCCCAAAACAATCAGCTAAGAAAGACCACAAACCTCAGTGCTTTTGAAATAAATTGTACGATCCACTTCTTGTACCTAGCCTTCTCTCACTAGCCTCACTGACATTAAATATTTTAAAAACAAAAAAATCCCTTACAGAATAGGGGGGAGGGGGAGAAAGAGAGAGATCTTGTGTTTACTTCAGTAAATCGGTAGGGTGATGAGACAAAAATCTAAGTGGATGGAGAGATATAAAGGCAGGACACTGGATACTTTAACACAGGGAATTTAAGGGTGGATGAAGACTTGGAAGCTGCCCCCTTTGAGTAGAATTAAGACTTATATCTCAAACAGTGTATTTTCCAAAAACGTAGATAAGGCATTTTTCTAAAAAAAAAAAAAAAAAGGTGAATTTAGGGTTTGTTCAATAGCTCGGAAGACTGAAGCCTCCATACACTCATAGAACAGGTACAGCACAGGTTGAAGCAGTGCAAGGGATACTCATGTGATTAGAGAGGTGTTTCCTCTGTCCCCATGAAAGCTTGTCCATATTTGGCCAAGTTACAAGCCCCTGAAAATTGCCAGTTGTATACGTTTAGTAGAACTTGTTCAAGACTTGTCCTTAATTTTATGAACATTCCAATTGCACTACATGTGCTTCCAGGTTTCAATGAGCCTCCTGCATCATTCTGGAGGGGTCTCAAAACACTATCTTCCTCCAAATAAGACAGAAAAAAAACCCTGACCCTCCTTCTTCTCCTCTTACCACTTGTCCCCCTTGAAATATTCTTTGGCATAGCAGAGGATACACTGAACTGTCCAGAAAACCATAAGTTCTAGATCCACCTCTTCTACTGACTGACGTTAATAATTTTTCAAACTTGAGTTTTTATTGAGTATGGCCTCATACCTCTACTGTAAGAGAGAAGTCTGTATCAGTCCCTTTTCATTTTACAGAGGGAATGTGAAAGATTGCAAAAGGTCACAGAGCAGGGAAGGAACGGAACCCAGGTCGCTAATATACAGATCCAAGTCACATCCACTTAGTTGCACTGCCTCTCTGAAAGAATCTGCCAAATCTATGTACTTGGATATGTGGCTGTAACAGGGAGCTACTCCTGCATATATAACCCATTCTTTCCTGTGCTTAAATATCCTCCTCAAGTAGCTATTTCATGGAGGATAACAGTCTACTGCTGCTTCCAGCTAAGGAGTTATTCCTTTAGCTTCAATTGTAGAGAACTGTGCTGTGAATCTAAAGGTCCTAGGGTCCAAAGTCTGCTGATGACTCTTGTGGGGGGGTCTTTACAGTTGCACATAATATAATTTATTGTGGGTTCCTCCTCCATGCTTTTTATTATTACATTAAAAGAACATTATTAAGGTTGCAAACTTAAGCACTCAAAAGTTAGGAAGTGTCTATGTAACCTTAATACTGCCCCTTTGTGGGTATGCATACAATTTTCAATTACACGATAATATATTATTACAGGACTTGATACAGGGACAGGGGTCTTGCTGTAAAAGAGTGGATGAGTAAAAAACTCTTGCTGAAAGGAACCCTCCACTTCAACAGACTCTGGCTACAGAAAGCCAAATTCTCTGCTCAAAAGACTGTCACCTCAGGAATCTATATTTGACCTGTGGAGGTTCCTCAAAAAATCAAATGGAGTTGAGAAGTCTAACCTACAGCAGGAGTACTCATCCTTTTTCATCCCTTGATCCCACATTCAGCTCCTCTCAACTAATACTGCTCAATGTACCCTAGAATCCTTCGCACTAGCTCGTCTGGCACTTCAAAGACTATACCACAAAATCACCACATTGCTTTACATGGTACTGCTTAGGAGGACTCAGTTGCAAGTAACCATGCAAGTCTACTTCAATGGAAAGCCAGAGACAAGAAACGGGAGTGATTTCCCCTAAACTATCTCCTTTGAGAGTCATGGTCTACTTGTTAAGAAGTAGTTCTCTATTTAGTGTCCCCCAGGCTGGCACAGGTCTCTTACCTGCCCCTTTCTGTGGCTTGAAACTCCAGTGCTCTGGAGGTCTCGGGAAGTGCTGCTGGAGGTGTTTGTGGTACTCATCGTGATTCTCCAGGATGAAATGATCCTTTCCCCTCTCAGCTACCTGATGGACAATCTTGACTGTCCCTAAATGTACACAGGTACAAATAACTAAATTGGAGAGCTTCACTGTCTATATACACTGTCAGGCTTTGTAGATCAGAAACACATATAAAGAGAGGGATAAATCCATTATTTCTCCCAGTACCTCTGAGAATGCTCTGGAACAGCTATTGTTGCTGCTGGGAGGGCCCTCACAATGTAGCCTAGGGAGAATTGTAGGAATCAGTTACAATGTAGCTGTGGCTTTGGAGCTGTTGGGTCCATTTCAGCAATTAATTTCACAACTATGACCAGCATATCAACTTTGCAACAAAGCCAGCCCAGAGGTCAATTGACCGGGGGTCACTCCTGAAGCTAGATCTCTCTCCAGCAACACACAACTAGTAGGCTAGCTACCCACTATTTTGTCTCCTTTTAATATGGATGAAGGTCTTTTCCCACTGAATTCTCTTATCCTGTGGATGAAGGGGCAGATCACAACTTCACAGGGTCTACACAGATAAGAGCACAGGGCTCATATGTTAGCAATACCAGCATGAACATGGCAAAATTATTTAATGGAAGACTCACCATCAACACCAAAAAACAAGTTAAAAATAGTTTCAGGGACTGCCCCAGTGCCCCGCCCTCGCCAATTTCTTTGGCTTTACAATCACATTTTTCTTGTTTCTGTAAAATGCTTTTCTCCCCACTGTTGCTGTATGAAAGACCCACACAAGCTGCGGGGAAAACTGACTAAACATCCATAGGAAACAGTGGATCGGACTATTCACAAAATGCTGCCAAATACACATCATGAACAAACTGAAGAGAGAAAACATTTTCTTTAATCTCTTTTTGTTATAGTGATCTTCGATTTTGGACAGAAGTCTGGTTAAATTGATGGTGCCCCTTTAACAACTTCTTATCTCAAGCTCTAGGCACTTGTTCGATTATTTAAAATACACACAAGGAACAACAAACATCCAAACAAACAACTTGTCCATTCAAATCTGCCTCAATTGCCAAATGATAGAATATCAAGGAATGTAAGATTATCCCGATTCTTAATACTTTCTGTTCTCCACCTTCTCCCATCCCCAAAAGCCCAGGAAAATAGACAGACCTTTCAGTGTATCTAAAAAAGTCATCTGTAGGACCAATGAAGCGAGTGAGTTCCAGAGTCAAGGATCCCTCATGGTGCAGAGAGCTCTCTGCGTGCAGCAGCAAACAAGCAGGCTGCCGCATTCTACACTAACAAGTTTTTCAGATGGGCTCAAGCTGTGGCCCACATAGAGTGCACTTCATTATGAGGCACTAGTCCTTTGGGATTAAAAGTGTTAATATAGTTAAATCAAGAAACTCCTACAGCTTTTACAACAGTTGCCCATATTTTTTAGTTCATAACACTTGATTCAAAGTCACTAATCCTGTGGTTCCAGGTTGCTTCCTGTGTACTCGGGCCTGGCCAGATCATCTATCCACCACATAAAATCATGCATAGGAATTGGTAGGAGGTTTGGTTCACATTACCAAAGTAGAGCTCCTGCTCAAAGGCGTTCTTAGTGGAGTAGGAGTATTTCCCAACACGGGAGTTCAGCCGTTCCCGGTTCTTCAAAGATGATGCTGGTCTAAGACACTTCTTTCCTATTATATGAGCTATACTGTTAGTACCAACTGGGTCATCTGTCCAAAGCACCCTCGGGCAGTAAGCAGGTACCCTGAAAGAAAAGAAACATGCTGTTAGCCTAGCATTGGCTTATAGCAGGAGCAATTAGGGGGAAAGGGGACAGTATGGGCAAGAATGCCCTTTTGCTGTATTTATCAAAAATTGCATTTAATATCCATTGTATGCTGTTCTAAAAATATTCAAATAGCTCTGAACTTGGCATTCCAGGAATGCTTACATTACCTTGGTCATTACCTATCTCATTTTGATATGCTGCTTCATTACACAAACACTTTTTTTTTTGCTACAGCTCACTCCCCTCTGCTTCATTCAGCACAGTTTGGCTGGTGTGCAACAATCTGATATTTTTTGCTCACTGTTTAATGCGCATTCCACAACCTCATTCCCTGCACTCACTTCCTTGCCTTCTCACAAAGAAAAAAAAAGTCCCTGATGTCTTGGGAGGAGAGATGGGGATACATTTATCTTCTGTGTGCACTTCACAATTTTGGGAGATGCTCAGATAGGTGATAGGCATCATATCAAATACACAAATGTAAGCCCTTGCTAGCCACTCTGGGGGAAACGAAGAGGTCTCTTTAAGACGGATTTTAAATTAAATCCTTACCAGGATACCTATGCATGTCGGGGCGGAAAATGACCACCATAAACTGCTGGTCAGGATGGCTTCTTGTGAGTGTGCACTGTCACTACACCAGATGAAAGGCCATCCTGTCTCAAAGACTAAGAGTATTGCTTTAAACATTTCTGTTCCCTGGAGCAACTTCAAGCTCATCTGCGTCACTCCATTGGCCATCTGCCATCACAGCACTTTACCATCATCTGGGTGGGTAGAATCAGTGAACCCATTTCCCTCTGCAGAGTACCTCTGCATGGAACTGCCAGCCAGGCTGAAAGCACCTCTTGGAGGAGGCTAGCTCAGCATCTGTAACAGACCTGGTCCTCAGTAAGCCACCCAAACCTGCTAGAACTATATGTCTCAGAGCAATAACCAGGTTATATGATTCACCTGGGACCCCATTCCTTGACTGAGGATCTATCCAGTAGCACTTATAATGGCATCAGAAGAAGCCATGTTTTAACCCTCCATCTCCCAACACAAGGAAAAATACTATGCTGGCAGTCACTATTAAATGAGAAGTCTTGCATCTCAGTTATTGCAACATGCTCTTCTCTGGCCTGGACAAATGAAAACTTCCCCTGCTCATATCCATTCAGAATGTTGCTGCAAAGATCATTTTCCTAGCCTGTCACTTTGACCATGTCATCCCTCTCTTTGCATCCCTACACTGGCTCCCCCTTCTCTATTGAATCAAACATAAGCTACTTGTCTTCACTTTCAAAGCCCTTCACAGTCAATCCCACCCTTTCTATCATCTCTTATTCGCTATTGAGCTGTTGAGGCTTGATTCCGATTGGCCTGTGAAGCCAGCCTCCACTGCCCACTGATTAAATTTTCAAACACCTTCATGCTTTTTCCCGTGCTGCCCCTCACATCTGGGAGAAGCTCCCCATAAACATCTGCAAAACTCTCTCATTGCCATTTGTCAAGACCCTCCTCAAAACTTTCCTTTGCCACGATACATACAAAAAAAACTTACCCGCAGTTAGGCTGTTGGTGTGCTGAGAGCACTGCCTATCATGCTGGCCAATATTGTCTTATTGTTTCCTCACAGTCTCCCCCTCCACACACACACACCTCTGTCTATATCTGTTGTCTCTTGTCTTATATTTAGATTATAAGCTCTTTGGGACAGGGCTCGTCTTTATGTTCTGTGTTTGTGCAGTGCCTAGCACAACGGGGTCCTGGTGCATGACTGGGGCTCCTAGGAGCTATGGCAATATAAATAATAAGATAAGGAGATGGGAGAAAGGGAAGGGTAATGTTAGCCTGACAACGAAAGATGTGGGTATTAGCTCACCTTGAAAAGACTAAGTAGAGCTAGCTGGGAATTTTCCAATGGAACATTTTTCTGTCAAAAAAATGCGAATTTATTGAAATCAAAACATTTTGTGGGAATGTGTCAATTTTTATGAAACTTTCACAGAAACCTGTTTGTTTCCTCCCAGCTAGCCTGCCTCCCTGGTTCCTGGGCAGGCTAACTGGATGACAGCGGGGCAGCCTGGGCTTCTAGGGTTCCTGGCTCTGCGGCAGCCTGCCTGGTGGCTGCCAGACAGACAGAAATCCCAGGGTTTTCAGGACTTCCTGGCTCCTGGACAGCCCACCAGGCAGGCAACTGAGGAGCTGGGAAGCCCTGGGAGCCTTGGCTACCAAGCTACCAGGCGCCTCAGCAGCTTACTTGGTAGGTTGCCACAAAGCCACAGCTCCCAGGGAGCCTGGGGAACATATTGTGTTTCAGAAACACGAATACATTCCTGTTTCAGTGTTTCTGAAACAAAACAAAATGCACTCCCAGTTCCTCAAAGAAGTTCTTGGTTTGGGATTTTCAAAGCATTTTCCAAAACTTTGACATTTTTCTACAGAACTGGGAATGTGTTTGCCACTCAGTTCTAAGCCAAAAGAGGGAATTGCATGTACTGCACTATTACACCTATTGAATGAGTCCTTCTCACCTGTAATAAACTGGAAGCAGTGTCTCTGGTTTCTTCTCCACATGGCTCTGGGGACTGACTTCCACGGCATCTTCTTCTGCTTGAATTGAATCCAATAATCTCAACTCGCTTTCAGAAGAGAGTTCATCCCTGATTCTGTTCCAGTCAAACTTTTGTTTCTTGAAGCCATGGACATTCTGAATCCAACCACCCCAGGCAGTCTGCTGATTCACAATCCACTGAGCTGTGGACCTATTCAGCTTCTCCAATAGCATTTGCTCCCATCCCCGGGCCTCGCTCTTTGATTCTTGGATGTTATCCATGGGTACTCTCTTTGCCTGTCTTCTGGTCATGGAGGATGATAACATTTCATAGGATTCTGTCAGGAATGTCTGTGAGGCAGGAGATTCACAAGGAAGAGAAGGAGTAATAGGCGGCAGAGATGACTCTCTGAGTGAGCTGTCCAGTTTGGTGCTCTGCAGTCTCTTTTCCATGGGGACTTTAATCCTGGTGTCCTTAGGTGGGGAAAAATCCAATTTCATATGGCAAGGTGGTTGCTTCAGAGGGCAAAGCTTGAATGGTTGTTGCCCTACTTTCTTAGCCGTGGGTTCTTTCCTTTTTGGCTTTTGGATGATGTCAGAAGTACTGTAGAGATCCTTGAAATCACACTCTTTATAGTGCAGGCTTTGCAGTCCTCTGTGCTTCACAACTTCCTTGGAGAACCTCAGGTCTGTGGCTATCTTCAAGGAGTACTTTTTCTGGTAGAGCCTATAGTGCTGCTTGGAAAGGCAAAAGTCTTGCAAGGGCGTGGAGGCCTTTGTAGTCTGAGAGCTCGCAGTAGAGCCGCTGCGCAACACCAAGCGCCCAGCTTGGTCATCACTGTCCTCAGAGACTGTGACCCTCAGTTCAGCATTAAGAGGGAATGGATTACTGCTCTTGTAAAAGGCTGATATTTTCATCCTGCCAGCACCGGTGAAACGCCTCAGTGCTGCTGCTGACAAAACACTTTAAAACATAAAGATCAGTTTGAAGAGCTATGTTAATACATCAGCATCTCATATCTCCAAGGCATTGCTGGAGTCCATCAAAATAATGAATGTTACAAAGAAGAAGGCCACCCCAGTTTATCCCATTCCATCATGCAGGAAAGGGGAGCTCCACCATAGCAACTTCCCCTATTGCCAGTTGAAGCATCTTTTAACACTGAAGATGCATTCAGTTTGCATTTCTAGAAGACACACTTCCCTAGCACCAGCTGGTATGAAGCTGATTTGGCATGGGAATAGGGCAGCAGGTCAGCAACAGTGCTGACAGATCTGGTACAATTAACTCCTTTGCCAGGTTCAGCAAAGCAATTAAATACATGCTTAAACTCCACTGAAAATGGACTTAAGCATGTGCTTAAGTGCTTTGTTGAACTGGAGCCTACATTTCTGTGAATGATAAAGGAAGGACAAAGGAGAAAAGGAATGGAGAATGGAACAAAGAATTAGAGAGAGAAAAAGAAAATAAGCAAAGATCCACTCTTTCCCATTAACTTGTTCTCTTTACTCGTTGATACAGCCATTCCACATCACAGGCAGAGCACAGGCAGATGAAATTCATACTACTCCCACATCATCCTGCCCTGACAGAGAGAAGCGCCCATCTAGGAATAAAAAAGACTAGTTCCATTTACATTATTCATTCAGTCCTACCATATTTTATTGCCCTTCCTCCCACCCCACCCCTCAATCAACACTGCTCTTCCATGCTGTAAGAGTCACACAGACATATCTTTTGTCTTTTTTAGACCTTTTATAGGGAGTTGTTCCTGCTTGCAAAGATGCTGAATTGATAGCCTTGGAAAATGAAGGGCTCCCTTTGTCCACAGAACAGGTGGGAGTCATGGAAGCTTTCCCACCCCATCAGGATGCCTCACCCAAACCTGAAGGGACTGCTAAGTATCCCCACTCCATCAGCCTTTCTGCCTATGCTTCCATTTAGAAAGGTGGTTTTGTAACAGACAGTTGTCCAATAGGATCTCTGTCCTTCAAATTAATTTCATACAGTCCACTTCATCCACCCAGTGGTAACAACAACTTTTGTTCACTACTACTCTCAGTGGGATTCGAACCAGAAACATTGAGATGAAACACTCAGTGCATAACCAATTCCATGAACCATCATACCCCACCTGATTTATTTTCCCTATCAGTCAGCACTTGCTGTTTGACTCATATGCTGTCTGATTCCACTGATATTCTATATGAACTCTACTGAAGCTAGCAAAAACCAAAAATCACCACCTAGAAAGGCAGGAAAGACTTTGTATTTACCTTACAGAATGGCTCCTACAGTCTTGGTCTTGTATAAACAGGCACAATCAGCTATTCCTTGCATGCTAAATCTCAGTTTCTTTGGATCTCAAAGGCCCACCCCCAAGCTGTTTACAGTAGTTGCCTGGCAACTGGTGATGTACTTCAATTCCACCAAGTGTCATTTGTCCCTATAGACAATCAGTTATTCATTTTTAAATAAAGCTCCCTATTTTTAAATAACAGAAACACTTATTATTGAGAGCTACCTCATTTTGTTAGGGATTTTTTTTTAATCTTCAATTTTACATTATCTTTTATTAATTGCTGTTAGAGCCTTTTATGCAACACTATATAAGCTCCAATCAGCATTCCTACATAAATCTGATTTTTTTATGGGACAATATTTGTGCTTAGCATAAACACAGTGTATAAGTTCTCATTCAGAGAACATTATCTTTGGCTCTCCACTCCCCACAGCATTGTGTTAAATTTTGATCCTACGACAGATTGTAAGTTCTTCAGGGGAGAGATTTTTTATATTATGTATCTTGTGTAGTGCTGAACATGTTGTCAGCCCTTAACAAGTGAAAAAATAAGATAGAATAACTGTTTGATTTTTTTTAGACTAATTTCAAGATGGGCCTACTTTATTTTAAAACAAAACTTGCCTCACTTTTGTTATTACTTTTTATTTGTGAAGTTTCAACAGTTTACAAACATTTACAAATAGAGAGACAGTCCCTTCCTTAAGTAGGTTACAGTTCAAAAGATGGGCAGAAAGAAGACAAAAGTACATTGGGAAACCCAGAGGACAGCAATAACTTATCTAAGAGAGATAATACTGGAAGAGATTTGTCCAGAATGAATACAACTATATAATCCCCTTTCATTGCAAAGGCGCTGACCTCTCACTTACACGCTTACTGCAATTGCAATGGCCTGACAGTCTGTGTGTTGTCTGTAAATAGCCTGAGAACAACATGCTCCAGTCAGTCCCCAGCATGCCCCACTCCACACCCCCAACACACACTTGGCTTGTGGAGGTACCAGCACAGAGATATTCTAGCAGGTCTACTCAAGCCAGGCAACCCTCTTATGCCAGTTTCTGCTCCCTTAATGCCACCCGAGAAGTGTAAAGGGGGACAGGGCAGAACAGAGAATCAGGCCTTCAACCTTCAAATCTTTCCTTTAAAAAACACATTTCTTTCAATTATCTGACCTCCACTTCAGTGCTATCCATTTCTCCTCCTTTGCCTTGCCTTGTTCTCCAGTGTAAAAATGTGTTCACTCATTCAAAACATTTCATACCTTGTTTGTTGGTATTTCCCCCCCCCCCCCCCATTCCTTCATTTGTTCTTCTTTGTCTGTTGTCATTTCCTCTGTTCATTGTAAGATCTTTGGGACATGAATAGTGACTTTATTTCTGGAAAGCACCATGCAAGCTTTTATAGTGCTATATAGATATTTCATCCTCCTCATGCAGGCTGACCAGCTCCCAGGGCCGGCTCTAGGATTTTTGCCGCCCAAAGCAAAAACAATTTTGGCTTCCCCCCCCCCCCCGTTTTTTAATTACCCCACCCCCGGCCCCACCTCAACTCCGCCCCTTCCCCAAATCCCCAGCCCTGCCTCCTCCCCCCAGGCTCTCAAGCCTAGGAGGGAGGGGGGGGGGAGAAGCGGCGCCCGCGCTGCGGCCACTTGGAGTCTCCCCCTCCCTCCCAGGCTCTCAAGCCTGGGAGGGAGGGGGAGCAGCGGCGCGCGAAACAGCTGTTTGAGAGGTTTGAGAGCCTGGGAGGGAGGGGGAGCAGCGGCGCGCGAAACAGCTGTTTGAGAGGTTTGAGAGCCTGGGAGGGAGGGGGAGACTCCGAGTGGCCGCGGCGCGGGCGTTTTCTTGGGTAACTGGACCAGAGGACAAAACATGCTACTGTCAATTGTTTCCACTAGATCTGGGTTGGGCTTTCTTTGTACCAGCAGTTGATTAGTCTTAGAGAATCCAGGATACATGAAATTGCTAAAGGCACCAGGATCCACTAGCACAAGCTGGGTGCAATTCACCTTAGTTGTAGCTGGGACCCAGAGATTGAGAAAGAACTGTGGGTGCAGAGGATGACAGTTCGTGGCTGCCAAGATGCATATGGGCAGAAGAGCAGACCTGGTTGAAGACTCGACTCTGAGGTTACGTCCAGCTATAAACCATCTAATGGGACTGGACACAACCATATTTGTGTATGCTGGAGGTCTGGATTTAAGGGGGCACTCAGAAACTGCCCCTCACAATAGTGGCAAAGACTATTCTGCCACTGATACTCCTTCTCCTGATCTGTGAGGAGTCTTTGCGTCAAATAAATCTGCATAGGGTCTGGCTCTGGGACAGCTTGAGGCAATGGCTGGATTGAAACAGGAGTCATGGGTATGACCTCTTCTTTTCTTGGTGACGTTTGAACAAACAACTGTCAGTTCGGAGGCACAGTTCTATATACAAGTTCAAACTAGTGGGAGGTTCGAACTCTGCCAGTACATCTTTCACATTGTCATTCAGACCCTAGCAGAAATGGTATAACTGTGCCACCTCTTTCCACTCTGTATTGACAATCAGACACTGAAAATGGGCAGCACAGGCCAAGATAGACCAATAGTCCTAATGGAGAAATGCTAGGGCAGCTTCGGTGGTATAGGAGTGATTCTGATCATCAAATAGTATGGAGAAGGCATGGATAAACTTGTCAAAGTTACTGAGGATTGGGGTGGCCATTCCAGGAGCAGGAAGGCCTAATCCAGTGATTCATTGATCAATAAACTGATAATAAGTCCCACCTTGGCCCAACCATCAGGATACATCGCAGGACTCTTCAGGAACAAAAGGCGGCAGTGGTTATGAACACAACAGACTTTCTGGTGGTTCCCATCAAATCTTTCTTGCTATGGAACCTTCAGGCCATGTTTTAAAGTCAGCATGGCTAGCAGGACTGGGGTTACCATGGCTGCTGAGATCTGTGAACAGAGGGAAGCATTCTTCAGATGCAACTGGGCAACTTGACCCCAAAAGCTCTGGGACCAACTCTGTCATCTCAGTGATGGACATTCCAGGGGTCTCCATCCCAGCTGCTGGAGCTGGGCAGACTGCTCAAACTATCAGAAACTCAGAAGTGAATGGTCAGGCCGAGTGGTTGAAGCAGTGGCAGTCAGGTCTAATAGTCAAAGCAGTAGTGATCAGGCAGCCAGGGGTGAGAGCACAAGCAAGGCAGGAGCAGGAGTAGGTACAGGCTGGTGGTGGAACAGGAGCAGGAGCGGACACAGGCTGGAACAGGAGCAGGAACAAGAGCAGTCTGTCAGAACCACCAAGTGGTGGGGGATACTCCCAGCAACGTAGCAACATTGAGCAGACAGGAGTAACTGCTCTCATTGGTTGCTTATATCCCCGGTGTTGGGGTCATCTGGTTAGACCTTTGGCTGTGGATTGGCTTAGCCCTGGTTGATTGACATGGAACCCTCAGGTAATCAGGATCAGGAACATGTATGAGGCTCAGGCTCATCAGGCTCAGAAATGACTCATTACAAGTAGCCCCTTAAGCCATTTAACGCTTTCAAGCTCAAAGACATACTTCTACTGTTGCACAGGAGCATATTGCCACTCATTCAGTTGTGGACAGCACGTCACAATACAACTTCTTTCAGTAAAGGGCCTCCCCCAGAGAGCATATACATTTAGTAGCATTCTGTGGCCTCTGACCTGCCTCTGACACCTTCCCAGTAGTCGCTAGGAAAAATGTTGCAGTACACTACAGTTTATTATCATAATATCTACCATGCAAGGATTTGCAATATGTACTAGGTAAAATGTACTGCTGTCGATCCATGCTCACTTCCTGTGACTCTCCAGTACTCTAGATCTTCTGCCATATTCCTACATCTGAGTAATTGGTATTTTGTTGTATTACCAAAGCAGACTCTTAATTGTGTTTAAGATTTGGAATCCAAAGAGTGAATTTTAAGGCTGTCCATCCTTTTATCTTTTCTTCTCCAGAAGACAGTCCCTTTCCTGGGATCACTGACATATATGGACGTGGAGGAGGTCTGTGGGAATACAGAGCCAGCCTGCTGGCCTGTCGCAGCTTTGGTACACTGCCTCTGGCTTATTATAGATATGAGGATCTTCCCAAAGTGTTGACTGAAATCCATCTGGAGTACTTTGAAGAAGCTGTGAACTACATGCTGCAACACCCACAGGTAGGAACACTTGGCAATGCTCCTTCCGATAAAGGGAGCTCTCATAAGATTCTGCTTTAGAAATCCCTTTGGCACATAGGGTATGTCTAGTCAGCAATTAAATACCCACAACTGGCCTGGGCCAGCTGACTTGGGCTCATGGGCTGTAAAATTGTGGAGTAGGGTGTTTGGGCTCGGGCTGGTGCCCAAGCTCTGGGACCCCATGAGGCGGGAGGGTCCCAGAGTCTGGGCTCCAGCCCAAGCCCAAACAACTTCACTGCCCCACAGCCCAAGTCCTGCAAGCCTGAGTCAGCTGGCCTGGGCCAGATTTGGGTGTTTAATTGCTGTGTAGACATATCCCTAGTTGCCTGTTCAGAATCCCAGCTCTACTAAAGTCCATAGTGAATTACTCATCTCCCTACCTCCCTCAGTCCCGTATGAACAGTTTTCCTAATGGTTCATTTAAACTTCACCTTACAGTTGAGCCCATCACATGACCAAACACTGCCCAGTACTGCATCATACCATAAGAAGAGATGTAAAGGTATGACTATCTAGAGCTGATTCAGAGCTAGCTGCACACAGAGAAAAAGTATCTACAGTGGTTTTGCAGAGTAATAATTTGGTATTTGTAAAATGCTTTCAGATCCCCAGATGAAACGCACCATAGAAGTGTATATATTATTAATCAAAAATGTACATTTTCCGTATCTCTAACTCCAGTGGTTGGTGTTCCTGCTCATTGCTACTACGGCAACCTCAATCTGAAGTACTTAGTTATTTGGGGACAAACTATTAGTATTATAAAGGATGGTTATTTTTACACAAATGTAGGTTAGTCACTTTAGTGATATAAATGTTGGGAAAGTGCAACCCAGAAGTCAAAGTGAGGCAAAAAATGGGCGGATCCAGCTATACAAGAGGTGTGAGGAATGCAAATACACCTCTAACCCGATATAACGCTGTCCTCGGGAGCCAAAAAATCTTACCACGTTATAGGTGAAACCGCGTTATATCGAACTTGCTTTGATCTGCCGGAGCTCGCAGCCCCACCCCCCCGGAGCGCTGCTTTACCGCGTTATATCCGAATTCGTGTTATATCGGGTCGCATTATATCGGGGTAGAGGTGTATATGTGTACTGTTGGTTACATACACATGCATTCATGGCATAACCATGCCCAAGGGTCACTAGCACAGGTGTCCATGTTAAACTGTCCACTGTCCAACTCTGAATGTATTTTAGGGTTTGATTCTACTCCTAGTTAAATCAATGGTAAAGCTCCCATAGTAATAAGACCAGGAGCAAGCAAATGAAATACTCCTGTCCACACTTTACAATTGCTGGTGGTTGCTCTGGGTTGCGGGGATCAGTTCGGCTAATTCTGCAATGTTTGAGTATGCTAAAATATACACTTCAGAGCATGTGCTGAGTGTATAGGCTATACCATATTTATAAGCTGCCCTTGGGTGACAGTATATAACATGTGATAAAAGAATTAAGGAGGAATTTCATGTAACACACACTGCACAGCCTATTCATCAAAGCAGCTTTTAGGAGATTGCCATCAGATTGCACAGGGACCTGCCTTCTAACTCATTCTGACAAGCTGATACTAACGAGTATCTGCCAGTCCCTGACACGTACAGCCCTCAACCAGTTCCTGCAATCTGCCCTCAGATCTGTCCTCTCTGATATCAATTATCTTTCCACAGTGTCAGTAGTTCGTGGCCTAATGACTGGAATTAGAACCAGAATTTCCATGCCAAAGGAAATTCCAACATTTTGAAATTTCTTTTCACTCTGATTTGGAGCAAGAAGTAGCAATTTCTAAATTTCCTAAGTATAAAATTTCTAAAAACATTTCATTTTGAAAATATCAAAACATTTCATTTAAAAAATCAAAATACTTTTTTTTATTTTGACTTTTTAAAAATGTTTTATATTTTATTTTACATTTTTATATTTTATTATACATTTTATATTAGTATTTTTATTTTTAAATTATTTGAATCTTTTTTGAATATTTTATGTTAACATTTCTTTTATATAACACAAATTACCATATCTATTAAACCAATAAGTATAGAATAACAATCCACACTGGTCAATTGTAATTGATATTTTAATCAGTAATTGGTAATTGGTTTGGTAATTGTGAAAAGCAGAAATTGTTTTTCTAGGACATTAAAACTAGCTGTTACTCTAATTAGTACTGCGTAAAACATCTTGGCTTCTTTTCTTGTTCAAAGGATCAAAATGTTTAATTAGAAGTACAAACAGGAAACATTTTGAACAAGCAAATAAACTAAGCTGTTTTGCTCACTACTATTTAAAGTAGCAGCTGGGTTTAATAGCCTGGAATCACTTTTCTGTTAATAATTAATTACCAGTTTTAACACCGCTTACAAATGACCAGAGTGGGTTGTTGTTATTCTATGGGAATTGCTTTGGTACTTGGTATTATATATTTTAAACACTAAATTTTAAAAAATACTATAATATATAAGCAGCTTGGGGAGATGGCTCTTTGGACATCGGGCACCCTAGGCTGCCCGAGTTCCCAATTCCCCAGGCTGCTCGACTCCCAGGAAAGCTGGCTCCCAAAGCTGCCCAATAAGCAGTCATCTGGCTATCCTGGCAATCTGGCAAGTGAATTGCCTGGGGAGAATGGGGAGTCGACTGCCATGGGTTCAGAAAAGAGCCACAAGACTATTTCAGAATCTGAAAAATCAGCCTCACTGAGAGATTTAGGAAGCTCAATCAATTAATTTTCTCAAAGGGAACGCTGAAGGAGATATCTAACTCTAGAGAGGTTAGTAACCTAACGGACAAAGGCATAAAAAGTTGGTTAAAAATTCAGATTAAACCCATAAAGTGCTTATTTTTGATAATAATGGCATTTATGATTGGAAAAAATTTCCAAGGCATGTGGTGGATTCTCCGTCACTTGAAGGCTTTAAAGGAAGATTCCATGTCTTTCTAAAAGACATGGTCCAGATCAGTAAAGAGTTAGGGGCTGATGCAGAAATTATTAGGTGAAATTCTATGGTCTGTGTAAAGCAGAGCATCAGATTAGATCACAGTGGTCTCTTCTGGCCTTAAAAATCTATGAATTACATTAAAGACTGGCTCCTGAGCTGATTCTGTGTAGTAGAAAAATTTAGCACTGCCCATCATGACTTACACCCGTAATATCACTGATTGTGGTCACAGAGTCTACTTGAGCGTTGCCCTTTACTTGCATATTCTGTAATCATTTACATTAGTTTAAATGTGGATCCCAAGTCCTAACATCAGAATGGAAGGGTTTACATCCATTTTTCACAAATATAAATGAATACAAAAGGTGCAGGTCACCAGCAGTGAATCAGATCCATTGTATTCATTTATCAGAGGGGTAGCTGTGTTGCTCTGTATCCACAAAAACAACAAGGAGTCCGGTGGCACCTTAAAGACTTAAAGACAAATCACTGGCCATCACGTATAGCCCCTAGCTAAAACCTCTCCAGCACGTCATCAACGATCTACAACCTATCCTGGAAAATGATCCTCTCACAGACCTTGGGAGGCAGGCCAGTCCTCGCTTACAGACAGCCCCCCAGCCTGAAGCAAATACTCACCAGCAACTACACACCACACCACAGAAACTCTAACCCAGGAAGCAGTCCCTGTAACAAACCCCGTTGCCTACTCTGTCCGCGTATCTACTCTAGCGACACCATCATAGGACCCAATCACATCAGCCACACCATCAGGGGCTCATTGCCGCATATCTACTAATGTGATATATGCCATCATGTGCCAGCAATGCCCCTCTGCCATGTACACTGGCCAAACTGGACAGTCTCTACGTAAAAGAATAAATGGACACAAATCAGACATCAGGAATGGTAACATACAAAAGCCAGTAGGAGAACACTTCAATCTCCCTGGACATTCAATAACAGATTTAAAAGTAGCCATCCTTCAACAAAAAAACTACAAAAACAGACTTCAAAGAGAAACTGCAGAGCTACAATTCATTTGCAAACTTAACACCATTAATTTGGGCTTGAATAGGGACTGGGAATGGCTGGCTCACTACAAAAGCAATTTTCCCTCTCTTGGTATTGACACCTCCTCATCAATTATTGGGAGTGGACCACATCCGCCCTAACTGAATTGGCCTTGTCATCACTGATTCTTCACTTGTAAGATAACTCCCTTCTCTTTATGTGCCAGTATATTTATGCTTGTATCTGTAATTTTCACTCCATGCATCTGAAGAAGTGTTTTTTTACTCACGAAAGCTTATGCCCAAAAAATCTGTTAGCCTTTAAGGTGCCTCCGGACTCCTCATCGTTATTGTATTCATTTGTTATTGTGGCAGGTGTAAGTGCAAGTATAAGTGCAAACCAACTTCCCTATGAGTCCGTATTGAATCCAGCAGAGTATAGGGGGAGATATGATGACACAGAGATACTGTCATTCTGATGTTACACAAAAATTTTTTGGTACTACATAAAAAACTTTTGGGGCCCTGCCACAGCATTTTCATAAGAATCAGAGAGTCAAACCCCAGGGTCCTGACTATGTTCCAGTTTGAGAAATTCCATTCTGCCAGCTGAATTTCCTTTGTGATTTCAACAGGATACTGGATTATTCTTCACTTCCTGTTGTATATACTTGTATGTATTTACACTGCATTACTAAACACTTTCATACCGAGCTGTCTGCCCTTCAGTGATAGCTGAATAGATTTCTACATTGGAGACACACTCAGTGTGAAATCTGGGATCTAGTAGAATGAGAAGGAAAAGAAAAATACCAGATCATTTAGTTTTCAGCTCAGTGCTCACTGGAATTTCCCTCCCTTTATCCATCAGGTAAAGAGTCCAGGAGTTGGGCTACTTGGAATCTCCAAAGGAGATGAACTGTGTCTCCACATAACCTCTTTCTTTAAGAACATCACAGCCACTGTCTCCATCAATGGCTCCATGATCAGTTCACCCCCCGACGGCCATTACAAGGATGTGACCATCCATCCTCTGTTCCTATGACCTGAAACGTATCAGATCACAGAGTCTGGATTTCTAGATATTTTGGACATGTATAACGACCCATTTCATGAGCCTGGTTGCCAAAGCTTGATCCCACTAGAGAAGGCTGAGGGGCACTTCCTCTTCATCGTTGGCAAGGATGATCATATCTTTCAAAGTGAGTATTTGGCTAATAAAGTCTCTCATAATTTGCAGGGTCATGGGAAGGAAAAGCCTGAGATAACCAGTTACCCTGGAGCAGGGCATATTATTGAACCCCCCTTTTTCCCTCTATGTCCAGTGGCAGCATGTGAATTTGTGAACAACCTGGTTGTCGTGGGTGGTGAACCCAGAGCTCACTCTCAAGCACAGGTGGATGCTTGGCAGCAGATCCAAACCTTCTTCAACAAGAATCTGAATGGCAAATTAAGCATAACACATAGCAAGCTGTAACATCTCTGATTTGACATGTCCTTTTACACATAAGGGGTCCAATTCTGCTCTCAGCTGCATTCATGCAGCCCCACTGAAATCCCTGAGTTTGGTTAGCTGTAAGTGTGAGAATTATTTGTCTTAAAGTTTCTGGATTTTCAGTGGATATTTTTGCTATAGGTAGAAAAGAGCAGATACACTTTAAGAGGGCAACTGACAAACCCTAGAGCTAATTTTTTAAGAGTAAATTCCGTTCTTCAGTGCTCTCCAATCATCTTGGATTACTTGCAAGACTGTATTTGTGTTCATTACATTGAAGATTGATTGTGATTACACTGGACTGATGAACTGTTGATTGTATGCTGATGTGTTTCTGGGTGAATTAATAAATTCTTGATAAGTTAAGAATAACCAAGTGTCCTGATTTGAGAAATACTGTCCAAAAAAAAAAAAAAGGGTTGATATGAAAAGAACCATGCATTAAATCAGACAGCTAATTGTCCCCTTCCAATTAGGGCCTGCCCCTGCCCCACCTCTTCCCACCCCTTCCCTGCCCAGCGGCAGCATGTCGGTGACAGAGCGTCTCCCGCCTACATAGCGCTGTCCATACTGGCGCTTCTGTCGGTGAAACTCATTTCACACCCTGACTGACAAAAGTTTTACTGACAAAATGCTAGTGTAGACCTAGCCTTTGTTTACAAAGATTAGCAAATGTCTCCTTTTCAGCAATACAGTAACTCCTCACTTAAAGTCATCCCGGTTAACATTGTTTCGTTGTTACGTTGCTGATCAATTAGGGAACATGCTCGTTTAAAGTTGTGCAATGCTCCCTTCTAACGTCATTTGGCAGCTGCCTGCTTTGTCCACTGCTTGCAGGAAGAGCAGCCCGTTGCAGCTAGCTGGTGGGGGCTTGGAACCAGGGTGGACCGGCAGCCTCCCTATCAGCTCCCCGCTCCCCTAAGTTCCCTGTGCTGCAGCCGCCCAGCAGGCTATCAATCGGCAGTTCAGCTCTCCCTCCCCCCACTGCCATGTACTGCTCCTGCCCTCTGCCTTGGAGCTGCTCCCAGAGACTCCTGCTTGCTGTGCAGGAGGGGAAGGAGGGGGGCTGTCAGGGTGTCCCCCTCCCCCTTGCTCCTGCACCCCGCTTACCCCTTCTCTATATAGAGCAGGGAGGGGACACTGATGGAGAGAGACAGAGAGAGCTTGGGGCAGCAGCTGCTGTCTCAACTTCCTGATCCACTTAAAAAGACGATGCACTTAAGAGTGGTTCAGCTTACTTAAAGGGGTAGTGTGCATATCTCTCTCTCTCCCACACACAAGGTGTGTGTCTGTCTCTGTCTGCTATGCTGTCTCCCCTCTCTCCTGTTCGTGCTGCCTTGATGAGAGGCTACATTAACAACAATGTGTTAACCCTTGAGGGCTCAGCCGAGTGCTAGTTCATCATTTAGCAGCAAAGCATTCCCTGGGAAATATCCCTCCCTCTTCCACCCTCTAATTTCACCACCTCAACCAAGCTTCACAATCATCATAGCTGTGAACAGTATTAAATTGTTTGTTTAAAACGTATACTGTGTGTATATCTATATAATATATAGTTTTTTGTCTGGAGAAAAAAAAATCCCTGGAACCTAACCCCCCTCTATTTACATTAACTCTTATGGGGAAATTGGATTCGCTTAACATCGTTTTGCTTAAAGTTGCATTTTCCAGGAACATAACTACAACGTTAAGCGAGGAGTTACTGTACATAGTCTAAACCATTCTGGTGTTTTAAATCACAATAGCATTTCAATATCCTACTTAAATCATTACAAGAAAATTTATAAACTGCATTCCAATCTATAATTGAACCTGGAAAAGATGATTTATGGGTAAGGATGAGGTATTCTCCTGGAAGCTTCTGTACCTGTCACTTATTGGGAGAAAGAGGAAATTTTCTGTTTCTCTAATTAGCCTGAATATTTCATTTAATAAAACAAGTAACTAAGACAAATATGTAAGCTATTATTTCTTCAAGCACCATGTATATTCAAATACTTAAGTATTTATATTTTAATAAAGGCACAGGCAAGTTTATAAAAACCTAACATAAGAATTCATTACAACAATTTTATTAATAACCATTTTTGCATCAATATTAGGAATCAACCCCTACAAATTACTACAATTTTCATCAGTATAAATGAGGTCCTTCATAGTGGCTCTTTCGAAGCGGAGAGAGGAAGGAAGCTGCCGTCAGTGTTACACTAGAGCCAGTCCCCACTCCCCAGCACTCACCCAAGCGCACCCCCGGGCGGAAGGTGATCGGTGCATCAGTCCTCCCGCAGTGCGGGCGGGGCGGCCTGAACCCGCACGATGGCATTAGCCGCCCGGGTCACGCTCCATGGAGCTGGTACGTTCTGCGCGCAGACGCTGCTGCTCCGACCCTGCCACCGCTTGCTCAGGCGCGGCCAAGCCCGGGCACTGGGGGCCGCCGCCGCCGCCAGCACCACCACCACTTCCTCCATGGCGCCCAGTGTTCAGTTCTCGCCCGCCCAACGCAGCCTGTTCGATGAGCCGCTGGCCATCACGGTGCAGGGGCTGTGCCCGCAACAGGAGGTCACTCTCCGTCTGTCTCTGCAGGACGAGGGGGGCGAGCTCTTCCAGTCCTGCGCCCGCTACCAGGCAGAGAGCAGCGGGGAGCTGGACGTCACCCGCTCCCCGGCGCTGCCGGGACTGGGAGGCAGCTTCTCCGGCCTGGAGCCCATGGGGCTGTTCTGGTCCCTTCAGCCCCAGAAACCCTTCAGGCGGCTGGTGAAGCGGGATGTGCAGAGCCCCTTCTGCCTGGAGCTGGAGGTGTTCGAGGGCCACGGGCCCCTCCCCAGCCGGCTGCTGGCCAGGGGTGCCCACGAGCGGGGCTTCCTGCGGGACGGGGTGAGGAGGATCCCGGTGCGAGAGGGGAGGATCCGGGCCACACTTTTCCTGCCTCCTGGTGAGTAACCGGCCACTGCCCCTACGCCTCCCTCCTCGGGGCTTCCACCGGCAGCCGGGCAGGGCGCAGCCCCTCAGCCTGCTGAGTCGCGCGTTCCACAGGGCGTCGGGATTTCCCGCCTCATTTCCAGACGGAGTCCCGGGGAGCCCCTCTCACTGCTGCTGAATGTTACACACAACCCTGCCCCGCGCCAAAAGCGAGTGGCCCAGAACCATTCAAAAACGGGCTTCGCATTAAAGTGCAGCCCCCTCCCGCAAAGCCGCACATAATGTCACTCCACTAGACCTCAGTCTTCCATTCGACATCCGTATAAACACCACACACACAACTCCCACCTGTTCATGCTCTCTGTATGTGTGTGTATATATATCTCCTCAATATATGGTTCACTCTTTATGCATCCGAAGAAGTGGGTTGTAGCCCACGAAAGCTTATGCTCTAATAAATTTGTTAGTCTCTAAGGTGCCACAAGTACTCCTGTTACCACACACACAGGAGTTTTCAGCTTCCAAAATAAACCTTCATACACCGGGGCTCTCAGAAGAGTAGCACAGGAACTGCCCTATGGCCCACGGAGCCCCTAACCTAGGGCACACACCCATCGCTATAGTATCTAAGCACCAATGAGGCTGAGCCAAGGATGCAGTCCTCCAAACACCTTCATAACTTCACTCACTCCATACTGGGAGCATGGCTAATGCCACACCAAACAACGAGGAAGGGAGGTGGCGGCGGCGGCAGCAGCAGTGGTCACCTTTATCCTGTGGGTTCTCACCTAAGATGTGGGAGACCCTGGTTCAGTTCACCCTTCTGCCTGATAAGGGATTTGAATGGGGATCTATCATCTCTCTGATGGTGTCCTAACCACTGACTATGGCAGAGGTCCTCAAAGTGTGTGGCATTTACCTTTACTTGTGACTGTAACGTTTGAAGGGCGGGCACCAAGGAGGGCTGCCCCAGCCAGGCAGGATGTCCCAGCTGGGGACAGGTGGGTGGAGGTGGTGAGAGAAAGAGGGACCTGCGGGCCCTCACACTCCAAAACCCGCCCGAGGTCCCTAAGGGTGTGTGGAGAACAGTCTGGTGGGGTCTGGACTAGCCACCAGAGGGTGGGGAGGGAGCGTTACCCAGCCCTTCCCCTCGACACCCCCAGCTCTGCTCCAGTCCCGCCCCCCAGCCGTGTCCCTGGCTCCCATCCCCAGCTGCAGCCTCAGCCCCCTTAACCCTGTCCGGGTCCATCCTCCCCCATCCGCCACGGCCCCGCTCCTGGCCCCAGCTTCTGCGGGAGCACGGACGGGGTAAGGTGGGGCATGACCCTCAAAAGTTTGGGGACTGCTGAACTATGGGATATTCTGATGCAGGTTGGTCTTAGTCTCTCTTGTCAAAGCCTTTAAATATTAATTGATCCAGAGAGAGAATCATTCTATAGTCCAATGGTTAGGGCACTCTCCTGAGATGAGATAAAACCCCTCCAGTCCCTTCACCTCGACAAGCAGAGAGAGGAATTGAACCAGGTTGTCCCATATCCTGAGTGAGTATAATAATCACTGGGCTAACAGTTACAAGAGAGTCCACCTCCTCTTCCTCCCCTCTGCCATTTTGAGCGGAGGTAGGTAAGCATCCAAACTGCTTGCAAGAAACAGGTTAGGCACCAACATGGCCTAACTCCAAGAAAGGGGTTCCCAGCTGTGGAGGGCTAGTGGACATAGGCACCTAACGCCCTGAGAGGGGTTGTGCTTAGGACACACACCTCTTGTCA
This sequence comes from Emys orbicularis, assembly GCF_028017835.1. Taxonomy (NCBI): domain Eukaryota; kingdom Metazoa; phylum Chordata; order Testudines; family Emydidae; genus Emys; species Emys orbicularis. The sequence continues at coordinate 66,591,426 of NC_088686.1, read as the reverse complement.
CATCTCCCATTGGCTAACACGTGGCTCCCCTCCTTGTGTGCTGGCTTTTGAAGATTGCTTTCTAAGGTGCCTGTCTCTCCCTATTCATTGAGACTAGGCACCTAACTCAGGCTTTGTGGATTCCAGTGACTTTTCAAAGTATTAAAAGATAAGGATTGCAACACCTAAGGCCCTTTGTGGATCCAGGCCTAACTGACTTTTCTGACCTGGATATAGTATGAAACAGCCATTATGGGGTTGGCTGGGCTCCCAAAGGTGTCCATGCTGAATTTCTTAAATCTGTCAATTAACCTGAATGCTATTGATCACAAACTGTCAATACATTTGCAGACTTTTGCAATGATTCCCAGGCTGCATTCCTTACTTTCTGCAAGCCAAGTTCCGAAAGGGAGAATTGCTCATATGCCTGAGGGCTATCACATGCGGGGAGGGGGACTCTAGTTCATTATCCTTCTTGCTCAACAATGGAGCTGTTCAGGAGGTTAGTGAGGAAGTATGGGGGATAAAGAGGGTTGAGCTATGCCTTCAATAACTAGTTTTCTATATATTTCCATCTTTTTTGACTTGTTAGTTTGGTGAAGTATCTTAGGCCATGATTAACATAGACTCTGGCAAAGATGAGGGATGGACTGAAACTCAATCAAGCCGAGACAGTGCCAGAAATTATATTAGCAGCCTTGACTGGTGGGGTATGCTCACTCTTTATTTCTCAGATTCTTAACCTTGGAGTCTTTCTGAAGTCTACAGTTGCTCTTCATGTGCCCTGGGATCAATGTTAGTCAAGACCACTTTTTAATCATTTATACTTGACAAGAAGACTGCATCCTTTTCTTTTGCATGCAGACCTCACCAGTGATAACCAGAAATTTATCTAACATCAAAATTATCTGAATACAGGTCTTTCTATGTAGGGCTGTACTTAATGGCTTGGATACAGAGTACATAAGACACCAACTCTTCCCATGTTGTACCATGGCCACTGCAGGAATGTGTTGTGTGTTTGAATTTAATAATTTGAGATTATCAAATAGGCTCAAATGGAATCGTTTAATCAAAGATTAACAATCAGAGATTAGTACAGCACTACACAGAATACAGGAAGACATACTTTACCACCCCAAAGATGGTGAAGAGAAGGTAATTTGGTCCCTTCCTGTGTACCCAGTGGAATGCTGACAGTGTTCGTTCCCAATCCAAGTCCGCAAACCTCTGTCCTTTTATAGAGTGTGAGACAAAGAAGCTCCTTTTTGGAGGGAAAATACTTTCCCATAATTAATTGCACTATGTGTTCTGTTTTGAAATTTTCATTGTACCTAATTACTTATGGGATTTCTTTTATGGTATCTTTAGGTTACAGAAGGGGTCGGCAACGTTCGGCATGCAGCTCGCCAGGGTAAGCACCCTAGCGGGCCGGGCCAGTTTATTTAGCTGCTGATGTGGCAGGTTCAGCCGATCGCGGCCCCCACTCGCTGCGGTTCGCTGTCCCGGGCCAATGGGGGCGGCGAGAAGCGGCGCGGGCGAGCGATGTGCTGGCCGCGGCTTCCCGCCGACCCATTGGCCCGGGACGGCGAACCGCGGCCAGTGGGGGCCGCGATCGGCCGAACCTGCCACGTCAGCAGGTAAATAAACTGGCCCGGCCCACCAGGGTGCTTACCCTGACGAGCCGCGTGCCGAACGTTGCCGACCCCTGGGTTACAGGATCAATAAGCCAAAGGGAATTCTAATTTGGTCATTATTACTGAGAGCTGTGACAATCAGCAGTTCTTATTGAGTTTATAAACGTCTTTCAATGGATCCTTATTTAATCCATTACAGAAAACATGTGCAATAACAAATATCCCTTATCAATCATCCAGTTTTGTTTATAACATACTTCTGTAGACACTTTTAGTAGTTTGAGGGCTATTTTCCCTGGACATTCATTCATTCATTGATTGCCCTACATAAATATATGTAGGGCAATAAATAGATACACAGAATAAAAATGCATATAATAGAATTAAGAGTGTTTAACATACAAAAATGATAAAAGTTAATATTTAATAAGACAGGAGGGACTCCAGCTAACACGCACCACCTGATTATAAAAGGGAGGTAACAACGTGTTCTCAGTGAAGTCCAAGACTCTGAAACTTGTCTTCTGCCCTGGGCCGACTCCAGCGTTTTTGCCGCCCCAAGTGGCAAAAAAAAAAAAAAAAAAAAAAGCCGCGATCGGCGGCAGCTCTACCACCGCTGCTTCGTTCTTGGGTGGCAATTCGGTGGCAGGTCCTTCCCTCCGAGAGGGACTGAGGGACCCGCCTCTGAATTGCCACCGAAAAGCCGGACATGCCGCTCCTTTCCGTTGGCCACCCCAAGCACCTGCTTGCGGTGCTGGTGCCTGGAGCCGGCCCTGCTTCTGCCTTGGTGCACTAGATCTTGGATTTGATTACCTGCAGGACCCATTGCAAGAACCACCTGTTTCTGAGGCCTTCTCTAAGTATGGGGCAAGGTGGAGTCAAACTGAGAGACTGATGAAGGTTTAAAGGAATTGGAGACTTGTGTCTGCAATGTGGCTGAATTTTTTTTCTTTTTGGTAAATTTTATTGAATAATAAAGATTTCTGGCACCTAAATCATAAGATAGACATGTCGGGGAAATCGCAATCAATAATGGCTTGTCAAATAATCCTTGGTTTCTTCAGTAATTGCAAGAATATGTATTATTATACAGACCTGCACATGACATAGCAGGTTTTCTATTCTAATCTCCGAAGTATTTAGTAGTTTATGGAGAGCCTAGTGAACCTTCATCTTGTAGCTTTTCTTTTAAAAAAAAAAAAAAAAAAATTTTTTTAGAGCAAGGTAAGTCCAAATGGTTTGAAATTTGGAATGTAAAGGAAGAATTTTGAGCTAATTGCATCCCTTTATTTGGTTTCCTACAGAAGATGGCCCCTTTCCTGGAATCATTGACATATATGGTACTGGAGGGGGACTTCCTGAATATAGGGCAAGCCTGCTGGCCAATCATGGCTTTGCCACACTGGCTCTGGCTTACTATGGCTATGAAGATCTCCCCAAAGATATGAAGGAATTCCATCTAGAGTATTTTGAGGAAGCTGTGAACTATATGTTGCAACACTCACAGGTCAGTTTATTCATGGGTGTTCCCATGATACAGGGAGCTCTCATCATAAGGCTGTTGTAAAGCAATATTTGATACACAGCTGCTGTGCTTAAAATCTCAGCTCTATCAAAGTCCATTGTAAACAACTTGTATTGGTAATCCTCTATGACTGGTCCATTTGAGCTTTGCATTTTAGCTGGTACCATTTCCTGGGGGGTGTCTTACTGACACCCCCTCCACTCCCCCAACCCACCCACCTACACATCATTATAAAATTCTACTGAAGTTGTGTTTGTTTCTTTTGAGGGCTGTTGCCGGAGATTCTCGAGCTTCCAAAAGGGGTTTTGTTTTATTTTTTCTGTAGATTGGCCATGACAGAGTATTTTTATGCATGGCAAGCTTCTGTGATCCACAGTTCAAGGAAGTCCACAAACACTAAGTTATTGCCTTTTAGTTTAAGAAGCTGTTATGGTCACTACTAAATGTTAAAATTTTGTATTCTGGAACTGCATTTGTTTCCAGTATCTGGTGATGGATATTTTGAGGCCTTGTCTTTGTACAGTTTATAATAGCCACAACCACTAGAGCCACTCTAATCTACCCCAAAAGTCTATTGGTAAAATCCCCTTTCTCTCCCACCATACTGAGCACAGGATGCCCCACCCTCTTTGAATGCTGTCAGTGCCTCCCTCCCCCATTATATTTTCTATCATGTTAAAGTTCCATGCCCTTCATCTTTTGAAGGGCCTGCATAATTTTACCCCTACCTCCAGTTCTTTGAAGCCAGTGGAGTTGCAGCCACTTATGCTAGTGGTGAAACAGGTGGTGAAGGAGAGTAATCTTAGTAAACTATGGCACAGTCTTTAGTTAAGTGTTCATATTTGAGTGTCTTACACTTGATGAGCACTCTGGAATCATTATGGAGTTAGCCAACCTGGTTAGATTAAATCCTTTACAAATATTTTATCTCCAAAATCATGCAGTTTTTTATTGTAATGAATTTGCATTTATAAATGGGAAACTATATAGGAAAGTACTCTGGAAGCACCAGTGACAGTTCCATAATTACGGTTGAGTATTTTGAACTAAGAGCAGGGATTCAATTACTGGTATTTTAAAGAAGATTACAGTGTATCCTTTCCAAAATTACAGCACTTATTCTTTGAGTAAATTCTTATAAATGTCTTTCTTTACAAGTACATTGTGAGTAGTTTGAGATAAAAAATAATTAAAATGGGCCCTTTTAAGAATTCTTTTTCTATGCCAAATTATCTTAATAATAGAATAATGTGGACTCTTCAAACTTCCTGAACAGTTTTGTGCATCAGCTACAGTTGAAGAAACATTCTCGGGATTAATGTTCATTTTTAGCATTATTATTAACTGAACGTTTCTCCTTCAGCAGCGGTAGAAGAATAATGATGTTCTACAGAGAATTCAGTGAAGAACTGGCCCCTTTCAAAATGGGTGCCATCTCTCATTTTCCCAATGAGAGGGATGCCGAGCTGCCTTCACATTGCTGGCCAGGGCGGAAAACATTTTTGGTGCCTTCTCCCAAGCAGCTGAGAAGGGGGGGGGGGGAGGGGAAGGCCAACCAATCAGCAAAGCAAAAATGGCCAACCAATTGGAGTGGAGGGAAAAAAAGCCAATCTGTGCCAGCACCCCCTGGAAGAAGGTACCTAGAGCAACTGCCCCTCTTACCCGCCCCTAGAACCGGTCATGGGTGGCTTCCACCAGTGACCACTATGAGGGAGGACAAATTGAATGTACAGTATCTTTAAAAATTGGTTTTACTCTCATCTGGGGCTGCAAACCCTATTGTGCACTAATTATAATATGGTTATTGTATTGCATCAATATAGACTGGAGTTAAAGTTGTTTGGGTGCCTTAACTGTGTTTTATTGTATCTTAATATGTTTGGATTTCTTTAAGTAGAACCCTAACTCTGAATTTCCTGGGCTTGTAATACTTGGTGTGAGGATAATTAGTATGACAACTGCCATCTTATTTGACACCAGGATTCAACTAGGGACCTCCAGAGTTCTAAGCACAAATCTATCTACTGATTGAGCAAAAGAGCCAGGTTCCATAGCTGGGAGTTGTAAACAACTTGCATCCTCTTTCCCTTCGGCACAGTGGAGGAAGTATAACACACATGTCCAGTGGGTACAACAGCATCTCTGAAATGTTTTTTCTTTAAAATGCCAATACGTACTCAGTCTTAACACAAGTTTATCATAGTTTTTATCTGGGAATTAATATTCAGTATAGATGTCCTCCTCTTTCCCTAACACACTAGATCTGAAAACAACCTAGAATATAGTTGTTTTAAAATGTGTTTGCAAGTTTTTTTGGGTTTTTTTTGAGAGTAAGCTCAAACCCAGCTAAAATGCAAGGGACCCCCTCAGTGAGTTATACTTAGAAGTGAGGTTGAAGCCATTCCTCAAGCTGTGATCTCATAAACTATGCAGAATTGGGCTGAGCTAGTACATGGATGGAAGAATTATAAGGAAAACCTAGGCTACTACAGGAAAGTTTATTGCTGATTCAGTAAGTGGCTTTTCTCCTAGGAGTTAATATTAATTAGTTATCTGTAATACCATCACTTCGCAATGTAAAAACAGTCACTCTACCCCACTCCAGATGTGGCAGCATTCACTAGAGGGTGAATAGATTTCTATGAAGTTCATACAGTTATCAGAGTTTGAGCCCTTAGCACCTTTTATCCATTTGGATCTTTATAGAAATGTAAGATTATTAATTTCCATTCAGTGCTAATGAGCTCTCTTTCTCTCCCACTCAGGTTAAAGGTCCTGGAATTGGGTTACTTGGAATCTCTAAAGGTGGTGACCTATGTATCTCCATGGCTTCCTTCTTAAAAGGCATTACTGCCACTGTCACCATCAATGGCTCTGTGGCCAATGTGGGTGCAGTGCTTCGTTACAAGGATATCACCATTCCACCTCTTGGCATCAATCAGAAGCGCATCAAGATTGATAAATCTGGGATTGCAGATATTGTGGATGTCTTGAATAACCCACTAGAGGGACCTGACCGTCAAAGCTTTATCCCACTGGAGAAGGCTGAGGGGCACTTCCTGTTCATTGTTGGCAAAGATGATCATAACTGGAAGAGTGAATTCTTTGCCACTGAAGCCTCCAATCGTTTGCAGGCTCATGGGAAGGAAAAGCCTGCGATAGTCTGTTACCCTGGAGCAGGGCATTATATTGAACCACCCTTTTCCCCAATGTGCCCAGCCTCAATGCACCTGTTGATTGGCAACCCTGTGATCTGGGGAGGTGAGCCCAAAGCTCATTCTGTGGCACAAGTGGATGCTTGGCAGAAAATCCAAGCCTTCTTCCACAAACACCTCAGTGGTAAACAATGTGTAACAGGCAAGCTGTGACACACCTGGCTATAAGGTGCATTTTACAGATAAAATTACTAGTTGTTAAAGTTTACTTGGGTAAAAGAATCTTTCAGTGAGTATGAAAGGGAATTTGAGTGAATAAATCTTTAAGCTGAATTTTTTTGTTCCTCCTCTCCACTGCCCAGGTTGCTGCTGGACCTTAGAGAACCAGAGGGTTTTCTGTTTTCTCAGCCCATGGGACATGACCCACTTGCAAGTCACACCCCACAAGTTGAGGATTAGTGCACAGTAGAGTTAACTTTCAGCCTACTGTGTGGGGATTTAGCCATTACATATGATTCTCATTCTAGTCTCATGGCTTGGATTATAAGCAACTGAATTGAAATATTGTCTGTTGCTTCTGAATTAAATTTACTTAAACTGTTTGTTGGTTTGATAAGTTTCAAAATCCAGTGCCTTGCAAATCCAAGCTAAAATTGATTGACTGTAAAACCAACTCAGTGTTTTATGGAGGTTTTTTTTCATTATCATTAAAATTAAATAAATACATATTTGAGGATTTTCGTGCAGTTGTATTATAGGAAGTGCTGGCAGCGACACAGGTTAAGGTTGTCTAACACATTCCATTATAAGGCCCTATATTCAACTGATTGTAACTTTGCCAGACTTAAACTGTTTGGACTGAGATTTTCTGTGCCAGTCATCTGCCTCAGTCTGATTTTTGTTTCAGCTAAAATGGGTCAGCCATTTCCAAGAAAGAGTAGGGAACTCTTTTGGTTTTCCTGTGTTAAAATATTACAACTGCTTTATTCAGAAGTTGTAGTGCCTCAATGGTTTGGAGCAGGGACTCAAAATTTGGCAGGTGGATCACCTTAGTATCAGGGATATGCCTCTTGTTGATTTGTAAAAATCTGCCCAATTTAGCTAAATTATAAGCCTCTAGAAATTGAAGTTTGCACATGCTCATTAGAGGTTTGTTAGAGGCTGACAGTATTAATCTTTAAAGATTCTCTCTGCAATGAGCACACCCCTTCCCCATACAGCTCCTTGTGCTGACCAGACTGAGCATGATCCATTCCAAGGTTGCATGTGCTGAGCAGGACTTTTCCTGAAATTGCTCCTCCTGCCTGCTGTAGCACTAAACACAAGTACAGAGAGCAGGGAGTGTCTCTCCTTTGATCTCAGTGACCCCACTGCTGCAGCATTGGCTGTGTAGAGGGAAAGGAAAGTGCAGCCTGAGTTGCTCAAATTCAGAGGGATGAGAAGAGAACACAGTCTGTGGGAGGAGATGGAAGCAGGGGAGATAGAAACAGAAGGGGCCAGGTGGGGGGAGATGGAGCAGAAGGGTCTATAACCACTAGAGATGCACTCATTTCTGAACATGGAATACAGTCCAGAATTCCTGAGTCCCAACAAAACTCTGCTGTCAGCAAATAGCTGTCAAACCCATTAACAAAGAGTGTGTTCCATGCCTCTTTAGTGACTGGTCCACCTACAGGATAATAGCCTACTACTATAACCAATTACTCCATTGGTGCAAGTGATAGAGATCTATGCTGTGGTGGATCTAAAAGTTATAATCCTGTTGATGACCTATGTTGGGGTTAATATGGCTTCACATGATGGAATTTTTGTTTTAGTACTTTGCTTTTAAAAAATAACAACCGAGGAAATTATATAGAAAACCACCACATTAAAAGAACATTAAGGCTGCAAGATCAAGCACTCGGAAGTTATGAAATGTCAGAAGTAGTGTTGCCCATGCATATATTATGATCATACTATTTTTTCTTCTGGACTTCTGCCTCATTTCCTAACTTCTGAGTGCTTGACTTTGCAGGCTTATTACTGTATTGTCATCTTCTTATATGTAAGTTTGTATTCAGTGTAGTAAGCTGTTACATTAAATGACATGAGGGGCCTATCAGTCCTTTAACAAACAAGCAACACAAGCAAGATCCACTCCCTCAAAAAGCCTGTACATAGAAATAGATAAAAAGGATTTAATAGATTCTAGGACTGGAAGGGACCTTGAGAGGTCATCGAGTCCAGTCCCCTGCCCTCATGGCAGGACCAAATACTGTCTAGACCATCCCGGATAGACATTTATCTAACCTACTCTTAAATATCTCCAGAGATGGAGATTCCACAACGTCCCTAGGCAGTTTATTCCAGTGTTTAACCACCCTGACAGTTAAGAACTTTTTCCTAATGTCCAACCTAAACCTCCCTTGCTGCAGTTTAAGCCCATTGCTTCTTGTTCTATCCTTAGAGGCTAAGGTGAACAAGTTTTCTCTCTCCTCCTTATGACACCCTTTTAGATACCTGAAAACTGATATCATGTCCCCTCTCAGTCTTCTCTTTTCCAAACTAAACAAACCCAATTCTTTCAGCCTTCCTTCATAGGTCATGTTCTCAAGACCTTTAATCATTCTTGTTGCTCTTCTCTGGACCCTCTCCAATTTCTCCACATCTTTCTTGAAATGCGGTGCCCAGAACTGGACACAATACTCCAGTTGAGGCCTAACCAGCGCAGAGTAGAGCGGAAGAATGACTTCTCGTGTCTTGCTCACAACACACCTGTTAATGCATCCCAGAATCATGTTTGCTTTTTTTGCAACAGCATCACACTGTTGACTCATATTTAGCTTGTGGTCCACTATAACCCCTAGATCCGTACTCCTTCCTAGACAGTCTCTTCCCATTCTGTATGTCTGAAACTGATTGTTCCTTCCTAAGTGGAGCACTTTGCATTTGTCTTTGTTAAACTTCATCCTGTTTACCTCAGACCATTTCTCCAATTTGTCGAGATCATTTTGAATTATGACCCTATCCTCCAAAGCAGTTGCAATCCCTCCCAGTTTGGTATCATCTGCAAACTTAATAAGCTTACTTTCTATGCCAATATCTAAGTCGTTGATGAAGATATTGAACAGAGCCGGTCCCAAAACAGACCCCTGCGGCACCCCACTTGTTATACCTTTCCAGCAGGATTGGGAATCATTAATAACTACTCTCTGAGTACGGTTATCCAGCCAGTTATGCACCCACATTATAGTAGCCCCATCTAAGTTGAACTGGAGAAGAGATTTGCTCACATGTGTCAGTCCAAGTCAGCATGAATCCTGAGCACATTTATTTCTTAGGGTACATCTACATAGCAAAAAAAACCCAACAACATGGCAGAGAGACTCTGAGCTCTGGTCAACTGACTTGGGTTCATGCTATGGGGCTAAAAATAATAGTGTAGGCATTTGGGCTTGGGTTGGAGCCTGGGCTCTGAAACCCGGCATGAGGGGAAGGTCTCAGAGCCTGGGCTCAAACCCAAGCAGGAATGCCTACATTGGTATTTTTAGTTCCATAGCGTGAAACCAAGTCAGCTGAGCCAGGATCCGAGCCTCACTGCCACTGGGGTTTTTTGCTGTATGTGCCCCCAGTGTTGCCAATTTAGTGATTGTTTGGAAATTTGAATTGAAATTAAAACAATACACACTTTAAGAGCATATAAAGTGTATCATAAAATACGTGTATCTGAAAAAGTATAATAGATTTGAAAAATATGAACATAGACTAGCTTCCTTATACAGCTATTGTTTTTTATGACCATGTCAGTCCATTCATTTCGGTGATGTTGGCCAACCTAATAATTTCAAATTATGATTTATAAGCAAAGTCTAAATGAGCTCTTCCTGACAGCTAGTGATGGGCTGGGGGGGAAGGCTTCAGGACCAGATTGTATTTACATTCACATCTAATCTACCTAGGTATCCAGCAAATAGAGCTGCGTTGCCCAAGTGATAGATTTTGGCTGGGGTTGGGTTACAAATCACTTGAATGCGGGGGATAAAGAAATGTTGTTATTCGTGTATGAGTAAAGGACAGTAGAACTGTACTTAGCCTTTGCTGATTTAGGACATCAAGAGGGAGGGTGGGGACAGGTGTTTTGCTTGATGGTCTGCCTGAATCACAAGTACTATTTGACCTGTCTCTCTCCATTGTTTAAAGACAGAGCTGTTTAGGCTTCATAGATAGTCTTTTGTTTTGTTAAGTGACCACTACAGCTGAAATCACTGATAATCAGGTCTAAGTGCTTAGACCTGCTGTGGGAGAGTGTTTCTGTGGAAGAGACATCCCAGTCTGCACTAGCAGCGAGGTTCCCCCACTGAGAGCTCAGCTGAAATCACTGGGAGCTGGTGGAACCTCAAGAGATCAACTCGCAGAGGTCACAGTGGCAGGTGGCAGCAGAAGGTGATGGTGCTGGGCCATTAGCAACAGAGCGATGGAGTGAATGGTGGCACAATGAACAACAGTGGCCAGACCGAACAATGAGCAGATGGAGGAACGAACAAGGTACCTTCTTGCTCCCCACCTGGGAGATGAACTCATGTGAAAGCACCTCTGAACTCTGAGTCTCCACTGACCAAGGACAACACTGGTGAGTGTTAATGAGGCTGTTAAGAATGCTGGAGACACAACACAGTTCATGCGAACAAACGTGGCCATGGCATCATACTTTCTATTTAAGCAAGAGATACCACACACTACAAACTGGAGGCCAATGTTAAGTGCATTGTCACTTGTTCATCCTGAAGTTGAACACTGGTTCCGAACAAGACCAGTAAATGCTCACTATCTTTCTGCAAGAAACTCAACTGACTGGCTAGACGCGTATGGTGCAACAGTGAAAGACTCAACACTTGAAAAAGTGAAGAACTCTCTCACCACATTCAAAAAATTTGCATACATGGCTGATGAATGCACCAATGCAAATGGGCATCAAGTATTAAGTCATTGTGTACGTTATCTTGATGTCAGTGGTAGGCCAGTAGATGCATTTCTAGATGTTCAAGTTATAGAAGAAAGATTGGCTGCATCTGTGACAACCCACATCTTAGAAGAGTTAAATGCATGTCAATTGGACCCCAAACAGATGGCTGCTTGTGCATTTGATGGAGCTGCAAACTTCTCTGGAAGACATGGTGGAGCACAAGCTTTGCTCAGAGGAAAGTGTAACCCTAATCTCGCCTATACACACTGCAGAGATCATGTACTCCAACTAGCGCTAGTACAAGCTGCAGACTCTTCAAAAGACATTAAAAAAGCTATAAATTGAATGTCTTCATTATATTATTTTTTCAGCAAGAGTCCAAAAAGACTGAATATCTTGGAAAATATAGAAGATACACTGGGACTGAAGTTCAAATTAGTCTAACCTGGGAAAATCCTCTGGCTTTCTCATGAGCGATCTTTGGCTGTTGTCTTAAAATTACTCCAGCCGTTATTACTGGCTTTGGAAAGTATCTACCAAGATGGGATGGATCTAAGTAGTGAGGCTGGTGGATTACTTTTGCTACTACGTTCAGAGAAGACTATTGCCATTCTCTCTCTTGTAAGTCTACTGTTGAAACCACTTGGGTCATTAAACAATGCCATCCAGGCATCTGCTACCACAGTAGTAGATCTTTGTCCAGCAATAGAAGCTACATTTGGATCAACCAGAGAGCTATCAATTGAAAAAGTACTGGAAGAAGCAAAGACTTCAGTCCAGAAGTTGACTAATGAAGGCATTTATATTGAATCCTTAAGTGAAGAGGACAAGAAGCGTTTAAGACACAGACTTGATTCTTAAAAATCTACAACAGCGACGTCTAGATTCTACTCAACCTCTACGTAGCTTTTACAGATCCCTGTCTTATAAAACACCGACGGTTGAGTGGAGTGAGGCACTATCAGCAATGGGGCTGCCATGTGCTCAGGACAGAATAGAGAATTTGAACACAGAATGGAGTATCATACGACGAATGAATGAAGATTTGACGTCAACTTCTTTTTTATCATCACTAGTGGCTCGATCCGATCTTTATGCTATGTTTCCTGGGCTGAAAGAAGTAGGAATTCATCTCTTGCTACTCCCAGTCACAACAGCTACAGCTGAGCGTTCTTTTTCATCATTGAATAGAATTTTGTGTTTTGAAAGAAGTCGCCTTCTGCCTGATCATGTGAATGAACTAATGAGCATATCAGTTGAAGGAATGGAAGTACCGGACACACAAGAAGCCACCAAAGATGAATGCATTGCATTCAAGAAGTTCATTAACAGAGTTGTGCAAAATTATAACAAGAAACCAAGAAGGTAGTGCTTCATAGAAGGCTTGAGTAGCCAACTTTAATTTGTGTGATGATTTTAAAATCTAATAAAATGGTCATGAAACATTTTTCAGTTTTTACTATGGTGCCATACAGCCCACCTTCACCCTCACGGTCTCACCCCTCATCGGCCCTGACCCCGCCCCCCGTAAATTTGAACACCCCACCTAATTTCAATTCCTGGGGAAAACACTGCCTGTGAGTGATCTTCCAGTGGTTGCAGAAGTCTTGGAGTGAGCAGCAGAAAACTTGGAGAAGGGCTTAACCTGTAGTGGTGTTTGGAGGGCTGCTCTTCCAAATCTGGCAGGCCCAAGTAAAGGTGCTGGATGAGTATAAGAAGGAAGGGCCAACCAGCCACCTTACAGAATAAAGAGGAAGGTCTGAATTAAAGCAATCAGTGGCCCTAGCCACACTTCACATGTTGTCCCCGTGCGATGGTCCTGCCCGTGGATTCCATCCTTCCTTGGAGTGGCAGCAAGTTTCAGAGTTAAGATGAACGAGGCATTACATTCACACTCTCTGGAGCTATTGTTTCAGGCTGTCTGCATGCTCAGAGAGGCCAGTTATACTTTGTTCACATTTTCAAGTTTCTCTTGCACATGTGAAAACTAGAAAGAATTTTTTTTAAATGAGAGTGAGATTGTGCTCTCATAAGAACTGCCATACTGCATCAGACCGATGGTCCATCTAGTCCAGTATCTTGTCTTCCGACAGTGGCCAATGCCAGGTACCCCAGAGAGAATGAACAGAACAGGTAATCATCAAGTGATCCATCCCCTGTCGTCCATTCCCAGCTTCCAGCAAACAGAGGCTAGGGACACCAGAGCATGGTTTTGTATCCCTGCTCAACTTGGCTAATAGCCATTGATGGACTTATTCTCCATGAACTTATCTAGTTCTTTTTTGAACCTGGTTATAGTCTTGGCCTTCACACCATCCTCTGGCAGAGTTCCACAGGTTGACTGTGACTCCAGAAGCTGATGTCCTAGGCATGGACCTAGAGTAGCTATGCTTTGATATGACTCTGTGACAAGGCAAATGCCTCAGGCTTCAAATCCCATGTTATTGATGTAATAAAGGTAGAGAGAGATTAGGTGAAATTTGAATGTGGCCTATCAGCAATGTTCAAAAGCTGGTGAAATGCAGCCTTTTACGCAGCCTGCAATGCTGGCCTGCAGCTTTGCCCATGTTACCACATTCCAGGAAAGTGCATAGCTGCTGAGATTTCCTAAATAGATGTGGGTGGCAGAAGTAAATGACCACTTGTCTAGAATCTAAAGTCTTCTCTCATGTGGGAAAGAGGGTACTAGAGATTTGGTTGGTAAAACAATGGGTTCATAAATAGTTCAATGCTCCAGGGGTGAAAGAATGCATATGTCCAAATGGCTCTAGAGTCAAAGTTCATGGAGAAGTTAAACATTTAAAAACAATTACACATTTAAATAAAAGAACCAGCATTTTTTTCTGCTTTTTCTAAATCTTAGAAATATCAGGAATATTGAGTCTGGGATTCTTCTTAGGGTGCTGTCCCTGGACCCTGCGTGTAGGCTCCATCTTTCATAATAGCCTCCAGCTAGTTTTAAAAGATCATACACCTGTCTTCCCTCTTAATGAGACACCAGAGCCAAAGGTTATAGGCTGAAAGTAAGAGGAAAGATGGCTCAAGGCCTCTTCCTACATTAGATTTCCTCCTTTTGTCCTATTTCTACTTCCTACAATATGAAAGTTGAATTTTGTTCACATCCTTATATATTTGGTTATTTACAGGTATAAATTGAGTTCTTAAAATATTAGTAAGGTAAGACCTTTCTCCATCCTAAATTGTCTGCTACATTGATCACTGGGTTTTTGGATTTCAGTGCTGGACGTTTCTAGGTGTCAGTTCCTTCTCAGAGGAATATTCTTTTTCTCGGAAACCTAAGCAGCTCAACTTCTTCCCTCTCAACCTCTGGTTTGTGGTTTGAAATGGGAAAAATTTAGTATCAGTACTTTTGATTTATTCATGTTGCTATTCTCAAGAGCTCAAAGAGTAGAAGGCAGAACTCTCCCAAACAAACAAAAATCTTAAATGAAAGTCTCAGGGCTGGGAGGGATCTATTCTGCTTTTCAAGTTAGGGATAAGCCTGAATCTCACTCCCCATTTGTGTTTTGGCCAGGGCCGGCTCCAGGCACCAGCGAAGGAAGCAGGTGCCTGGGGCGGCCAATAGAAAGGGGCGGCAGTCCGTCCGTTGTTGGGGTGGCACGTCTGGGTCTTCGGCAGCAATTTGGCGGCGAGTCCTTCACTCCCTCTCTTCCTCTTCGGCGGCAGCTCAATCTGATTTTTCTTTTTCCCTTTGCCGCTTGGGGCGGCAAAAAAACTCGAGTTGGCCCTGGCTTTGGCACAGTTATGCCTGATTGAGGCCTGGTCTACACTACACAATTAGCAACAGAGGGTCCTGTGGCACCTTTAAGACTAACAGAAGTATTGGGAGCATAAGCTTTCGTGGGTAAGAACCTCACTTGCATCTGAAGAAGTGAGGTTCTTACCCACGAAAGCTTATGCTCCCAATACTTCTGTTAGTCTTAAAGGTGCCACAGGACCCTCTGTTGCTTTTTACAGATTCAGCTAACACGGCTACCCCTCTGATACTACACAATTAGGTTGCCTTGCGTCAATCTAGCTATGGAAGTGTCTTCACTTAAATTTCACTCCTGCTGACGTAAGTGCCCTTCTACACCGACTTAGTAACACCACCTCCGCAGCCGGTGTAGAGTCACAGTCGATGTAATTAGCTCAACACAGTGCCAGTGTAGACACTACTGCTGACTTTGACTGTTAATGGCTTTCAGGAGCTGTCCCACAGTGCCCCACCCTGACAATACAATCAATTCAAGCGCTCCTGGTGAAGACAGGCATTGCCCAACACAAGGAGCCAATACTACACCCACACAAGCAATGTAATAACTGTGGCAGCTGTATACTGACCTACCTTAGGTCAACATAATCTTGTAGTGTAGCCATGACCTGAGAGGGTTTTGCTTTAGCAGTGCTTAATTTGTATTGAAACGTGTGCTGGGTCTCAAGCAATTTTTTTTACTTTAATAACTGACGTGGCAAGCCTGGAGGTACCAGGGCTATGAAATGTCAAGCCTAGAGGTGGCTGGGCTCAGCTCGGGCACAAATTAACACTGTTCCTTAAGGCTTAAGCTCCTAGCAGTTGTGGAGGAGGTTGGCTACTCTGGACGCCTGGCTGGGGGCGTTTTTTCCCCTTCCGTCTTCTTCAAATTCCCTCCCGAAGATCTTCCCCGCCCCGTCCGGCGGGATATCTAGGCTGCGGCTTCCCCACGTCTTCTCCTTTTCACTCCAGGGGCTGGGCGCGGGCACGCTCCCCCTCCGCCCCCAGCTGCAGGAAGCGGCTTTCCCGGCCGGCAGAAGGGAGCGGCGTCCCCGGAAGAGCCTCTGCGGCGGGACGGAGGCGGCGCTGTGTCTCTGCGATCGATTGAGGCCGACTTGGAGGTCTCCCGGCCCGGCCGCAGCGGGGCAGAGGCTGCTGTGTAGTGCCCGGCTCTGGGCCGTCCCGTGGCTGGTGGCGCGGAGAGGGGCGACGAGCGGGGTTGCCCTTACCCGCCATGTGGCGAGTGGCCACAGCCAGGGCCTGGGCCGCCTGCTTGCGGCCTCCCAGACAGTGCCGGGCCCCGGGGCCGCGCTCCGGCAGCAGGGGGGCAGCGACCGTGGCCGTGGAGCCCGCGGCGGGGCTGGCGGATGAGCCGGTGGCGACCAAGGTGCTGGGGCTCGCCCCGGGGCAGCGGGTGACGCTGAGGGGACTCGTGGTGAACGAGCAGGGCTGCCTCTTCGACTCCTGCGCCCACTACCTGGCGGACAGCCGCGGGGAGGTGGACCTGTCCAGGGACACCTCCCAGGGAGGGGACTACACTGGGGTGGAGCCCATGGGGCTGTTCTGGAGCCTCTCCCCTGCCGGCATGGAGAGACCCTACCAGAGGCTCGTGCCGAAGCAGATTAAGACTCCTATGAAGGTGGAGGTGTCCGTCCACCAAGGGCACAGTCATCCTGGCACCATCCCGGGGCAGGTCCTAGCCAAGGCCAATGTGGAGAGATGGTTCACTGCCCCCGGTGTGCGAAGGATTAGGCTGAAAGAGGGCAGCGTGAGAGGCAGCCTGTTCCTACCCTCAGGTGAGTGAGGGAAGCTCTGCCTTTTGTGGGCTGAGGCATTGAATCTCCGGCGGCTTCCCTTTTCTTACGTGTAAAGTGGGATGATGACAATCACTCGCCTCTGTAAAGGGCTTTGACATCCACTGACAGAAGGTGCTTCTAAGTGCAAAGTACTATCTCATCTCATTAGTGAGGATGTGGGAGAATGAAAGCATATTTCTCCTGACTCAAGAGTTCAATAGAGGTTTATAAGATTGGGCCATTTCATTGTGTAAAAATAGTCTAGAAATTGCTCTGAAGCCTTTTATTCCAAAAAGCTGATTTAAATAAGTGGAAGACATGATATAAATGCAAAATATAATTTATCTGAGGACAATCACACAGGATTTCTGTTTGCACAAAACAAGACTGTAAAATAGTCCATGTCCTCACACACATACTGCAGCAGTAGTTTACTTTTTTTTTTTTTTTTAAGTTCACAAGAATAAGATGAATGCTGAAAATGAAAAGGACTAACCCATGGTATATACTACTATAAATTATCCTGCTGTATATCTTAGATGTTTATTATAACAGAGTGGTAAAAGCAAAAGATGACAATTTATTAATGCATAACAGAGCAAAAGAAAGGCGGTTGTTATAGATCAGCTCATCACTCCATCTGCATCTGGGATTCCCCATAACTCTGAAGTAAGGTAAAGTGTGGTGGAGTTCCCAAAATGTGTAGAAGGGTGATTGAATTAGTGAGAAGTCATGTTTTCTTCTTAACTGGAGATAGTTATGGGCCCAGTTAATCGGGGGCAAATCCCTCATGGATTCCAGCAGGAGTAGGATTGTGCCCTATCCGACACTTCTCTTCATTAAATGCATATAAATATGCAGGCCATCTGAAGACAGTATAGCAAATACATGCATACCATGTATCTCTCTCTTTTATGTCAGAACCAAAACTACTCATGAGTTTTATACTATAAAGGAAGCATTTTGCTAGATTGAGGCCTAGATCATGATCTCTGGTTAATTTAGAGGGTGATCCAAGGTCCATTGAAGTCAGCAGAAAGACTCAGATTGATCTGAATGGACTTTGGAGGCCCTTAGTCAGCACTGTCGATTCACCAATATTGAAACCAGGGTATTTTGCTAAGAACCACATCCACTTTACAGGCATGCACAGGGTTTCCACTGAACTTAGTGGTAGCCACAAGTCTGCAACCTAGGACTAAATTTGTCTCTTTAAAAATTCCTGTTTCGTGATGCTACCATATGTAGCCTAGATAGTACCTTTGCTTGAATTATATAGTGCCCTCAGTCACAAGCAGTGGCAATTGAGTATCTTATTCATATACTCAGACCTTCAAGAGTTTCCAAAATGTATAATACAAAAACTTTTAATGCATCTAAAATGTTTTACTATATCCTTCATCTTCCCTCCCAATGGGAACATTCTGTTATATTTCACAAGACACACTTCATCTTTAACTTCTGTTTTTATTAAATTTGTCATTAGTACCATTGTGGAATAGGAAAAATCTTGCATTTAACACTTGTTCACAGAAGCAGAGGCAAAATGTTTGCCACCCTCCTGAAAACTACATCCAAATGTACAGGTTTACTATTCTATTTTGATTCCTCATTTTCTGCACCCAGATGGAGCAAGGAAGTCAGATATACATTTTATAAAAAGGTCTGCCTCTCTTGCAATTTGTCCTGCTGTTGTCAATGGTAAGGTGTACTTCATTAAAGCCCCAATTTTGCCCATTGAAATCATTATTTTTTTTTTGCCATTGAATTCAATTTGAGCAAGATCAGGACCTAAGATTCTTGTTTTTTTCCTGTATTTTCTGCAGTCTGTATGAGGTAAATTGGCGATTCTTTCTCTAACTGAAGAAAGCTATATGTTTCTTTGCTGCTAGCAATAAAATTGGAGATAAATATATTTTGTTTTGAGTTGTGTTCCATTCAATTTGCTACACAACCCAGTCTATTGGCACTTATCAGGGCCAAAGCAGATTCCATCTGCAACCTGTGCTTTCTTTAAAGAAATCCATGGCCAAGATTTTCATAAATTGATGCCTGAATTTAGGCTCCTAATTCCATACTTAAGTACCTATATAGGGGCTTGTCTACACAGGCAAATTGACTGACATAGCTCCATAGGCACCATTATGGAATAATAGTCACTTTATTCCAGAATAATTAGTGTGTATCCAAATCAGTGTAATAATTTTGGAATCAAAACACATTTATTCTGGAATAGAGTGGCCACACATGGAGCTATGCTGGAATAGCTATTCTGGTCAATTTCCCTAAGTGGCCTGACTTTCAAAAGAACTGAGCACTCAGAAGCTCCCATTAAAGTTACAGTAAAATTGATGTTTGAGTCAGAGAGCTGCGTCGTGCTCAGCGTTTCAGAAAGTCAGGACGTTTATATAGGCCTCAGGAGCCTCAGTTATGGCTCCCATTTATGAAAATCTTGGCCTGTAATTTTGGGCCAGAAGCTGTGTAAATTTGCCGTTATCCCGCTGCATTCCTCTCATGCAGCCTAA
The DNA here is from genome assembly GCF_028017835.1 of Emys orbicularis. Classification (NCBI taxonomy): domain Eukaryota; kingdom Metazoa; phylum Chordata; order Testudines; family Emydidae; genus Emys; species Emys orbicularis. Next base: position 66,572,110 of record NC_088686.1, on the reverse strand, counting down.
AAAAAAAATGTTCCTTTTGGTTAGACAGAAGCCACCTACAACTTACCAATTTTTTTTTTTTTTTTTTAGTTTAATTAATGCTTCTGTGATTACCCATGGCTTGCACTGTGAGAATCCCAGAGGAGTTGGACAGAATACATGACCTTAAAATGAATTATACTTCTGTTAGAAGGCTAACTTTACTAGCAAGAGACTACTGTAAAACATAGGGGGGAGGTTCAGGTGGAAACATCTGTAGAGCTTTAGCTGTTTATGTTTGATTCCTCATTTTTGATTCCTCATTCCTCAAGCAGTATCAGGGTGAAATTGACATACTTGTCTGTTTCACAGCTGCTCAGAGGGCTGATAGTAGCAGCAATGAAACTGCTCAGTGATTTCCATTTCAATCTGCTGCTTTCATGAATAACTTTATTGCTGAGGAAAAGTGAGAACTGTTAGAATCATAGATGTTGGAAATGAAAGAGAACTAGCTCATCTAGTCCAGCCCTTGCTCTGCCTGATTTTTCCTTACAATATATTTTCAGTGCTTTGTCTAATTTTAAACGTTCTAAGCAATTTGCTTAGATGGCCAGTCAGAAAAATACCAAGATGGCTTGTGCTTCTCACAGATCCAGGGGACAGTATTCTTAAACCCTAGGCCAAAGTCTAAACCAGGGGTCGGCAACCTTTCAGAAGTGGTGTGCCGAGTCTTCATTTATTCACTCTAATTTAAGGTTTAGCGTGCCAGAAATACATTTGAACATTTTTAGAAGGTCTCTATAAGTCTATAATATATAACTAAACTATTGTATGTAAAGTAAATAAGGTTTTTAAAATGTTTAAGAAGCTTCATTTAAAATTAAATTAAAATGCAGAGCCCCCCAGACCGATGGCCAGGACCCCGGGCACTGTGAGTGCCACTGAAAATCAGCTTGTGTGCCACCTTTGGCACACGTGTCATAGGTTGCCTACCCCTGGTCTAAACTCATCAGGTATCCACTCTCTACCATGCTAGCAACATGACTAGAAAATAAATGCATGCCACTGAGCAGTAATTGTGACCCAGATCCACAAAGGCATTCAGGGCTCCTAACTTCCATTGATTGCCTAAATACTTTTGAGGATCTGGGCCAACGAGACTGGCTGCAACAACACATTGGTTTAGCATATGAGCTGCTTCTTCAGGATGAGAAGGCAAAGCCTTTGGAAAGCACATTGGGTGCAGTTAAAAAGTACGTTTACTTGTTTGAGCAGGTGTACCATATAGCTGAAATGGGAAGTATCACTAGTACTGATAATATCTTGCCAGTGGAAAGGTAATAAAAAAATTTTTATTAATTGTGCCTACTGTATTTTGCAGTTCATTCTTTAATATATTCCCTCTAATATCTTGGCCTGATAACAATATTGTTGTTCTTTTTCTCATTTTTGTAGGGGACGGCCCCTTTCCAGGAGTGATTGACATGTTTGGTGATGAAGGTGGATTGATTGAGTTCAGATCCAGTCTCCTAGCCACCCATGGCTTTGCTGCTCTTTCTCTGCCCTATTTTGACTTTGAGGATCTGCCCACTGTCATGAAGGATTTGCACCTCGAATACTTTGAGGAGGCAGCTAGATTTCTACAGCGTCACCCAAAGGTGAGTGTAATGAGATAAATTCCTGTAGCCGCATTCGTTTGGATGTGGGGATTGGAGAGAAGACTCATCAACAGTTCTGTGTTGGTAGCAATATGTGTGGGGGGGGAAGAACAATAGTACATTAATTTACATGGTACTCTAGGAAATAGCAATTTCTGCTGGCCAGGTCTGAATAGTTATACCCTAGAGTGCAAGAGTTCACAATATTTTACCTGAGTTCGCACCTTTTGTGTTCTCTGAAAAATCGGACACAAACAGGGGAAACAGGATTATAATCCTGGTCTGCATTAACAGTTCCCATTTGTAATTTTCCACCAGGAACTTAATTTTGTACAATGTTCCTGGAAGAATCCACCACAGTCTCATTAATGCATGTGCTTCTCTTTGCCTCCACTCCCTTTCTCCCTCTCTTTATTTATCTGCAGGTGAAAGGGCCAGGGATTGGAGTAATCGGGACAGGGAAAGGGGCAGAACTGGCATTTTCCATGATTACTTTCCTGCCGCAGGTGGTGGCTGCTGTCTGTATCTCTGGCTGTAGTGCCAATACAGTCGCTGCTCTTCACTATGGTGAGATGACTCTGCCTGGGTTGCGCTTTGACATGAGCAAGATCAGCATTTCTGAGACTGGTGTGTTTGATATTTTTGACGCTCTGGATGACCCAATGGATCCAGCTAATTCCCACTGCCTCATCCCCCTAGAAGAAGCAGAAGGTCATTTTCTCTTGGTGGTAGGAGAAGATGATCGCAATTGGAAGAGCTCTTTATTTGCCAAGATGGCAATTGAGCGCCTGCGCCAACATGGGAAGGACAACTTTAAACTCTTGAGTTATCCAGGAGCAGGCCACCGAATCGATCCACCCTTTTTGCCATTTTGCTCAGTAACCCTGGACTGTGTCCTAGGGTTGCCCATTCTGGGTGGTGGGGAGAGAAGAGCACATGCCCATGCACAGGAACACTCCTGGGGGAAGATCCAGGAGTTTCTGCACTTACATTTGGGATGAACACCTCATTACCTGAAAGCTGCCAATAAATTGCAGGGAGCTGAGAGATGAGCCACCCAAGGGAGTAGAGGACTGGGGGAAAAGTTAAATATGCATTTCTTGATCAAATGACAACTCAGTGGCAGGTGTAAACACGGAGATGGGTCAGGATTTGTTTAAGGTGGTGGAAGGGGCAATAGCTAGGAGTATTGGGGAGAAATGGAACAATGGAAAACTTCAGGGTTCATGTTAGTAAAAGTTTCCTGATGCCAAGATCACTTTAGACTGGGAAATAATCACCCAAGGAAGGTGGTAGAAGTCCCCTCGCTTACAGCATGTAAAGGAGCCCAGCAACCTGGCCAGGCCTGCAGAGAATGGCAGTTGAGGAGACTCGCCTGCACCTAGTGGAATGATGGTAGCCCAAGATAAGATTTTGAAACAGCCATGCCCAGTGAGCTGGACATGTTTGGCTCACCCTTTGGGACTTGAATCCACTAGTTCAGCCCAGATGTCTTCCACTAGCATGTGTCCCCACAGAGCACTCTATTTTAAAGCTGTAACTGTTTGCTCTGCCTGCTTTGGAAATCTTTTCTATTTGAATTTTATTTGGGGTGCATACCTGGATACATGTGTCTAACATCTTGATGTTGGTTATCAGCTTTCAGCAAGCACAGCCAATGGCTCCTTACACAGCCAATTGGTTGCAAAGAAAGATGAAGTGTTTTCAATGCCTGCTAATGAGAGGGGTAGTGCCAGCAGTGATTTACTAGTTGAGTATTCAAGAGGGACTCATCTCTATCTGTGGTGTCTTAGGCTGGAATCTAATACTTGGCTAGTGGATATTACAGTTCCACTGGATAGCTTGGTTAAATGCAGTTTTGTTATATGCATTGATATATTTCCTTCTTTCTTCCTGCAGTTCAGTATTCTAACTGCCTGTTTTTAAAGTAGTAATGACTGTTGTTAAATGAGGGATGTGAGGAAGCCAGTTTTTGGAATTGCCTAGTAATGTATAGTGGCCGTCAGTAGCCATTGGATACTGAATGGCTGATGCTGATAACCACTATTGAGGGGAGCGGAGGAGCAGATGGATGATTTGAAAAGATGTAAGGAGCCTAGCCAACAGAAGGCAGTAGAGTCATACATTAAATGGCTGTCATAAACAGCAACCAGCTTAAGTATCAGACAATCAAAAATGAAAAAATCCTGGGATAATTCTCCTGTACCTGCCCAGGAATGAGGGAGCAATTGTGCCCACAGCTGCCAGGGGAATTGTTTCCATTCTGATTAATTTTAGGCTAGTGCCTCCCCTCTTGCCTGCTTAGTAGGCTTGCCCCCACCCATCATCTTGAGGGAAAGGAATCATAATTTCTTCTTTAATATTTCAGACCTCAGCTAGTCCTCTGAAATAGTGGTAGTGCTAGAAGCCTGGTTCCCAAGTGCCACTGCCAGCACAATTCCCTTTCCAGGGTCCCTGTTGTCAGAGCAGCTTAAAAGAGCTGCCCAGGAGGAAATGGAGCTTTGGCTTGTGACCTTGACTTTTATTTAGTGTTATGGAAACTTCTTTCCCTTTTCTGGTCTGCTGTCAGCATGCTGGGGCTTGGTTATGGTTGAATGGGTCTTGCATGGGGCTCTGATGCCTAAACCGTCCCTGAAAATAGATAACAGTAGCACAGGCCTGCAGCCAGCTCTAATAAGCACAGTAGTGCTTCCTGCACTTACGTTACTACTTCTTCACCAAATCTACTCCAGGTTGTGACTAGAGAAGGAGAGGTTGTCCATTGGTTTCCCATGTCTGCACTTTCTAACCCTCCTTCTCACATGTACCTCCACCAATTGGAGCCAGATGCCTGATTGCCTTAGGTTGGGCAGTGCTTCCTGCCAGCCTGTTTTGTTGCCCTCTGTGTTGCCTACTGAATCTCCATTGTGTCTTCTTACCTATGCAGATCCACTCCTGCAAGTTCCTGGGACAGGTTTCTAAAATCCAGTGCAATTCTAGTCAAACTGGGCCAGTTAGAGGTACAAGTCCAGTCAAACTTCTGGGTTCATGTATAAATAGATTCTGAATGTAGGTATTGTTAGATTTCTCTGATTTTAAATGAATATCACATTTTTCATTAATTATCAAAAAGCCAATGTCAACAGTTGTCAAAAAAAACAAAAACAACAACAACAAAAAAAGTGGCTTAAAATGCCCTCACTTTATTCATAAAGCAAAATCCTCTAAAATTTCATTTTAAATTTTAAAAACCACAGTAAAGGGGCAGGAAAGCCATTTATTAAAACATTTAATATTGTGTAGAAATTAGGCTACTGCTTTTTTTTTTTTTAATTGTTCAGATTTTTCAAAGGGGAGAAGGAAAAAACCTAAAAGCACTTAATACTGCAATCTGATTGTGTAAATACATCTCACACTCAGAAGAAGATACTAATGACCGAAGAACACACACACACACACACACACACAATGATCTGTAGCAAATTGGTTCTAAAACTCAAATTCTAAAATGCATTTTATTTACACTGCAAATGGAATACCATTATAAACATGCAGTATGCCTTAAAACAGAGTGCCTGGTTATAGCCATATTTAAGACCTTATTTTTAGGCTCTGAGTGTACATTCTTCACTCAGGAAAAACTCCCAACGAATTTCAGTGGAAGTAGTGTCTGAGTAACAAATGCATGATCAGGGATTTTGGGATCCCTAGATCAAGGTAAAATTAATATTGGAGTTGCAGAATTGTTTCAGAATCTCATTCTGTGCAAGAGTGGCTATGGTTCAACCCTTGCACTAGGTTGATAATGCCATAAGTATCCTGCTTCAGCTCTGCTGAAGTTAGTGGCCAAATTCCTATTGACTTCAAAAGGGAGCAAGATCAATCCCAAGGTGTCATATCAACTCAGCTGATGGTTATGCAGTCTGACAAATAAACTACATTGATCCAAATAAGGTGGTTTGTTCAACAAATTACTAGCGATTTGTTCATTTACAAGTGGGATGATGGAGCTAGTTTGTGTGAACTGACTTTATTTGCAATATTTTATCTTTTTGACTGTTTTCATGAATAGCTTACAATAAATTTCTAAAATGTGTTGCTAAAGTGTTTTTTTTCTTTTCTTTTAAAACAAAGGTTTGTGGGGAGGAGGAGGAAGTGAAGGCACTCTGCTCATGATCCTATACCAAATATGTTTCTGCTAAAATGGTCAGCAGTGAAATAGTTAAATGATAATATTAATTTTGTCCCCATGAGGCGTCAGAGATGCATGAGGCAGTTCATACTTCTTAGAGCTTCTGCATCTCTCGTCAGTCTCCAGCCCAAGATAACACTGCCTCAGTTACAGTTCTGTTCCCTTTCGCAGAGATTTTCTACTTTCCAGATCCTTCCAAACTTACACAAATCCATCTTGCTTTCTGCCTCAGAAGATTCTAGGGGATCCAAGCAAAGGTCCCTAGTTTCTGTACTTCATCTATGTTACAATGGTTGATTTTTATGGAGATGAGCTTTACTCTTGTCAGTTTAAGATATCCCTTTACTGTTAGATGTCTCTAACGTGCTTTGAACATGAACTGCACTGAAAGTATTACCATATTAACCACTCCAGAGATGCTGAACTTGCATGACAATAGGGTACTCTAACCTATATACTTTTGAAGTGATTATATGCAGAGGGAATGTCACCAAACCATTAAATTCTGCTGCAGCAAAAGAGCTGAAGTAGGAGACTTGCATGTCTCCCCCATAAAGAAACCAAAAGTCATTTTCCGAGGTACCAGCATTGATAAGGATCCCATGTAGGCACCATTTGTTTAGGGCAAGTGCATGGGGCTGTAATATGCTTTGTGCCTGAATGAGTCAGTCTGTCATGGGCAGCACATGTATTACCAGACAGAGAGCCCTGTTCTCTCCTTTCCACACACTTTAAGACGCAGCACCTGAAACTGCTGCCAACCCAACAGCCATACCTGCCAGCATCCCATCTTGGCCACTAGACACGGTAGCGATGTCAGCCAAGTTGGGTGGGGGATCACTAGCCTGTCCCCCAGAGCAGCCGCAAGTGGCAAAGTGAAGGGGGCCCAGCAAAGCGCACAGGGCCTGTCAGGATGGGCAGACAGGAGCCATCTGACACCCACTGCACACTCACCCCAGAGCGCAGCGGAGAACTGGAAAGACAATACCTGGTATTCCACAATGCGCTGTGCATGTCCGGTGCGTGTTGCCAAGTCTCACAAGAAAAGAAAGAAAAAAAAAAAAAAGCAGCACTACATTTCAGAACAAGCACACCCCATTTCAGAGGAGGCGTTTTTATACAAATTCCATGGGGTTTTTTTTTTTAGTAAACATATAAGTCCACACAAGTGTATGTAACACTTCTCCAGGTGGAGTTGGTAGCAACCAGGACCGGCTTCAATATCTAGGGCTTTTTCTTCAACAACACAAAACTGGCTCAAGCCCCCACCCAGTACTTGGGACAATTACATGCTGTGGGCTGCTGCTCCTGATGCTGTGTTACCTTGGTCTGGAGACACACAATAGAGATGCAAAAGCTTAAACAAAGTAAACTAACTGGAAAAGTAGCAAAAAGAAAATGCTCTAAACCCTACAGTTCATATTGATGTAAGGGAATCAGTTAAAATAGTAGGCAAACAATTTTCAGAAAATGAATTTTTTTTAAAGTTCATAATGCCCCTTTAAATTTGTTTGTTAAAAAATAAAACAAAAAACTCTTCTTTGCAATACTAATAAGTATGAATGTGAATCTTCTGTGTTATCTTAACGAACAGGGAGATTAGTGAAAGGGGGTGCGTGGGTGTGTATGACTAAGCAGTTGTCTGTGTTTAACCAGGTATGCTATGGCAAGGAAGAGAGCATCTCTAACCTTGAGATTGTGGGAAATAGCTGTTTGTCTGTACAGCTATTTATACGTAGTTTAAATTCCTTCTACGTATAAAAGCAGTTTATACGTAGAAGGAATTTCTGAATGTCTATCTAATATCTCAGAAATGAATGTGGAATTAGATGAAGCACAGGAAGAACTTATTGCTAAGGAAAGTGTTTCTTTAGAGCAAATTAAAGTTAATAGTCACGTTAAAGCCCTAACTGAGGAAGGGAACGGCAGATTTTTTTGTGGGTGATGGAATGCTGACAAGTAAAGCTTGTGCAAGCAAGCCAGAATAAAATAGAAGTGATTTGCTTAAAGTAGCTCAGTATGATGAACCACTGTTTGTGGTAAACAGCTGTTTATCTGTTGAGGGAGACACTGTCTCCAATTGTTTGTCTGTTGGGAGTGGCAGCTTGCCTGTTAAGGAAGTCTTCCCACTCTCCCATGTCTGTAGTCAGCCAGGGATGCTGGGATAAGGGAGAGAAAGGCAAAGAACATTTAGGTGAGCCTAGGCAGTTTTGTGAGCTGATGGCTTTGTCTAATCAGCAGTTTGGGAAGGCAAGGTTAGTGAAACATGAGTATCTCTATGCCTTACCTGTTACCAGTGTGAAGAGTTGTGAGAATGAAGGAAATGTTCCTGTGTCTGTTAGGGGTAATGACTCGCCTATGGAGGGAGCTACTCCAATCTCCAAGCATTTATCTGTGAACAACCATGTGTGCTGGGACAAGGGAAAGGAAATCCCAGATTGTTTGTCTGTTGAGACTAGCAGCATGACTGTTGAGGGAAAGTTTGTCTCCAGTCTTTTGTCTGTGGAGTAGACAGAAAGTGCCTCTCAGCTTATGCTGGTTGTGGAGTTGTCAGTTGTCCCAGAGTTGGTTATGGACTTAAATGTCTACTTCCCTCCTGGGTTTCAGTTGTCTATGGTCCCAGCATAGGCGTGCGCAGCACATTTCATTAGGGTGTGCACCCAGGGAATTTTTTTTTTTTTTTTTTTTTTTTAAAGGCGAACATTTATTGAATACTCAATCATAAAAGAACATTATTTTTATTCATCAAGCAAACTAAAACTAAAACTTAACTAAACTTAATTTTTTTTAAATTAACAACTAAAAACTTTATTTAAAAAATACAAACTTAAAAAATGAGACAAAATACCAATTTTTTGCTGTAGTGATAATTAGGCGTATACAAAAGATAGTCAATTTTCATGATCTTTATCTTTAACCAGATAATGAGCTAACCCAAATTGACCAAAACAGATTAAGGTTTCTTCATCTTCCTGTCCTAGAGAATGAGACGTTGCTCACTAGGTGTTATGGACTTAAATTCCTCAATCACATCATTGTAATTAACTGACGAAGCCAATTCTTGTTCAATGTACAAAATCATGAGTGACTCGAGGTGCTGTTGGGACATTGTACTTCTTAGTTTGTTTTTTACATGTGCTAGTTTCGAAAAGGCTCCTTCACATGAACAGCTTGTAACAGGTAAGACTGCAAAGAATTGAATAGATTTGTAAAAGGCCTGGAACATGGAAGACCGATCAGATTCCTTTAGCCAATCAAGCCACTCTCTGGTGGTGGTCGTAGTGCTACCTTTAGGAACAGATCCGTCATAACCCCGAAGCAATCCGACTTTAGCTTCCAACTCATCCAGGGACACTTTAAATTTGTTGGCAATGATTCTCATATCATCCCTGCCAATGTCTAAGCTCAGCAGTTTTCCCATTGTAGTCACAATTTTACAAGTCTCCTGTTCAAATCGCTGGTCAATGCCGGCCACTGCTCTACAGCCAAAATGCTTCTGAAATAAATGTAGTCAAACTTTACTAATTCTGGGTCACTGAGAACGAAAATGATGCTTAAAATTGTTGATTGGCTCTAGTTTTCAAGATATGCTATTGGGTCAGTATATACGACCCTTGACTTGGGAATGGCGGAGGATAAGTGAGTTATAAAGGGAAGGGATCTCAATTTAAACCAGAAATGACTAAAATACATCTTTGACTGGATCTATGAATAAATCTATGATTGGGTTTGGACAGTACTTGCTTTTTAGGCAAAACAATGAATGATGCAATCTGAAGCTGGTATTGCATCATACATGATATGAATTGCATCATGTTATTCCTAGAAGTCATGGATGATGCAATCATAACGAAGCTTACATCACTCTGAACAAATTGCCCTATATCAGCTCTAGAAATCATACAGTGTCGTGCTCTCTTATTTGTCAGTGTTTGATTTTGCAAAGGGACACATTTCTGTTTAGCCAAAGTGAGCAGAGATGCCTCGTACTTGTGTGAAGAGTGCAGATAACTTCTGCTACTTTTGCATCACAAAAGCGCAGTATAACCGCTATGGTTAAGAAAGCCTATCACCTTTATTTTGGCTGCAAAATTGGAGATCAGGACAAGAGGTGGGCCCCACACATATGCTGCAACACTTGTGCAACAAATCTTCGCCAGTGGTTGAACAGGAAAAGGAAATCTATGCCTTTTGCAGTGCCAATGATTTGGAGAGAGCCAACAGATCATACCAGCAATTGTTACTTCTGCATGGTGCCTCCAGTTGGGAAAGGTGTGTCAAAGAAGAAAAAGTGGACTGTGCATTATCCAAACATTCCATCAGCTATACGCCAGTACCCCACGGAGAAGGGCTGCCGGTTCCTGATGCACCAGAATCATTCTCACTTGAGTCAGATGAGGAAGAGGAAGAGGATGAAACTTCTGGTCCTGAACCATCAATGTCACAGGACCCACATTTTCTCCCATCCTCCTCCTCTGAACCACACCTCATAACTCAAGGTGAACTGAATGACCTTGTCAGGGATTTGGAACTACCCAAGAGTAAGGCAGAGCTGTTGGGCTCCAGACTACAGCAGTGGAATCTCCTGGCAGGTGATGTTAGGGTTTCCATGTTCCGTGACCGTCAAAAGGATCTCGTCCCATTCTTCTTCATGGAAGGTGATCTTGTAGCCTGCAACAACATCGATGGTGTGATGGCAGCCCTCAACATCGTTCACGATCCAGATGAGTGGAGACTCTTCATTGATTCGTCGAAGACGAGTCTTAAAGCGGTTTTACTGCATAATGGCAATGTTTTGCCATCAATTCCAGTTGGTCATGCAGTCCATATGAAGGAAACCTATGACAACATGAAACAACTTTGGAGGTGCATAAACTATGACCAACATCAGTGGCAGCTTTTCGGCGATTTGAAGGTTGTTGCTCTCTTGCTTGGTCTGCAGACTGGATACACAAAGTACTGCTGTTTTCTCTGCGAATGGGATAGTCGTGCAAGAGATTCCCACTACATCAAGAAAGACTGGCCACTCTGACAGTCATTGGAGCCTGGGAGGAAAAGTGTTCAGCATCCACCACTTGTTGAATCAAGGATTTTGTTACCACCCTTACACTTCAAGCTGGGTCTGATGAAGAACTTTGTCAAGGCCATTGACAAAACACAAGCAGCTTTCAATACCTCTGTGAAAATTTCCAAGGTTAAGTGAAGCTAAGATAAAGGAAGGGGTCTTTGTTGGTCCTCAGATTCGTGAACTTCTTCGAGATGATGCATTTGACCATGCACTGCGTGGCAAGGAAAAGACGGCATGGAAAGCCTTCCAGTTAGTGGCAATCAATTTTCTCGGAAACAACAAGGCAGACAACTACAGGTTGTTGGTGGAAAACCTCCTCAAGGCATACAAAAGCCTTGGTTGCAACATGTCACTAAAAATACATTTTTTGCACTCTCATCTAGATTTTTTTCCACCGAACTGCGGAGCAGTGAGCGACGAGCACGGCGAGCGATTTCACCAGGACATTGCAACAATGGAGAAATGCTATCAGGGCAAATGGAGCCCATCAATGCTTGCAGACTATTGCTGGACAGTGACAAGAGATGCTCCATTTAATGAATACAAGAGACAAGCCAAGAAGCGCCGAATAGACACTGAATAGGACTAAACTATGTACAGAATAGTTTTTTGCCTTTTGTTTCATAATAAATTTTATTTATATAACCCTTTTGCTGATTTTTAAAGTGTTACATAAACCGGACAGGTGAAATATTATCATGTAAAGCAACCATAAACACATGAAAAGACCTAGGTTTACAATTTATGATTAAAACTCTACTATCTACACTATATATATATATATATAAAATGTAAGTTTGACATAAAATGTAAAAACTTAAATATCTTAGAAACAGTAGCCAATCAGTTGTTTTAATCGTCATATTTGAATTCAGCACATCAAAATACATAATAAATAGCACATTTTATCTCTGAAGCAGACGACTTCTCAAAAATTGTAGACCAGTGTAATCACTGAGTCTAGGAGTGGGTAAAAAGAAGTTATTCTCTCCTGCTCCTCTTTTGTATCAAAGTGATGCTGGGACTCAAACTCATCAGCAATATGAGTGGACATTTTTCTCTTCTTAACTGGGGGAATCGATATATCATTCTCTACACACATTTTCACACTGTCATTGAAAACAGATTGAAAATATTCTGGGCCACTTCTCATCGCAGCCAAAGAGTTACGCAAGCTTTTCACCCCTGTCATTGCAGTAAGTAAGTTGAGATCTGGAGCTTGAAGAGCCTTACTCACTTTTACCACCATCTGGAGAATAGGGTGCATCATGTGAAGGGCAAAGATGAACTTGAATTAATTTAGTTCATGAATAAGGCCCCTGGCTTTTATTTTAGTGTCAGCAAGGCGAGTTGTTTCAATAATCTCTTGTAAAGCTTGTAAAATGATGGAGTAGTTTTGTTTTACAGCAGCCACTGCTTCTGCTCTGCATGCCCATCTTGTGTTTGATAGTGACTTCAAAGTCTTCAACTGGGATCCTACTTCTTGTGAAATCTTCTCCATTACTGCATGTCGCACAGGACTCCCCTCCATGAAGGCATAAAGAGTCTGAATAACACCAAAGAAAATCAAAGACAGCTCTGTTTTGTTTACTTGAAGTGCATGCATCTACTAGGACGAGGTTCAAACAATGTGCATAGCAGTGTACATACAGTATTTCACTGTTTCTTTCTTTACATTTCATTTGAACTCCCGCAGTAAATCCAGACATAGTAGATGCACCATCAAAACAGACAGACATCACTGATGACCAGTCAATTTTTAGAATGCCAAGGACGTCATTTAACTGGTCAAAAATAGACTGAGCATCAACTGTTAATAGTCTCTGAACAGACACAAAATGTTCAACTGGACTATGTTTTTCATTGTCAAAATACCGCACCACAACGGACATCTGTTCATGGTGTCCACAGTCAGTAGTGTCGTCGGCAATTATAGAGACCATTTTTCCATTTAGTGAAGACGCAATCTTTTGTTGCACAACGTTGTGCAAGGCCACAATTAAATCATTTTGGATGCGATTACTCAGATAGGTAGCGTTTCGAGGAGATTGTTGCACATCCTTTGCCATTACAGGATCATATTTTTGGAGCATATTGACAAGATTTAGAAATAAACCTCTCTCAAAACTGTCAGCTTTTTAATTGTGACCCCAGAATGGTCTCTCATCTTTCACCAAACACAGAACAATGTCAATCAGTTGCTCCATTACACTTTGGTTATGGCACCGTTCTTCTTGTTTAGACAGAGAAGCCTGCTTGCCCTATGGGCAAAACATATGGAAAGAAGAGGATCAATTTATACAGAGGACTGAAGGGGGACTCCCAAAGTGCATTAATTAACACTTAATAAATACATCAAAATTAAATACATTACAGAGATAAGAACCTGTAATGACAACTTTACTTCATGAGATGCTCTAGAGAAAGAAGACCCAGAGGGAGTAATGGTAGGGGGAATCCCAGGGAGACCAAAGGGGCTGGTAGAGGGAGCAGACAGAGAACAAGGGTAGAGGCAGAGTGGCTGCAGGGTTGGCCCAGTCTTCTGCATCTCCCCTGTGGGTGGAGACACTGATCTCTATCACTGTAAGAGGGAACAATAGAATGGAATGCCCAGAAGAATGAATGACTTGAGGACAATTTCCTGAGGGACCCATACCCTTGCAGAGCTTTTCTAGCTCTGACATTTACATTTCTACATGGTTTGGCCCACAGAAATAAAAATCTGCACATCTTCCATGTGGTTTTGGACCAATGGAAAAAAACAGTTACAATTCAAGTGACTTAAAATTCCCTATGAAACTGAGTTAACAAAATAAATGAGCTTATGAACAACCAGAAAATATACTTCTCAAGTGAAAAACTATAACTGGACTTCTTTGCAAAGAAATTGTAAGTTTTCTTACAGGAAAAGCTACAAACTGTCTGAAAAGGAAGAGTAGATTAAATTACTTGCCTCAGTGAAATTAAATATCCAGAGAATTGCTGTGCCTGTGATGATGATGACCGGGGTTTGCTCACCTGTGGCTCCCCCTCCCAGTGCTGCTGGAGGCACAGCTGGGCAGGTCTGCATCTGCAAGCAGGCCCCCTGCCTCAGGTGCAGCTCCCATTGGCCTTGGTGGCCAACAGTCTGGAAGCCTCCTGGCCAATGAGCTGGGGGCAGGAGGGGGAAGGCAAAGGGAAAGATTGTAGGGAGCTCGGGAGCAGGGGAGGTAGGGGAGAGGGGAGCTGTCTCTGGAGGCACAAAGGGGGGGGCTCTCTGGAGAGGGGTGATGGGGGCATAGAGGCTGGAGGGAATCTTCCAGGGGGGCAGAGGGTTGTGTGGGTCTCTGTGGGGTGGGGGAGTGACTGACAGAGCCAGCTGCAGCCCAGGTCTGGTCTGTGAGGGAAGGGAGTGTTGCTATACCTACCTCCCCCCGCCCCCCAAGGAAGCCCCCTCTGTACTGTGTATTTTATGCCAGCCCCGGGGTGCATCACTGCTCCTTTCTCCTGCCCCCAGCTCCATCTGTTTGTCTGCCCCCACAATGCCCCTCCCCCCAATCTGTGTATGACGGTGACAGACTCCTGCTGCTCTCTCTGCCTGCAGCTCCCTCCCCCTCCCTGCTGGGGAGGCATGGTCAGGCAGCTCTGGCACCCCCCCAGCTCCCAATGGGCTGGGAACCGGGTCAGCTCTGGGAGAGGGGACGGAGGCAGCGTTCGGAGCTTCCCTGCCTCTGCCGAGACTCTCCGCTGCCTGCAGGGACGCCGGGGATGGGGGAGCTGCCCCCGAGGTGAGAGCACCCCACCCCACGTTGCCAAACTGTGGAGAATGGGCACCACGGCCCATCTCACCGCCTATGTATCCAACCCACCCTGCTCCCTGTCCTCTGACTGCCCCCGCCCCTTATCCAACCCCCCAGCCCCCCTAACCATGAGGCTCCTAGCAGCGTTTGGCTCAGCGCAGAGCCAGACACACTGCCCCGCCCCCCCCAGAGCTCTGCCCTGCATTAGGGTGTGCCTGAGCACACCTATGCACACGCCTATGGGTCCCAGAGTTAGTTCTGCTAGTTTTGCAGAGCAGAACAGTCTTATTTTTGAACTCTCAAGCATGCAGCTGTTCCTTTTCAGACAGCTGGCTCTGTCAATCACTCATCCCTAGATCCTTTGAATGTGTTCTATGGTACCCTAGTGCAGTGTTTTTCAACCACTGTTCGAGATGTTGCCTGGTGTGCCGTGGGAAAAAAATATTAAACCATGCTTGAATGTCGGAACTGGTTACTAAAATTTTTGAATCCCACCACTGATGTTAAGGACTATAAATAGCTCCGGTGTCACTGTTACACTAACAGGAGGAGGACAGGAGGAGACATCGCAGTAGATCGCCGATGAGCAGAAGAGCGCCAATGGATCTGGATTTGGAGGAAACATGAGCAGAAGAGCGCTGACTGATGGATCTGGATGGAGACATGCGCAGAAGAGTGCTGAGTGTGACGGACAGCGGCTATCTGGAGGAGACAAGCGCAGTAAGTACTGAGTGACAGTGAGATACTGCAGTGATGGACAAGTTTTTGAAAAGGAAAGAACTGGACTCTGAACAAAATTTGGAGCCAGATGAGAGCCCAAGTATGAGTGGGGATCAAAAGAAAGCAAAGATGGTTAGCTCAAGCAAATTCTCTGGCACAAGGCAATATAGCGAAAGCTATATTTCATTTGGATTTACTTTCACCGGAGATGCAAACAAACCAACTCCACTGTGCGTGGTGTGTGGTGAAAAGCTAGCTAACAGTGCTATGGTCCCAAGCAAACTTAAACGCCATCTCCAAACGAAACACCCTTCGCTTCAAAACAAGAATGCGGACTATTTTGTTCGCCTGCGTGAAAACACGGAGAAACAGGCAAGAGCTCTTAAAGCTAGCTATCAAGTTGCTGAACTTATAGCCAAGTCAAAAAAGTCGCACACTGTGGCAGAGACATTAATACTTCCCGCCTGCAAAGCCATTGTAGAGGAGATGCTCGGACCTGAAGCAGCTAAGGAAATAGCCAAAGTCCCTCTCTCAGACAACACAATTTCCAGACGTATTAATGACATGTCTGCAGACATCGAAAGTGTGGTTTTGGAAAAGATCCGTATCAGTGAGAAATTTGCATTGCAACTTGACGAGTCTACTGATATCAGTGGACATGCTCAACTCTTGGCCAATGTGCGTTTTGTTGATGGTGATGCAATTAGAGAAAACTTCTTTTTTTGCAAGGCATTGCCAGAAAAAACAACAGGAGAAGAAATTTTTCGGGTCACATCAGAATACCTTGAACAAGGAGGACTTAAGTGGGAAAACTGCACAAGTGTCTGCACCGATGGAGCTGCAGCCATGGTCGGGCGCACCAAAGGCTTTGTAAGCAGAGTGAAGGAAAGAAATCCAGATGTGATTGTTACGCATTGTTTTTTACACCGTGAGGCCCTCGTAGCCAAGACTTTACCAGCAGACCTAGTTCATGTGTTGGATGATGTTGTGAGCATGGTAAACTTTGTAAAGTCACGACCCGTGAAAAGTCGCATATTTGCAGCTTTGTGTGAGGAGATGGGAGCGAAGCATAAAACCTTGCTGTTTCATACGGAGGTCCGGTGGTTGTCGCGTGGCAAGGTCTTGGTTCGTGTGTATGAGCTGCGGGAGGAACTTAAAGTATTTCTGACAAATGAGAGGTCAGATTACGCAAAGCTGCTTGCAAGTGATGAGTGGTGTGCAAGGCTGGCATACCTGGCAGATATATTTCATCATCTGAATGAACTGAACACACGAATGCAAGGCCGAAATGAAAACCTGCTTACAAGTACAGATAAAATAAATGGATTCCGTTCAAAGGTGCAACTCTGGCATCAACACGTGGAAAGTGGCAATCTTGAAATGTTCACACTCACCAAGCAATGGCAAGGTGTTCACACTGCTGCACTGTGTGAGATAATAGTTAAACATTTCAAAACTCTCGAGGAGAAGTTGTCATTTTATTTCTCTTCAGTCTCCACTGAATGCCTTGACTGGGTTAGGGACCCTTATAGCTCAGCATCAGTTGGTGGAAAGGACATGACTTTACAGGAGCAGGAGGAACTAACTGAACTGAGACAAAATCGTGGTTTCAAGCTAAGATTTGCTGATCTACCTTTGGACAGTTTTTGGTTGGATACTGCCAAGGAGTTCCCCCTTCTGGCAAACAAAGCTATTTTGACATTGCTCCCATTTTCCACTACATATCTGTGTGAGATGAGCTTTTCAAGCATGATTGCTATAAAAACTAAATACAGAGAGAGACTGAGAGCTGTTGACGAAGAACTACGTGTGTGTCTTTCTTCGATTCCAGCCAGAATATCAGCTTTGTGTTCAGCCAAACAGGCCCAGGTTGCGCACTGAATAAAGTATTTTATAATTTTTCATATTTCTGTTTACTTACTATTTCATAATAAAGTAATTATAAAATACTTTCTTTGTGTTTATTTGATTCCTATTCAAGAGAATTACTTTATATATAGTCAATATAGGCACAGAGTTAAATTTTTTAACATTTTCTAATGGTGGTGTGCCTCGTGATTTTTTTCATGAAACAAGTGTGCCTTTGCCCAAAAAAAGGTTGAAAAACACTGCCCTAGTGGGCTCAGGCACATCTGTTCCTGTGTGGAACCAAGAGTTCAAAGTGGGGAATAAGCAGAATTCTGATTCTGACTTGTTGGTAGGAATTGAATTGATTATTTCTGTAAAACAGAGTCCAGTCTCTAAGCTGGTGGTGGATCCAAAAGCAAGCATGCAGGAGTGGGGAGAAAGGGGGGAAATTACATCTATCTCGCACCACACCAGTCCTCTCCGGAAGAAAAAAAAAAAAAAAGAGAATCACAATCCTGGGGGTGGGAAAGCGACTGGGAGAGGGTGCTACTCAATGTCATCATGGGGGAAGGAGAGATGTAGGCTGCTCCCAGCCTCCCCACTCCTTGATGCTATCCTTGTATTGGGCATGGGGCAACTGATCCACACACACACAGTAGGACTATGGTGGAACAGCACTAGGGTAGGCAGAGAACAGCCCCTCCCCAACAGTGCAGCAAGAAGCCTAGTGACCGGATGTGTGTGTGTCAAGGCAGACACTCCCTGCCAGAGCTCCAGACGGGGGGGGGGGAGGAGCAGAAGGGACCCTCCCCACCAGTGCCAGGGGACAGCAGACCCATGGGGGAGAGGCGCCGGAGACTAAGACAAAGGAATTGATGTGAATGATAAACCCCGTGAAAATGTGTAACACACTTGATTTTTGGGGGAAAAAATTGTACATGCTAGGGATGGTGACAAGACAATCCCACAAGCATGTTGCTTTTCAGCTTATACGTGTAAACAGGTTGGAAGCTTGGCACAGCAGCAAAAGCATAACAGGCCTACACTGCTGTGTGGAAGGGGAAACTGAGGCACACCGCCTCATGGCATTTGTGGCTAAATGCCAAGACACCTACACTTTAACAGATATTGCTATCTGCATTCTGTTAGCAATACTACACCCCAACACATTCTCAAGCACCTGGGGACCAGGAACCCAGAACTTTGCAAGAACCCCTATGAATAGCATTATAGTGTTTAATAATGCTGGATGGGGGTATGACCAGAGCTGAACCAGAATTTTAAATGTACAGTACTGCCTCCACCATGGTCAGTGTCCAAGTCTCTGGCAGTAAGTTCAGGAGGAGGGTGTGACGTTGCACTCCATATGCTTTATGGAAATATTCTTATGAATATGACATAACTGGAATATGTTTTACACTAAATATCCCTTGTATGGTGTCATTAGGATGAACACACTTAGTAGATTACGAGCTATTTGTTTCTATATCTGGAGTTAGGAGAATAAGATATACACCTCTACCTCGATATAACACAAATTTGGCTATAATGCGGTAAAGCAGTGCTCCGGGAAGGGGGGGCGGGGCAGGGCTGTGCACTCCGGTGGATCAAAGCAAGTTCAATATAACGCAGTTTCACCTATAACGCGGTAAGATTTTTTGGCTCCAGAGGACAGTGTTATATCGAGGTAGAGGTGTAACTTGTATCACTGATGTAAACATATTAAGTGGAGGCCATTAAGGGTGCTCCAGAAACAATCAGTTGTAAATGGCCTTAGTTACTTGAAAGCCTTCCTGTGTATGTGTGGGCCAGCCCATGGGGAATGGAGACTAGAGGTCTTACAGTGACATGTGACCATATCACCTGATAATGAAATCCATCTTAAATCTGGTACTTTTCCACTTAGAAGGAGGGGTGGGGACAAGTACAGACAAAAGATTTCCGCCTTGTGCCAAAGCTATAAAAGGGGGTGGAGCAGAACAAAGGTGGCTGCCAGTCATGAGAAGACCCCTGTTTACCACCTGAGATGTCTGCTGGAACTAACAAGAACTGTACCGGGGAAAGGATTGGGCCCAGACTAGGAAAGAGTCTAGTCTGTGAAAGAAGCTTAGTGGAACATCTCTGAGGGTGAGATATTACCTTTAATCAGTTTCTTAATGTGTTAGGCTTAGATTTGCATGTTTTGTTTCATTTTGCTTTGTTCTGTCTATTACTTGAAACCACTTAAATCCTACCTTTTATACTTAATAAAATCACTTTTGTTTATTAATAAACCCAGAGTAAGTGATTAATACCTGGGGGAGCAAACCGCTGTGCATCTCTCCCTCTCTCTCAGTGATACAGAGGGCAAAAAATGTATGAATTTACTCCGTAGAAGCTTTATACAGAGTAAAACGGATTTATTTGGGGTTTGGATCCCATTGGGAACTGGGTGTCTGGGTGCTGGAGGCAAGTAACCTGCTGAGCTGTTTCCAATTAAATCTGCAGCTTTGGGGGGATGGACCAGCCCCTGGGTCTGTGTTGCAGCAGGCTAGCGTGTCTGGCTCAACAAGGCAGGGTTCTGGATTCCCAAGGTGGCAGGGAAAACGGGCTCAGAGGTAATTTCAGCACATCAGGAGACTGTCCCAAGGGGATCTCTGTGACCGAACCCATCACAGGGATCCCCACCAGTGTCAGGGGACAGCAGACCCATGGGGGAGAGGC